>NC_056729.1:259241814-259546814 GCF_019279795.1 Protopterus annectens
AATTAATGTAATGTGGCTTAAAACTGTGCTGGTTCCATTTTCAGTTCTTAACTATTTACCACCATACATTACTAAGTGTTAAATTCACAAAATTAAAATAAAAAAGCTTGGCAATTATCAGATCTCAAGGGTTTAAAATAAAAATTGAGACTCCAAAATATATCCATTTACCTGTAAAGTAAAAGTATACTTTAAGTGAAATGTCCAGCACTGCTGAGAACTTACCATGTGGTGTATCTGCTTGCACTGAGCAAAGAATATATGCAGGAGGAAAGTCCTCTTTCTGACAAGTTACAGCTCATCCATGTAAAAACTTTCTGAAATGTCCACTTCATGTAGCAGCAAATGCAGGATTTGTTTTTTTTTATTCCTTACGGTACCTCTTCTGATGACTGTTTAAGGTGCATAGCATCACCCAAACCACCACCACCCAACCACACATTAAAAGCCCCATAAACCTCCAAGCAGCCAAGAAAAAAAAAAACAATCTGTTCTCATTTTCATGTAAGTGACATGGTGCTATTCACACATCTAAATGTCTTGTATAAGGTAACTTACTGCAGTCAGATTCTGCATTGCATTCTTCGGTGTTGTGTACACCCCTACCCCAAAAAGGTTTTCTGAAATACAGAAGTACAACATTCTATATCATCTGTACAGTTGTAAATGTTAAAAGCTTACTCAGCCATGCTCTTACATCACAAGGTTGTCCTTACACAGCCCTGCTTTTACATCACAAGATTTTCAGCCGCCACACCCTACCCCTGTATTTGTGTAAATTTATACTACTCTTTGAGCGTTTATTTATTTGTGCTCAGGCACACAAACTTGGAGCACCCGGAGTAGAGTTTGCATATGTATACACCCTTCTCATGGTAAGGCAGAAATGATCACAGAGACACACTTGTACTTGACTGAAAATACAACAGAAAAATGAGGAAGCACTTCTTAAAATGGCCACAGACACTTTCTGCATCAACCAGCTGTTAAGCTTAATTTAAAGCGTTAAACTGTGACAACAGCTTGGTATTTGTGTCATAATTAAATATTTATTTTTTGCTAGTGTGTTAAAAAGTTAAAAGCTAGCTAGTAAGTAGTGTAGTGCAGAGTGCCTTTTGGTGTGTAGTGCAGAGTGCCTTTTGGTGTAGTGCGTTAGTAAATTATACACTGATATTTAGCAATGTCATTGTAACCAAAGTTTATTGACTTTTGTTTACTCCAGTAGATCTGAACATGTTTTTCCGAACCTTGTTTAGACTGATAGAACCAGCTGAAATGGTCCTTGGTCTGTATGAATTGTTTGACCATTTTAAGATTTGTCTACGTTTCTGCTGTGGTAGGAGCATCTTTGTGGTCATTGTTGTTGCTAGTGTTAACATAGGTATCAGAGTTTGCTTGTTGCATTTTGAGCAGCAGTGAGTGTTTGGTGAGAGGGAGTGTCTTTCAGAAACTTCTGGGTATTGGTACTTAGTTTTGTACCACAGAGCCCTGTTTTTGAAGCAGAGATAAATCATACCAGCAGATGGGCCAATGTATGCTTTTGTGATTAACTGAGTAGTGACTTCAGAGTAGCTTTTATGGTAGGAAATTAATCCACCCTTAGACCAAGCACTGAAAGAGAGCGCTGTTGTTTAATTGACCATGATGTGTTCATTTTTGGCCTGATATTTTGCCTTAGTTATTGTTTTCATTAATAAAGTTAAACATGTTTTAGATTCAAAAATTCTGTATACTTGCTGGGGCTTCTCTCCATGAACATCCCCTCTCTTTCTTTGCAAGAACATAGAAAATTCTCTTGAAAAATGTCACTGTTTTATTCCATATGATGTGTGGCCAGTTGTATTTGAAATAATTGAAAAATAGTGAGTAACTGAAATGTGACTGCATAAATATTCCCTGCCACTAACTCTGTAGGGCCTAGCATCTGAAGACTGTTCTGAAAAATAAGAGATTTTTTAGGTCCTCTCCTTTAAGTTTTAATAACCAGATGCTGAAAGATATGTATCTGGCTGGAAGGAAAGTCTTTGGCATATAATAGGATGGTTTCTTCACTTAAATTTCAACCAGTGCTACTTTTTATCTGCTTACCTGCATAGAGTATATGGTACCTTTTTGTAGCTAATTCATACGACTCCTGTTCATTTGGCTTTGTTTTAGAACCAATATTCTTAAGGGTAGTGCTCGACTTATAGTACCTTCTGGTAAAAAGCCAGTTGTTCATGTTTATGAATATAGCTTAGCTTTCATTATAACATTTTTATCGTATTAATAGGTACATTAAGGAGAAGCATATTTTTGCCATCCTTTTTAAAATAGCTGTTGGGGTCTAAGTCTAATTGTCTAGTATTGGTCGCAGTTGTATGCAGATGTAAATACAGTGAGATATTTTTAATTGTGTTATTTATGTACATTGCTGTCTGCTTCTTTGTTGAAAAATTCTGGTCAAAGCCAAAACTAATGGAGGAACAAAGACTCCAAATCAGGGTCATTTATTTTATTTTGAATTTGTTAACTGGGATAGAGCACAGATCCCATTGAACCCATTTCAGTCTCATCCTGGGGGAAAACGCAATAGATACATGACATTATATGCAAATTGACTGGCAAAATTACTGTAATTAACTTATAGAGTTAATTGAGTAACAGGTTCTGCATTAACATGCATTTCCGGAACAGTAAGAGGTACAAAGCTCTAATATCTGGCATTATTGGCTGACCGTAATCCTCAGTGAGTTACCCAAAAATCAAAAAATTTATGAGGGCTACGGCAAAAATATGAAGCAAAATCAGGGTCATTCTGCAGTTCTGGACAGTTGAGAGATGCTTTTGTAAGATACTAATTTTACTTTAAGACAGACCTGTGTATTAGTGTAAATGTTATTTTAACTTTTATTTTAAGGCTTTTTTTTTTGGTCCATATCATGGCTGAAAAGCATATTAAGACCAGCACACCTACATGATTAAAGAATTGTATGTGTATTAATGTATGTAAAACAGATATAGATGACAATTAAAATGTTGTTCTGTGAGCTCTGTGCAAGTAGTGCTTTGCTTAATTAATAATGCATAGCATTCACATAACCTTTCAGGCTTTGTCGCTAGAGTTTAGCTAGGGTAATAAGTTGTGGATCAGTGTTTAGTACATTGTGTTCACCTGGTTCCATGGTATAGAGGGATAAAGCCCTGATTATGACCCAAATGTTTCAATTTAGGTTAGTTGCTCAGGCACCAGAAGAGCTGGGCAGAAAGAGGGAGTGAGTGTCCTTCTCCCATGTTGGGAGAAAGATGCTGGTGAACCCTGATTGTTCAATTGCTTGCATGCATGCAAAGGCAGTAGGAGCATATGCTGTAAGCTTGATCTCCTTAGTGATGGTAGGCCTCATAGGCATGGGTGTAAGCACATGCCAGTGTAGACAGAGGGCATAGGAAGGCCCCAAGGTGACACTGGTGTTCAAATCAGCAACTAAAGGAGGAGGACATGCTTAAAGCTATAACAGATCAATCATCATTTTCATGATGGTGGTGTGAGCGCAGACCATTGCCATGGCTTTGCCTGCATGATGGTCTCCCTTACCAGTCAGCTTTCACCCCCACTATGAAGTGCTTAAGATGGGGGAACAGATATGTTAGGCTGACAGAGTGAGACTTTGTGATCAACAGGCATGTTGAGAAAAAATCCCCAAGAGAGATGTATTTAGAGCAAAGTGTTAGTTAAGCATAATTTTGGTTCTCTCTGAAGCTTGTCAGGCTAAAGCCCAACAGAATGCAAGACAACTTGGGTCTGTGTTACTATATGTCCCAAGCCTACATTTTGTCTTAAAATGCTTGTAGTACATTATACAGACATGTGGAACTGCTAGTACCCATTTTAGCAGAGCCACTTTGGTGAACCTCATAGTCTCTCAGCCTCCAAGCTTTCAAAATCATAGCACTGACATATAAAAATCATAGCAGAGTGTCAGAAAGAAGAGCAATTTCTTATTTTTTCACAATAGAAAGTCATTACATAGTAGACCCTATATACTTATTCATCTAATAAAATATGTACTCATTAGCAGGTCTGGCTCTGAGGAACAAGGCCAAATCTAGGGCCAAAATTGTGCAAGCTATGCTTAAATAACAGCAGTTGAGCAGTATGGTGAGCCTAAAGCATCATATTAATTTGTGTATCAATGGGTGTAAGAAAAGGGAAGAGAAGGACGGTAGCGGGATAAACTAATAGTCATGTCTGTGATTAAATATTTGAACCATGTTCAGGCTGGATCCATCTTCAGAGTGTGCATTGAGATATGGTTGGACTGTTGCTGTTTTGATTGATGGAATGATGTAGCGTAGTGTTGACATCATTTGTCACTCCATTAAATCAGTGAGCATATGTCTCTCCTGAGCCATAGCTGCTTACATACTGTTACAGGAATTATGTACGCAGTAACTAATGAACACACAATTTTGTTTTGTAAATTTGCAGGATTATTTATTTTAATGATTTTTTTACACACACAAAACTATTTTTGTACAAGGGTAGCTGCTTTTCTGTGTTAAGTCAATGTAGTAATGATTGCTGTAGGGGAACCTTGTAAGTGATGTATCTGATTCTCTTCTTGTGTTAGTTGTTTTCCTAAAGTGAGGGGAACATTTTATTGTTTTCATATAGAAGTGTTGTCAAAGGGTGTACCAAGCACCCCTTTTATCTCAAAAACCTTTGTATGGTTGCATACCATAAACCACATATCTCCCAGTTTTTTACTTTAATTTCATATTAAGATCATGAAGTTAATATGGCTGACACTGAAAGGTTATACCAAATTGTGACTATAATAACTGAAATCTATCTTGCAGACTGTGCATTTATAACATAAATTATAGTTGGCCATGTAAACAAATGGAGTAAATTACAAACATTTAACTATCTCTGCCCCATTTATATTTTTGGCTCATTCCCCCCGTCCTCACATGCATTGCAAAGGCAATCAGAAGGCCCATTTGTTCTGGGCTATAGGAGCAGGGTATTCATTCCTGCCCAGGAACCCTGACTGAGGGTCCTTTCCCCAACAAGAATGACATAGTAGGGAGCGTACCAGCTTGCTGGTCCTGGGAGGTAGTCTGCCCTTCCCCTTGGGAGCACACCTCCTTGCAGCTCTGTCATTGCTGTCTCCCAAGAGCATGTTTGCCTCTACAGACTGAATTCCTCCTGGTTACCTCCTGTGAATGCATTGTAACAGCAGCAACCTTGAACTAACTATATCAGGTAACATTTAGTGTTCCTACTGTAAGTTCATAAGTACTTATTAGGGTATCAATGTGTGAGGATCTTTAGTAGCTTAGCCATGTATTCCCACTGAGTTTGACCAAGGCCCCTGTTTTTTGCGGCAGTCATATATAATCGTGGGTATGATAATCCTTTAGTATTACGCGAGAACCCTTTGTGTGGTAAGTGCAAGTAACCGTAATCCTGGAGAAGGTATTTGTATGCTCTCCCTGTCCATAAAGGACACTGGGGACAAATCAGATGTGAACTTAAGGTTTCCTATCTATGCATCCATGTTGTGCTTGAATATAATGAGACGCACTTAACTTCCCATATGTCACCCTTTTGATCAGCCAGAGCCACCTCCCCCCAGAATGTGAGAGCCACCAGTGGCCACTGAGTCCCATCCTGTTCATCTAGTTCTTACAGGTGTAGTCATTTAAACTCAGGTAGTCATTATTGTAGTCAACGTATTATTCCCCCAATATCATGGAGCTGGCAAATGCAAATAAATCATAATATTTTATTTTGCTACGTACTATGTTCTCTATTTCTATTATTTGTTTTTGAGACATCTCTTCTTGAGCAGTCTCATATTCAGCCAGCCTTTTATTTGTTTTGACTTCTGATTTTTAAAGTTTTATCACCCCATCTGATTATCTGTTTAAAGCTTCTTCCATTTTTCTAGTGTTTTATTTGAGTTGGTAAACTGCATTGATGTTTCATTTATTTTAATCAGCTCTGACTACATTTGACTTGTTTTATCCTGTAGATTACTGGAAGTCACGTCTTGCACCAAAGCTGGAGCTTGGCGCAACTTTTTGCTGCAGAATTCACCCAGTCTAGGTTTTTCCTCACCATTTCTGTTTTTTTTTTTTCAATAAACATCTTTATTAAATTATCATGTATGACATAGGCAATCTTACATTTATAGAAATGAAAAACAAAATGACACCACTTAAGTTGCAAACATTATACATCACAGAAACCATTGAAACAACTGTAGTTGCAAACAATTATACATCACTTATAATCTACCCAGGCATCGTCAGTTAACATTATATAGCTCATTCAAATCCTGCCTCTTAAACCTCCTTCTTGCTCTGCATATATTGTTCCCACAAATACTATTTTTTCTGATGTAATTTGCTCCATTCCTTTTCTAAATATCCCGATTCCAGTTGTTTTATCTCTGTTACTATATTCACTACTTCTAGTAAAGTTGGTCAAGACTTTGATTTCCATTTTCTAGTGATTGCTTTTTTGGCAGCTACCATTATTAGACTCAGCAAGGCTTTACTATATCTAGGCAATTCTGATTCTGTATCATAGCTAAAAAAAAAAATCATCTCCCTAGTCAAGCCAATCCGCTCACCCAGCATCTCCAACAGAGCAGTCCACAGGGAATCCTAAGGTCTGCCAGCTCATTACATTCCCCAAAAAGTATGTTCCCAGCCACCTCATTCTTGCCCATCACACCTCCATAGTTTTTAGTGCACTTTATTGCTGTTAGCTAATCTGTACGGGTAACTGATTTGTTTGCAGTTAAAAGTATTCTGTAGAGTGTCTTTGCTCCTTTATCTGTTTAAAAACTTTTATTTTGTGGCTTTCTGTAGTGTTTGCTGTCTAAAGAGTGTAGGCTTATAGCTTTAGTATTGGTCCCCACCCTCCCTGTTCGTGTCTTGTTATTATACTTGGTGGCTTTGCAGTTGCCCGCCCCTTCTGTAAATTTGATCTGGGACATTGCTCCCAGTCTAGTGTCATTAGCTCATTCTACCTAATACAGGGAGAACATCTTTGAAGGCCTTCTGTTTCTCCTTTTTCCCTTTTAAAAAAAAAATTGCCTGAATCTCCTTGTGTTCTGACTGTGCTTCTCAAACATTTTGGAAATGTAAAGTATATTTTAGAGCATTTATTATAACTGTAATTGCCTTAATATTACTACAACTCAAGTGCTCTAGGTTGCACTGCATTGGAATTGTTCGTGTGTTTTAGCTGCTTTTCTGTATATATAGACTAGCTACTTATTCTGCTGTATTACTGCCTCTTAAATCGTTTTTCAGTTGTGCACTTGCCTTGCTTCATTTAAAAAGTTTTGTAGAGTTTTAATTGCATTTACTGTTTAGTACTACACACTCATGTGTTAGCCTTTTCTGTGTTTATTTACTGTATTATTGCATTGTTTAGCCTGTTTTAACAAAAAAAAAAAAAAAAGAAATACTATCTTGTTTGCTCGTTTCCCACCTTTGCTAGCCAGTCCATATTCCAGGCTTTGCTTGTCTCAGGACTTTTTCTGTTCAGAGCTATCCAGACCTTGCTGTGGTAGAGGGAAGTCCTACTGCTTACCAGTGGGAGTGGTGAGCATTGTACTGCCTATCTAACACTAGAGGAGTGGTTTCCAGCTCTGAAATTGTATTTTTTTGGGCTGATTTTTATCCCTTTCAACTTTCTGGCTTAAAAATGCGTGTGTTTGCGCATTTTTCGCATTGTGCAGCACTGCGAGGCTACAGTTAAACTATTCCAGGTGCCAGAAAGTCTGCTCTTTACATTTTCCCTTAGAACTAGCTAGTTTCTCAGTAGTAGCACTAAAATCGTAACCCCTGTGACTAGCGCTTGCTCAAGAACCTGCTGGAAAGCACTAAAAAGCCTGAAACTGATACAAGCACTCAGCTCTCCTTATCAATAAGGAGAAATTAATCGTAGCACTAAACAGCCTATAATTGCAAAGTACCTTGCAAAGGTAAGGGAAAACAGCTATTATACTTTACAAAACAAGCACCTAAACAGGCATGTCCAAGGGTCAGCTTCCTTTGATTTCTCCTGTCCACCTAGCGAATCTGGGCATACTGGGGCAGTGCGGCAACTGCCTCATGTACACAGACAATCCTCTCCTACCACCCAACACTACAACCTGCGAGAGATGCACTTACATAGCCAAACTGGAAGCAAAGCTTTCTCCAGTCAAGATTGTGCTAGACAGTCAAGTGGAGAAGGTTAACATCTGCACTACACCTCAAGCAACTCATAGCCCTTCAAATCCCACACCATCAGCACCCACACATAGCAACACTAAACCCACATATGCGGAGGCCCTTAACATTAACTTGCCCAAGCAACAAGGACCTCCGAAGCTGAAACGCAAACAAACACCAGTCACAACCAAAGTGACACACAGCTCACAACACCAGTGTGCCACCCAACAAACAGCCCCTGAGGCAAGACAATGTACCCAAAACTTTAGTCATAGATGACTCTATAGTCAGGCACACTGATGGTCCCACTCACCAGGCTGAACAAGGAGAAAATTACAGTCAACTGCCTGTCAGGTGCCAGGATCCACCACATAACACATGCACTCAAGTCACTCCACAACAAGTAGAAATACAACTCTGCCATTGTCCATGCTGGAGTAAATGACTTGAGATGTACCTCCCTGAACTACATGAAAGGAGACATGGAAGAGCTCTTGGATCATGTGGCCCAGGCAGGTATGATCTGAGTAGCATCCTGCCTTCGCCCAAAATTATACCACAGTATAAGGACAAAATGATTGACTTCAACAATTGGCTAAGCGTCTGGTGTCATTCAAAGGGGATCTGGTATCTGTCTGCCTGGGAAGACATGATCGACAAACCACGATGCTTTGTCAGAGATGGTCTGCACCTGTCACCCCTGGGATTCAGATTACTGGCTAAAGCTCTTGCCACCCCTATAGTGCCTTTCTTAGGCAAGGTTCAAAGGATAAAACCAACACCGTAACAGATACAAGCATGCAAAATCTGAAGGTAATGCTACTCAATGCTAGAAGTCTAAACCTCAAAATGCACTCTCTCTTGGCACTCCTAAAAATAGAGAACATTGATATCTGTGCAGTAACTGAGACCTGGTTCAAGGCTCCAGAGAGCACCCCTGCAATACCAGGCTACAACTCTTACCACACTTTTCAGCCACAAAACCAAGACTGAAACATTAAAGGTGGAGGAGTGTCCATATTCACCAAGGATATTCACACCTCCAGGTTAGTTGCCCAACACAATGCATCTGAAATTCTCCAGATACAACTAACACTAGGTAAAACTGCAATCCAAATCGTAGCTTGCTACAGATCCCTCACCATGCCCCAAGATTCTCACTACACCTATCTAAACATACTGGAAAATATTAAGATACAACCAAGCATCCTGATGCTGGGTGATTTCAACTACCCTGCCGTTAACTGGGAAAACTACTCTGGTACCAACTCCTTTTCCCAACAGTTCTTGGAGTTTATAAATTCCAATGCCCTGGATCAACTAATCCATGGTCCCACCAGGGGCTCCAGTATCCTAGACCGGTCATTACCAACATGGGAGATAGATGCTCCACACCAGTGGTCACCCCCTCATTGGCCAGGTCTGACCATAAGCAAATCACCCTTGACCCCCCCCCCCCCCCCCAGTAAGGAAACCTCCTTAAAAAACTTCTCCAAAGCCAACTTCATGCCACTGAAGTCAGAAGTGGCAAACTTCATGACACCCATGCAGACGGGATTTGAAAGTTCGACTGCACAATCCTAGACTAAGGCACTGTACCAGCACACCCACTTGCGCATGAATCGTGACATCCCAAATAGAACCAAGATGCTTTTCTCCAAAAAAAGGAAGCCAATCTGTTGGTCCCATGCTGTAAACAAACTATACAACAGAAGGAAGAAACTGTTGCAGAAAAGAGGAAAATCCCAGGATGCAGAAAACTCACTCACCAGCCTCAGTAAGAAGCTGAGATCCCTCATAAAATCCTCAAAAGCTAGTTACGAAAATAAAATTGCCAAAGATTCCAAAGACAACCACAAGGCATTATATAGTTATGTCAAGAATCTAAATGGCAATGCTCAGATCTTTTCTGAATTACAACAGAATGGCATTAAATATACTGATCCCCAAGGGTATTGCCAATATCCTGGCAGATCGATTTAGTGCCAACTTCACCCCCTAAAGGGCCCATCTCAATTTCAAAAGATTGCCAAATTCTGGTAATCACATTCACACAGGTAGAAACCGCACTCTCCAAAGCTAAGAATAGAGCATCCATGGAACCAGATGACATCCCAGGCTGTGTACTACATGAACTACAAAATAAACTGGCACCTCACTTAAGTGTCATGTTTAATCATAGCCTCACCTCAGGCTTCGTGCCCACTGAGTGGCGCACAGCTACAGTTATCACACTCCACAAGGGGGGATCCACCTTCCCATCAGTCTGACAAGCCTGATCTGCAAGGGCATGGAACGCATTATCATGGAACTTATAAACAAAGACATTGGCAACCTTCAAACACTGGACCCCACCCAGTTTGGGTTTGTGAAGGGCCGATCTTGTCTCCTGAATCTGATTGACTTCTTCGAATCAGTCTCCAGAGCTGTGGACGAGGGTGAGGCGGTCCACACAGCCTATCTGGACAACGCCAAGGACTTCGACAGCATCCCCCACTCTGGAGTCATAGATAAACTTACTAAGCTGGGCATAAATCCCTACATCACTCGATGGGTTGCCAACTGGCTTACCGACAGAACCCAGACTGTAAATGTAGCCGACTCCAAATCCAGCTTCAGGCAAGTGACAAGTGGAGTACCTCAGGGTTCACTCCTGGGACCACTCTTGTTTGGCATCTACTTCTCTGAAGTACAGGCCAACACTAAGGGACTCTGGCTAACAAAGTTCGCAGATGACTGCAAATTGGGAGCCATTATTGAATCCCCAAATGATGTGGGTATTCTACAAAAGGGCCTTACAGAAACAGATGCCTGGTGCCAGAGCCATGGGCTCAACCTTAATGCCAAGAAATGTATAGTAATCCACTTTGGAAAAAAACATGTACCTATGAATTACCACATAGGTGGCAGTACACTAAACATCGAAATTGTGATGAGAGACTTAGGGACACAGGTGGACAGTGGTCTCACTTTCGATAACCACATCGCCACAACAGTCAGGAAATCCTTCTATGTGGCACACCTCATCACTAAGGGCCTTTCATCCAGAAAAAAGGGGGTAATTGTCCCACTGTACTCATCCCTCATTAGACCCATTATATAGAGTATAATACCCCATTTGGTATGTACCTCACAAGACATCTGCAACAGCTGGAAAGGCCACAGAAATACCTCACTATAAGAATCACAGGCCTAAAGCAGATGCCATATGCTGACCGTCTAAAAAAAAACTCTAGCAATACTCTGTGGCATATCATCTACTCAGAGGCAATCTCTTTTTAACATACAAGGCCATCTCCAACCCTGAACTGTTGGACATGCTCCACTTAAAGAAATCCCAATCCCTCAGAGCCACACGCTCCAGGGATCTAAACCTTGTCATCACAATGAACAAAACATGCTGGAGGGATAGGTTCTTGACCAAGAGACTCACCATACTCTGGAATAGACTGCCCATACATATCAAGCAGAGCACCTCCTTGGCCCTCTTCAAAAGGAACCTTGATGATTGGATGGGAGATAGGAAATTCAACTCTGGGATCATGTCAGTCGCCCTGCTAGATAGGTGTCCAAATAAGTAAATATTGTGGGAAGAAATATCCAGGGAATTGTTATGGCTAGGCTTGTATAGGCCCTAGGGCCGATAGCCTAGTACCAGCCTATGAACCAACATTTGCTATCCACCTGAGGAATAATTCTTTGGAGTCTACTTGTGGTATAAAAATACCTATGTAAACACTTCCAGGCAAAGGGTGGCCATGGTGGTGCAGCGGTTAGCATTGCTGCCTCACAGCAAGAGGTTCCCTGGTTTTATTCTCAGCTGGGGTGCCTTTTGTGTGGAGTCTGCATGTCTTTCCTGTGGTCGTGTGGGTTTCCTCAGGGTGCTCCAGTTTCCTCCCACATCCCAAAGACATGCTGTAGGTGGATTGGACGCACTAAATTGGCCCTAGGTGTGAGTGTGGGCATGTGTGCGTGTGTATGCCTTCTGTGGAAAATTGGGCACTGGGCTGGCAACTCGACACTGTAAAACTTCACTGCCAATTTTTCTGCAGACCATTGTTCCGCTGTGGTGACCCTTAACTGAGAAAAGCCAAAATAATAAGAAGAAACACTTCCAGGCAAAGATCCTAAATCTTCTAGACTTTATTGCATATTTGGGAGATATACATATATCCCCTATTGTCTTTGTGAATGTATCCAATCTCTCTTCCTAATCCTTTCTTAGCTCCTCTGGTTGATTATTATAATTATCATGCAATATTTTATACTAATACTAATTAGTCCTTTTTTAATAGCAGGTTCTGTTCTAGATTTTGTTAAAAACGCTATCAGTGCTGGTCTTTCATTTAGAACCTTCCTATTTCTTTTTCTTTGCCTATACTCTGATATCAATCGTTAATAGGAAGGCAATCTCTAACCTGCACTCCAAATAAATTCTTGGCTTTCCTCACCTTTTCTGATTGATTTTCTATCAGGTTCTCTGAATTTATTTTTTGCTGGCATCTAGGCAGTGCACTTACTAGCCAGTGACTGACATTTACCCAAAAATACAAGTTTACTGCCTCTCTCTTCTGAGTTTCTGTTTTCACACTGGGTGAGCTGAAATGAAGATGTTACTCAGTATGCACTTTAGAGTCCACTGTTAAAACTACATTTGAAAACTAATAATACCAGTTTTTCTGGTAAGAATACCTAAACAGTACTAAATTCACACCTGACTCTGGCAGCAATTTCATAGTTGTAACTGTCACAGTTAAATGTGTATACATTAAGTTTATCTCTTTTTGGTAATGTAAGATGAAATGTAGTCACATTTCCTCTTGGCTTTTCTGATTGACAGTTTTATAGAGTTTTGCAGTAAAGTGTCCTTGGTCATACATGCCTTAAAGAGTTGTTGGGCCTTGATCTAGAATTTTTTTATGTCTGACTGGGTGTAATGTAGTCTGACCGAGAATATTAATTGGACATAGATACCCTTTCTCTTTAAACTCTTCATGAGTGGTCAGCAAGCTTTTATTTTTTGTCCTTTTGATTATATTGTAGCCACTGTACTCCTTAGCATAAGTTCTTTAGCAGTGCGCAGCGGTAGCGTTGTCTCCTCACAGCAAGAGGTCCTCCTGTTCGATTCTCAGCTGGGGTGGCTTCTATATGGAGTCTGCATGCCCTCCCTGCATTCGTGTGGGTTTCCTCCCACATTGCAAAGACATGCATTTGGAATGTTTCTCCCTGGGCCTCCACTGAAAATTGACTTTGTTCCAAGTCGGACTTTCCCAGTAAACAAATGTTAAATAAATAAAAAATCATGTGAACCATATTCATTTACCCTTTGTGGATATGCTGAAAGGAAGAACTTGGATGTTAGAGTAGTGAGCATGTAGAGTACAATATAACATAGTCCGTGGTAACTTTGCTACTGAAGGGATCCTTTTGGTTAAGTAAATGCAGCTTCTGATCTCCAAGTCTTGGCAGGCCATCCTGTAAGTTATATCTGTGATCTTGACTTTTGGCCCTCTGGTTTCTCTAGGAAAATTTGATTCTGATTTAGCCTGAGTGATGATCATTCCTGTTGGAAGTTGAATTATTTGTGTCCTTCATGTTGCTGAGTTAGAGTTTGAGTTTGATTGTGTTGAAATACAGTTGTCTGTTGGATATTGTCAGCTTTGGCAGATATTATAGCAATAACCCACGCCTGGGTGTGGGTAATGCTGGATTTACTCACGGTTGGTGTGGTTTGGTCACGAGGGCAAAGTCCGAGTGGCCAAAAAAGACAACCATGGGTAAATCCAGCATTACCCACACCCAGAAGTGGTTATTATATTACAATGACATTATTTAAGAAAAAAAATAATTACTTTTCTTAAATAATGGCATTGTATAATGCCTCCTTGCTGCCCTTCCGCAGCTGTATTCTGCGGCATTTCTGATGTACTGCGCATGCGTATGCTTACGCAGTACATCAGAGCTGTGGGCGGAAGCAATGGAGAAAGCAAGATCTCCGTTGCTTTTTACAAACTGTCAAGCTATGAGTTTAACATAGCAAGACAGCTTTAAAAAAAGGAATGAAGAATCTCCGTTGCTTTTTTAAAGCTGTCTCGCTATGTTAAATTCGTTTAACATAGCGAGACAGTGTGTAAAAAGCAACGGAGATCTTGTGTTCTCTGTTGATTTAAAAAAAGAGTTATACTAATGGAAAAAGTCCGGGCGACCGGACCTTTTTTCATTAGTATAACTCTGATTTACAACGTTCGTGCTGACCAATCAGCGTGCATGTTTTAGAATATTAATAGGGGGTTGTTGTATAATAGCATTCTTAAGCTTTGTACTGAGACTGTTTTAACTGGGTTTTCAATTTAGAATTTAGTACCATTGCCTTAATGATTTCAATGAGAAGCATGATTGAATTTTGAAGGAAAAAGCTCCTCCATTTATATGTTCATTTTATTTGATCACAATTAAACGAAAAAAATACTCTTGATGATGAGGTGAGATCCATCAGAAAAGGTGATCATGCCATTCTTGTGCCATGATTGGAATTTATTTCTACAGAAAAACTGTTCTACAGTTACTTCTCTTTCCTCACAAATAGTTCAGTAATATAAACATGTTTCTGTTTTCTGAGCCCTGATGTAAATGTATGATAGTGTAACTCTGATGGTTCTCTCTGTATGAATTTTAACTGTCTTTATTAAATCACGGTTGCAGTAGTGACATTGGCAGACGAAATCAAACCATAATGGCATTTCCCAGATTTTTTTCGCACAGTATACATTTTTAACCGCTACAATTCACTCCAGTCTTACATAAATTGCTGAATTCATGCCATCCATAAAACCTCAGTCTTTCTGCTGAACATTATTATGCATGTATTGTTCCCACAAATTCCATTTACATCTGTGTAGTTTGCTTATTCACTTTTCTAAAGCTCCCGCCTCCAGTTCTTTTATCTCTTCTACAGTATTCAGTAATTCAGTTTTAGTTGGTTTACATTTTCATTTCCATTTTCTAGGAATTGCCTTTTCTGGCAGCCAATAGCATTAAACTTAATAAGGCCTTAGCATGTCTAGAAAATTCAGATTCTTTATCATAACTCAAACAAATAATTTCCATAATTACAGCCATTTGTTCCTCCCGTATTTTTGGCAAAGTACTCTGAAGTAAGCTTTTAAAATCTACCTCCTTATTGTCCTCCCCAAACATGTTCCCAGTTACCTCTCTCTTAAATCTGAAGTTTGTATAGGGTGCAAAAATACCTATGCAAATGTCTCTAAACAAAAATTCTAAACTTTCTTTTTTGTATACTTGAATTGTACGGATGTCCTGCAATTATTCCTTTGCAAATTGCCATTCCAGTCTTTCTTCCTAATCTTTTTTAAGCACCTGTAGTTTTAATGCAGTGTTTTGTAAGCCCTAATAATTAAATAATGCCCTTTTTTAACAGCACCTTCCTTTCTAGACTCAACTAAATTCTTCACTGTAATCCACAGAGTATAGGGGAAGATTAGACTTTGGTGCACCTCATTTTGCATGTTGATTGCCATTCTGAACATTTTAAATATTTTTATTATAAAGTGGATTTTAGTGTGTGTGCGTGCATGTGTTTGCAATTTATTTCCCTTTCTGAAAGGACTAGGCATATACAAATTGATTCATTTCAGTTATGAATGAAATAAAAATGACTTGTCTGCACTTGAAAGTAATAGAATTACTTTAATAGTTCATAGGTTCATGTTTCTTAGTTACAGCCGTTTGGTTCCCCCAGAATTTCTGACAGAGTATTTTGTAAGGAACTTGCAAAATTTCTGAGCTCATTAAACTGCCAAAGCATTTTCCCAGATATCTCTTTCTTCCCCATCACATCTCCAACACTTGTGTACCTGAGGAAAAACTGTTTAAAGTGTGTTTGGGGTATAAAAATACCTATGCAAATACTTCCAGGCAAAATTCTAAACTCTCTGGACTTTGTTGCATACTTGGGAGACATATATTTGGCTTCCCATTGCTCCTTTGCAAATTATTTTCCAGTCTTTCCTCCCATCCTTTTCTAAACTCCTCTGATTGATTCTTAGTTCTCTTGCAATATTTTAAATGCCCTATTAATTATCCCCTTTTTCACACCAGGTTCTATACTATATTCAGCTAAAATCTGTACCAAAGCAGGAGTTTATCTTAGGACTCCCCAGTCTTTCTCTTTGCCTGTACTCCAATATCAAACCATGGTAGGGAAGGCAGTCTCTAACCTGCAGTCCAAACTTCTGTGTTTTGCCTTCATCCAACTGCATTTCTTTTCCCTCTCTAGTTATTTGCTCCCAATACCTTGGTTCCTTGGCCAGTTTTCTCCAATACATGCCAGTCCATTCTTGCCTATTTTCTGCACCCCTACTTGCAGTCATCTCTATTGTAAAATTTCCTTTCTCCATTCCTTTGTTGGCTTAGTTTTTAGAATACTTTCTGCATCTTTATGAATATAATGGTGGTGGTGGTTCTCTTCAAGGATCTCCATCCAAAAATCCAATTCTGTCATCATATTTGGACCCCCTGCCCCTGCTTCACCTCCATCATCCCTTTCCACTTTGATTTATAAACTTCTGGTCTGGTTGTGTTATGCATATGAGCCTCAACTATGTAGCTGTAAAATATCCATTCAAGTCAGGTAGTCCTTAAATCACCTTGTTATATTGGGATAGTCATCTTTTCCCACTTACCTCTTGCTTTCTTCCCCTCCCAGATAAATGTGTTCAACTCCTTAGTAATTATTCTCTACAACATCTACTTTGATTGATAAAAGTATGCCTGACCTGTATATAAAACTAAAGGGACCAAAACATTTTCACAGCTTGTATCATACTTTGCATAACCATAAACAATATAAACAATAGCTACCATTTTCTCAGTTTTTGTATAATCTTGTGTTTAGCATATTTCCACATATATTTGTCTGCCATAGCAGAAGTCTTCTTAATCCATACTCTTACTTCATCATATCTTGATCCATAAGTATGGGTATTGGTGAAACAATTCATGTGTGGGTATACAGTTTCCGGCTATATCCTTTGTTTTATCTTTATTAATTTTATATATATAAAAGACTTGAAACTGTTTCAAAATGTTCCACAACACTGAGATGTCATTTTATGGATGTATCATGTACAAAATAATATCTGCAAGTAAAGCCTACTTTTCTTGATTACCACACCAGTTATAGATTTCAGAGTCCCTTATTTTCTTTGTCAGTGGCTGTATATATAAAGTAAGTAAAGGGGAAAGAGGACGTCCCTGCCTGGTTCCTCTGTTCAGCCACAGTTTATCAGAAAGTAACTCTACCACTTTAATTCTTGCCTCTGATTTTTACTATATCCTCCAATTTAACCTTATTATTGTACCAGGGAATGTAGATGCTTCCATTGCCCTGCTCATAAAATCCCAGCTTACTCTGTTGAATTCTGTGTATCAAGACCCATCAACAGTAAAGGTATTTTCTTACATTCTGCTTCCCTCTCGATCATCATTGTTCTATTAATTTAGAACAATAAAACTCGAGCAAAGGAACGACCAAAATGACATATACTGCAAGGATTCTGTAGAAATTCAATAAGGAATCCTTTAAGGATGCTTCTTAATGATGTGTTCTCGGTCAATTGTAGTTGTTTCTTGATTGGATGGTTTGAATTTTACTGTTTGTATATATACAATTGTTTTATTAGGTGTTTTTAAAGGTCTGAAGAAGCAATTCCTTGCGAAAGCACTTGCGTCTTATTTTGGATACAATAAACGTCCTTATTGAATTTCTACAGAATTCTTGCAGTATATGTCATTTTTGTCATTCCTTTGCTCGAGTTTTATTGTTCTAAATTCTTCATTGTTATTAGTGAGTGACAGAACGTTCATCCAGTGGATTATCATTTGTCTCCTGATTTTATTGTTCTATTAATGTTGTCAAATGTGTCCCTGCCGTCCACAAAACTACATTGATCCATGTCTATCAATTTTGGCAATACCTTTGACATTCTTTTAACTAGTATATACATAAACACTTTATAGTCATGGTTTAAAATTGGAATGGACCTATATGAAGCTATTTCTGACAGGTCTTTATCGTCTTTGGGTAATACAGCCACCACAGCTTTCTACCAATATGCTAGTGCTTCCCCCTCCTTTTAAAATACTATTAAACAAAGTCTTCCTGATTTTTCTCTCTTTCTTCCCTCATAAATTCCAAACTCCCACAGGAAAACCATCTGTTCTGGAGACTTTCCTGCCAATTGATTATACATCAGCATTTTATCCTCCTATCTTTACTGTTTAGTTGTTGAGCCTCTAAGCATGGCATTATTGAGTCCTCCATAAATATATACATTTTCTTAGTTTCTCCTCTGGTTTTTACAAATTTTCATAAAATGTCCAAAATATTTCTAATACTGCTATAGGATCGCTAGTTATTTATTTATTTATTTTTGTCCTAGACTAAGTTTGGAGACAAACCTATGTACTTTCCATTACCTAAGTCATTGTGCTTAGTTTCTGTGCTCTGGAGTCACCAGAAAAAGTTGCTTAACAACGTTTCCAAATTCATGCATATTATCCAAATGTTTCATCATTTTCTCATTAGCACTCTGCAGTGGCTTTCCTTTTTGGTTCTGTGCGATTCCTCTTACTTTGCAATATTTTAACCTTTGTTAGCTTCTGTAAATAATTCTCATCACTTCTTAACCATATCTCTTTGTCTTACTTTCTATCCCATTTTCAACTCCATTTTCATTTTATCCCATTCACTAGCTATTCTTTCTGAAATTTATACTGCTTCTATATTAAATCTCAAATAATTTCCAGTATGTATTCCTTGAATTACTCCCTTGACAGTTAAATTGGAAAACACCAATGTCTTATTTTCTCTTTATTACCCTGCATATTTATGTTGGCATTTATTGACAAGTGATCTGAAATATTTATTGCACATGTCAAAGTTTTCAGTCAAATGCACATACTTCTGTGAAAATAAATTCTCTCCACACTAGCCCAGTTATTGTACCTTGAGGGAACATATGTAAATTCTGAGTTCCTACTACTGTGTTCATGTCTTCCTTTCCAAGTATTTTCATAAATTGTTTTCATAAATCTTTACTCTTTTTTGTTAAATTTCTCTTCTGGGTCCCCCCCCCTCGATACATCCTCATTATTATAAATTAAGTTCCAGTCCCCACCCAAAAGTAATATTCCATGCTGAGAAGTGATTATTTCTTCCATTTTTTTTTAAACTCCATATTATAGCAGTTTGTAGTGAAATGTAAATGTATGCCAGCATAATTTTCTTCCCTTGCCAATAGTCCCTTACTACTGCAAATCTGCTTTTATTGTTTTTCCCCTCTTCTGTCAATATTGGAGCCCCTCTAGCAATCAATATTGCTGCATGTGTTTTCTTTTGTCCTTGATGTTCTGCTGAATATCCTTCCTGAAATCCTTTCTTTGTCAAATTTAAGTGCTCATTTTTTCAAAATGTGTATTCTGCAGCATTGCTATTTGCAGTCTGCATTCCTTAATATAATTCAGTACTCTTTCCTTTATGTCTGTACCTGTAAAGCCATTTACATTCCATGATAGTATGAATGGCATAGCCATCATGTTAAAAAGCTGTTGTTCCCACATGTATATTATACATGACAGTGTCTTAAAATGTGCATTTCCAACTTTTGTCTTGCACACTGTTTGGCAGGCTGATATTTATATGCAGTTGTTTCTTCTCAACTCATTTTGAACCTATGTCAGATTTTCAAGACTTTCTGCTTTAATGAACACCCTGAAATAAGAAACTATGTACATTTTAAGAACAATCACATCCCCTAATAACTTAGAATAAACAAACTATGTACATTTTCAACAAATGACTTTTAATCCTCCAGGTAGGCACAATTGCTGTAAATTGACAACCACACCCAGAGGCATTACCTAATCGTATCTTGAGGTTACCCATGCTAAAGGGCATTTTACACCTTTTGTTCCCACTTACACTGTTTGCTGAAAGTTTTCATAGCTCCATTTCCCTCCCAGATGTGAAAACAACTTGCATTCTTTCAGAAAACATTAACTTTTAGCCCCCCCCCAAAAGTGCATTGGCAACCTTTTAGTAAAATTAAATTGTGCAATGTTCTGTTAAATACATTGAAGTATTAAGCCTGCTGTGGATGCTGCTGTTTTTACTGTATTGCTTGCCATTGTACCTTTACATGTTGCATTTCCCTTTGCAAAGAATGCACAGAACTCTCAGGATTAATTGCTTACACCTGCAGACAGCTCAACTCCATTGAAAACTAATCAGCAATAAGGAAAAAGGCAATTAACTCTTCTGTAGATCTTTGTAAATTTCACTCAGAACACATTGTACAAAATTCTCCCCATCAGCTATCATCAGCTACAGACTTCATGTCTGCCATTGAAAACATTTGACAGTGGGGAAAAACAAGAAGCTTCTATCTTTGCAGATGCAAGAATGCAGTGTTTTTTCATCTCTTTCTTTATTTGTCTTAGTTTTCAAGCCTATTTGCATACAAAAATTGATTTTCTTCGTGTTTCACTGTTGCAGTCATCACACTTGGGTCATCTGCCTGCAGATAGCCCTCAGTTGGCCCAAATACCAGAGTCTTGGGATTCTTGCGTCAGATGCTGTTGCTTCTTCCATGATGTCGGGTTGTCAGGAGTATAAAACATGCAGCCAATGCCATTACATCAGCTTTTCTTGCTGAGCGGAGCCCGAAGCAGAAGCAGTTCGCAAGTGCTGGTCAACTGCCTCCTGAAATTTTCATTTTTCGAGTTTCAGACCTGAAGTCTTCTAAAAGAGAAGTACCCCATTAGGGGATCCTTTTTTCTTGCTCTAACCAATGTCAGAAAAAATTAATAATTGTCTTGCCTGTGGAAAGCAAATACCTCACAGAGATTTTCATTCTTACTGCCTCACCTGTTTAGGCCCAGACCACGACGTTCCTCACTGTCAGTTTTGTGCCCTGTTCAACGCCCGAGCTATTCGTTGTCAGGCTATTTTTGTCACTGAATTCTTTCGCTCTCATTCTCCGTATCCCAAAATTGCTTCGATAAGCCATCTGACTACCGATTTTCTGAAAAAAATGTAAGCATAAAGACAGAGGCAGACCGTGTAGGTCCAAAACTGCCAACGACGCTTCCTTTAATCTAGTCACCAGTCCGCTGGTACTCAGTGAGGCGCTTTCACAGCCCTTGATACCCACTTCTACAGATGCGCATGCCTCTACTGAGAATCATTGAGAGTCCGGTATGCCACGAGAAACTTCTTTGACTATGGAACCAGTGGATGTCTCTACCTTGGATGGGTCTGGAGCCGCTGTGCAGGCACTGGCTTCTGAGGGTGTATTCAGGCCTTCGATGTTCATATTAAACTGACGACTTCGTTTCAAACCAAAAATACTGAATTTCTCAGGCCCAGAGTTTGCACTACGCCTAGGAAACTAACAACCAAAGCGCATTCTCAGGGCCCCATCCCACAGAAACAAATGCTTAGAATGGCTGAAGACCTTATTACCTTAATTAGGGGATGCCATCCTTCACCCTCTAAAAGACGAAGAATTGCTTTTCCTTCTAATTCTTCAGGTCATGAGTCCGATGACTCTGACCCTTCTGATTACCAGGACATAGCTTTATCTACTTATGATGATTCTGATGCAGAGGATTCCATTCCCTCTGCTTCCCCACCAGAGGATTTTACTTTCGGTGAAACCTTGCATACCCTCAGAGAGCATTTCCATGGGAGTGCCAGGACTACCCACAGTCCAAAAACAGACTCGGGGAATTTTTAAACTTGCCTCAGCACAGGCCTCTAGCTATCCCTCCTGTTCTGGAAATTGTAGATGATGTCTTCATGGAATCCAGTCTTACCCCTGATACTTTGCCCACCAGTTCCCAGGAAACCTGACAGGTACTTACAGAGTACCTGACTCTCACAAATTCCTATTTATAAATCCTACTGCAGATCCAGAGACCATTTCCCAGGGACCTAAAGGCATTAAGGCTACTACAGCCAAAAACCCTACCCCTTCGAACAGGAATTCTAGGGCTTTGGACAGATGGGGTAAGAAGATATACACCTGTGCTACCCTTGCCATCAGGGCTTTAAATTACCAGTTTCACATGTTAAAGTATCAGCAACATATTATGGAACTAATTAAAAAATTATGTTGATTCCTGATTGTGCGAAACATAAGGAGTTACAAGAGTTAATGCATTCTGCTAACCAAGTTGGAAAACATACTTTGCTGTGTGGTTTTGATGCCTTAGAAGCATCTTGCAGGGCTGCTGTCACTGGGTATGTTCTTAGAAGGCATGCTTGGCTTAAGGAACAAATCTTGCCAGACCATGTCAAAGCAAAATTACTAGATGCTCCATTAAACCAAGAATGTCTGTTTGGCACTAAAGCAGAAGTCGTCCTCAAAAAGATGGAGGAAAAAGCTAAATCTATGCAAACTGTTAAAGATTTCCTACAGGTACAGCCACCTAGATTCAGTAGGCATTGCCCTTCTAAAAACTGGTCTTTCCCAGTCCCTCCCAGACCTTCTCAGTCCAAACCCAGGGGCAGCAGACCACCAAGACTACAGTTTCAGGGTATGCACAGATCTAAACAATGGAGTGCTCCCACCTCAAAATCAGGGAGTAGTAAGCCATCATCCTATGGGAAAAGTTCACAATGACTTGTCCTTCACCCTTCCAAGCCTTGCCCAAATACTTGCACCCTTAAGAGGAAAACTAGCCCTGCACACAAAAAAATGGGAGTACAGTACTCGGGACAGATGGGTCTTGAACATTGTATCCCAGGGTACAGAGTCTACTTCCTCTCACTACCCCAAGCGGATGGCCAGATCTCCCCCCAAACCAGTGAGCAGAGGCCCAAAAGCAAGTACTTTCTCTTCTCAGTTAAAAGGCTATTCAGCCTGTCCCAGCAGAGCAAAGGGGACAAGGTTTTTACTCCAGACTGTTTCTGGTACCCAGAAAAGAAAACTCTTGGTGCCCTATCCTGGATCTGTCTGTTCTCAAAACCTTCCTGGTGGTTTCAAGATTCAAAATGCTTACTCTCCAACAGCTGCTTCCTGTGCTAGCCAAGGACTCCTGGCTAGCCACCCTAGACTTAAAAGAAGCTTATCTGCACATCCCCATAAGGGAGTCTTGCAGGAAGTATCTATGTTTCAGAGCAGGCTGTATGCACTACCAGTTCTCTGCACTTCCCTTTGTCTTATCTACTGCACCCAGGATATTCACAAAATGCCTAGCTCCAGCCATTGCATATTGCTGGCAGAGAAAAATTAAAATTTACCCATACTTGGACGATTGCCTGATTCAGGCTGACAGTCAGAAATTGCTACTCCAGCACCTGACATTTGTAAAGAGACTTCTAACTTCACTGGGGTATACCATCAACGAAAATAAATCACATCTGGTACCCAGCCAAAAGATTGTATTCCCGGGAGCAAGCTTGAACACAACTTCCCAGATGGCATTCCTCACTCAAGAAAAATAGATTTATTTGACAAACTACTTCAATCTGTTGGCCACCCTAACCCAGCTGTCTGCAAGAAAAATACTGCAAGCCCTAGGGTTCATGGCCTCTTGCATTCTTACTAATTCCATATGCAAGACTGCATATGAGGAAACTTCAATGGTACTTAAAAAGTCTCTGGTGTCAACATTCTCAGGACCTGGAAACAATGATTCCTGTCATTCCTTGCCTAAGGACAGAGTTCCTTTGGTGAACAGAGGCCTGCTACCACAACAAGGGACTCCCTTTCACTCAAACCCCTGTTGCCCAAACCCTAACGACAGACACACCAGTCTATGCATGGGGGGCTGACATGGCAGGAAAATGCATTCAAGGCAAATGGAACCCAAAACAAATGCACCTGCATATCAATCAGAAAGAAATGTTCGCTGTACAAAATGCACCGACAGCCTTCAAATACCTTATTCTTCCAGGGCAACTATTGATAAAGACAGACAACACCACAGTTATGTGGTACATAAACAAGCGGGGGGGGGGCACATTCCTACCCACTCTGCAGGTTAGCCATGGTTGTGTGGAACACAGCCTTGAGCAATCAAGTGCACCTGCAAGCTCAATTCCTGCCAGGCAAACTAAATTCACTGGCAGACAACTTAAGCAAAAATCTAATGGACCCACACAAGTGGAAACTGGAACCCAAATCATTCAAGCTCCTGATCCACAGGTGGTGGTCACCAGAGGTGGACCTCTTTGCTTCCCAGCAGAACTATCAAATGAGCAAATATTGCACCAGAACTCCCCACAGCCAAGCATGGAAAGTGGATTCCCTGTCCTTTACATGGGAAAACCTCTCAATCTGTGCCTTTTCCCCTCTGCCCCTCCTCTCGAAGGTTCTATTAAAGATCAATCAGGACAAGCCAAGGACAATTCTGATTGCCACTCCAACACTGGTACCCACTTTAGCACAGTCTGACAGTAGTGCCATCATGGCACCTGCCTCAGATCCCTTCCCTGCTGTCCCAGCAGGAGGGCCAGATTTTCCATCCTCGGCTGCAAACCCTGAACCTAGCAGCCTGGCTCATCCCCTGAACACATCACCAGCAACCCTCAGTAAACAGGTGCTGGATGTCATCCTTGATGCAAGAAGGCCTAGTACTAGGAAATCCTATTCAGAAAAGTGGAAAAGATACTGTTCTTGGAGCCAGTGTCAGGGAATGGACACAACTGTGCCCAACTTACCTCAAATCCTAAATTACCTAACAGAACTGCTCCACAAAGGCCTATCCTTCTCTTCAATTAAGATTCATCCCTCTGCCGTCTCAGCTCATTACGATACTGAGCCTCTCCTCTTCTCTCAGCCTCTGGTCAAGCAGTTCCTGAGAGGAGCCAAAAATTTAAGACCCCCCCCCCCCAGGAGAACTCCCACACCAGCCTGGGACCTTAACTTTGTACTGGAGAAGCTCACGCTTCCTACCTTTGAACCTGCTGCTACAGCAGAGTTAAAATTCCTCTCTTGGAAAACAACTTTACTTCTAGCCATCACTTCATCAAGAAGAGTGCCTGAATTGCAGGCCCTTATGGCCGTGAAACCCTTCATTATCTTGTATGCAGACAGGATTTCCCTCAGGACTAACTCCTCATTTATGCCCAAGGTGGTATCTAGTGTGGCTTTAAACCAATCCATTCATTTGCCAACCTTTTTCTCTAATCCTCAGAATAAAGGGGAAAGGATCCTGCACTCCCTGGACATGCACAGGCAGCTTAGTTTCTACCTGGACAGGACTAAACCTTTCAGAAAATCTGACAAGCTGCTAGTCAGCTTTGCTACAGGGGCAGAGGGCAAGGCCATTTCAAAGCAAACCATTTCTAAATGGATAACACGCTGCATCCATTTCTACTACAAACACCATGGAAAACCTACCCCACAGGGGAACAGAACTCATTCCATTAGGGCTACCTCAACCTCTACAGCATTTCTCAGGGGAGTCCCTACCAGGGACATCCTGGAAGGTGCAACCTGGAGTTCTGTACTCACCTTCACCAGCATTGCAACTTACCTATCTTTTCTAATTACAGAGCTGGATTTGCCACAGCAGTCTTACAAGGCCTGCTAGCCAGCCCTAATGCTTCCTGACTGCCTCCATCCTTCCTCAGCTTTGGGAATCAACCCAAATGTGATGACTGCAACAGTGAAACACGAAGAACATAGTACAGTTGTGTACACTTACCATAAATGTAGATGTTGGAGTATATTCACTGTTGCAGTTCTGGTTACCCTCCTTCAAGCCCCCTGACTTCTCTATACTTTCCACCTATCCTTTTTTTGGCCATATCTTATAACAATGGAATTTACCTCTTACTGGGGATGTTCCACACCATGTAATTGCTTCATATTTTGGGGGCTCCTGACATCTGGGGCAAGAAAAAAAGATGTAATGGCATCGGCTGCATGTTTTATACCCCTGATGACCTGACGTCATGGAAGAAGCGACAGCATCCGACGCAGAAATTCCAAGACTCTGGTATTCGGGCCGACTGAAGGCTACCTGTAGGCAGATAACCCAAGTGTGATGACTGCAACAGTGAATACGCTCGAACATCTACATTTATGGTAAGTGTACACAACTGTACTTTTCTAGTTTAAGCTAAGGACATTAAGCTAGTCGTCCACCCTTGCAAAATGAAATAAATTATTTTCTTAATTCTACATAGTCAGTAGACTTTTACATCCCAACCGACCCCAGCAGCCCTATATAGCAGCATTATATTAACTTAAACTTGCTTCTGTCCAGCCTTTCTTATCTTAGTGTACTGTAAAACCTGTATTTCTTGCAACTAAGAAAAAGCTCTTATTTATGTGTGTCACACACACACACACACACACACACACACACACACACACACACACACACACACACCATAGTCATTGAAAAGACCCTCCCCCATGGATTTAAAATAACCCTGGTGTGTTTACCCTGTACAAAACTGCTTTACCATGTAACATGCAGTTAATACAAATACAACTAAAAATGCCACTTTTTCTTGCAACACCATATTTCATACATGCAATTCATACTTTATATTTTCACATTTATTCATTAAGGTTAGTGTTGCTATTCATCCTCCTGATAATCATCATCTCCCAAAACCAGAGTCTAATTCAAGTCCAAAGTACTCCTGATTATTCAAATCATCTCCTGTTTTCTCTCTCTCTCAAACATTTTTCTTTGAAAAATCTTTACCTGATTAAGGTGAGAAACAAAAAAAATATAAGAAATGGAAGAGAGGTCGAACTACAACTTTGAAAGCTGAAATAAACAAGCTGGACAAACAGATTAAGCATAGTGTTAAACAAGATCAAGAAAATTTATATAAAGATATTGAGCATAATAGGAAACCTTTTTATAGATATGTAAGATGTGAAAGGAGTAAATATACACAAATTGTTAAACTTTGTGCAGATTCTAAAATTTATTCTCAGACACAACAGATTATAGATATATTTACAAAATCTTATGCAAAACAGTGTGGTTCCACAAAAGGGTTGGTAAGTTGTCTTAGTGACATCCAGGTAACCCCAGATACTAGAATCAAATTAGATTATATTGAAAAAGAACTGTGCAAACTGGATCCAAACAAAACGCATGGAGGAGACAGAATAAGTAACAATGACCTGAGAACACTAAAGGAAGAACTTACACTACCATTATATCTGTTATTCACTAGGCCATATAAATATGGGGAGATTCCTTAAAATTGGAGACATGCACTTATTAAACCTGTCTTTAAGGGAAAGGGGAGTAGGACAAACCCAGAATCATATAGACCCTTAAGTTTACTTTCATGTTGTGGAAAAATAACGGAGAAGGTAGTATTGGATAAGTTATTGTCAGAAGTGGATAGGTTGGGACTTGAAGCCATATATCAGCATGCATATTTTGAAACTAGATCTATTACCACCTGTAAGATGTTCTATAACAATATAATAACAGCTACGAATGAAAACTTGTGCTGTGATGTGATGTACATAGATTTAACTTCAGCGTTTGACATTATCATACACAAAACACTGATCAATAAATTAGTACAACTAGGTATTGATGTATTGTTGATAAGATGGATAGCTGTGTGGCTTACAAATAGGACATGGCAAGTATCACACACCAACTGTACAAGTGAAATCCTTGGTTAGAATCAAGGTGTCCCACAGGCCTCTGTCCTAGGCCTTTACTTGTTTAGATTGTTTCTTTCAAACCTTACTTTTTCATCTGAGGTGTTCTACAGTCTGTATGCTGATGACATGAAATTGGGTAAATTGATTGCAAGTGTTACAGATAAGGCATGTCTGCAAAATAATTTGACTAAATTGACCATTTGAGCACAGGAGAATAAAATGTTGATACATGCATCAAAAACTAAGCATATGAGATTTGGGAGACATAAACTGAAAGGTGAATATTTAATACCGCACGCAGTGATTGAAACTGTAGACTCATTTAAGGACCTGGGTATATTGATAGATTCAGCTATGAGTTTTTCTAATCATAATGACCAATTGGCTAATGTTAGTTATAGAACTATAGGCTGTATGAAAAGATTTATAAAGTTCAGGAAATCAACCATAATGAAGTCATTGTTAGTTACATTAGACCCAGACTTGAGTATGGAATAACTATATGGAAACCCTGTAGGAAAACAAGCATGAATAAACTGGAAAGAGTACAGTGGAAATATATCAAGGACATCCATGGATGTGAAAATCTAAGTTATTATGAAAGACTGAAATATCTGAACTTGTACAGTGTCTCTTACAGATATTTAAGAGGATATCTTATTCAGGTATATTGGGCATTTAGGGACAACTACCTCTAGGAATGTTTGGGGTTATCAAAAGTACTAGAAAATCATCAGATAACCTATGTAGAAGATTCTTTAGGAATGAGAAGTGTACTAATCAGTTCTCTGACAGAGTAGCTGATGATTGGAACAGACTACCAAATTATATTAAAGCAAGTACTAGTTTAGATATTTTTAAGAACAGCCTGGACATTTATTACGGGAACAAGTGTTTTGGTATATTGGCAAACTAGAGAAGGGCATTAATACCCATGCTTGAAACATTTGTTTGTATTTATTCATAATAGCTCCTCCAATTCTGACCCACCTGACATTGCCAGTATACTTCCCAAAAAACTTAGTGCTAACTTCATTCTTCCTTACTCTCCCAATTATCTCTAAAGATCATTTAGTGAAATTGCTAATCAAGACCAAAAATACTTCCTCCATAGAAACAGATAATACACCTAGTTGCTTAATTAATAGTGTTGTACATGCCCATGCACACACTCCTTTCGCTCCAGTTTAGTTACCAGATTTGGAACTCATGAGTGATGCACAACAGTGCTGATGCCCCTACATAAGGGTGGCATTAGAACTGACCAAGGTAGTTGACCTATCAGCCTTACAGACCTCTTCTGCACAGCCATGGTATGTCTTGTTACTGACCTCATAAACTGTGGTATCAAGAATCCTGATAGACTTGACCCTGTGACAGTCTGACTTTGTGAAGGGTATCCCGTCTATTTAATTTGGTAAATTTCTTTGAATGGGTGATGGAGGCTATAGATGGTGGCTGTGTACTGCATGCGGTGTATTACGACCTAGCTAAGGCCTTTGACACAATTCCCCATGCTAGTATTATCCAAAAGCTAATGACCCATATGTGGTAAGATGGACAACAAATTATTACCATGCAAGTTCCAGGTGCTTCATCAGAAAGTAGAAAAGGGACCAACGGAGTCTCCCAGGACCTGGTGCTGGAACATCTGGCTTACAAAGTTTTCAGATATCACCACATGATACTTAAACATCCATAATTCATTCATCCTAGTAAATTCTTGGTGTACTAAAAATGGGATCAAAGTAAGTGCTCCTATAGATAGACATGCAAAAATTATAATTATGTCCTAGTGTCATGTCAGTGTTAATGTCATATATAGAATCTGTAGTTCTGTTTTTGTATCCGTGGTAATGTCATATGTGCAGTCTGTAGTTCTGTTTTTATATTTATATTGTTATATTTTTTATATGTTTTGGTCTGCACATTAAGATCAAAGCAACAAAATTTTCGTTTAGCCTGTACTCGTGTGTGGGTCTAAATGACCAAAGTTTACTTTGACTTGACTTTAAATGCTAAGAGGTGTAGTTTCACTACTTTTGATAAACAATCCCTCCTGTTATCATACTCTTGTCATAAACAACAC
The DNA here is from genome assembly GCF_019279795.1 of Protopterus annectens. Classification (NCBI taxonomy): domain Eukaryota; kingdom Metazoa; phylum Chordata; order Ceratodontiformes; family Protopteridae; genus Protopterus; species Protopterus annectens. The sequence continues at coordinate 259,271,806 of NC_056729.1, forward strand.
ACCTCTATGAAATGAAAATGAAGTTAGGGACTTGGGTACTTGGGTTGATAGTGCCCTCTCTTTTGGCTATCATGTGATGGTAGTTGTCTGAAAATCGTTTTAATTAATTCCCAAAGTTATGCCATCTGGGACTAGAGAGGTAATATCTCAGTTATACTCTATGTTGATCAGGCCATTTCTTAAGCACAGCCTCCTCTTTGGGATGTATCTCACTAAACATAAAATGCAATTAGAAGGACTCCAAAGGTTCCTAACCAAAAAGGTCACAGGCCTAAGGTTCTTGAGATATGAAGAGAGGCTTGGAAGTTCTATCCCTTTCAGTGTCTTTATAGATTTTTGAGGGAGATATTTGTCATGCTTTCTGTGCCATTGGACTCCTGATTGTCTTGAACCTTCTGCAATTTCAATAGCTTCACAAATACTAAAACCAGGAATCTAAATCTTAACTAACCGATGAGTAAAACATAATGTAGGAAGATTTTTATCACCCAGCACCTCACAAACCTCTGGAATAGTTTTCCCCGGCATGTTAAGCAGTGTGACCAACCACCTTCCTTTAGATTAGATGGCTTGATAGGTATTCACAAATTCATTCCAGGACTGACAGGTATGGCCTTCTTGCAGAAAGAAGGATCAAATCGGGGAAGGATATTGGCAAAGCAGGAATCATTATGAGACACAGAGTCCTTGGAAATTTCTGTAAATCTTTTAAAAGAAAGAATGAAAATGGATGTCTGAGCAAAGGTTTGCTATACAAAAATCAAAGACCTGATCTCTTCCTACAGAATATGTCTATCACAAAGAAGAAACTGTGTTTGTACGTGACTAATGATATCAAGAGAAGTGGTTTATGGCAAAAGGGAAAGGCCATTTGATTGATATTTGCAGCTTCAAAATAATTTAAACTGATGTACATGATATATTGCTTTCCAAAATATTCCAATGCTGAAGCTATTTATCTTACCTGAACTAATCAGAAAGTGTCAGTGTAAAAATGTATGTTCACAGTGATAAGCGATTAAAGATGCAACAAAGCAAAATAAATTCCCATAGGTACTTGAAAAATTTAAGGAAACTGAATTAAAATGAATACATATAGGTAAAGTTTAAAAGGAGGGCAATTAACTGTAGACCTGCACAATCCCAACATTACACTTAATGCAGAATATAAAATAAGCAAAAGAGATGTAATGCTGCAAAAAAATGGCTGAACTCCAGTAATCTTGGAGATAATACAGCTAAGAGTCAAGTAATGCTCTGCGGTACTGCTCAATACCCCTTTTTTCATCTTAGAACCCCCTTGGAAAAAGGCCACTCAAAAAGTAATGACTCATTTAAAAATACACTGCAAATTATGTAGACTGCTTACACAAAAATTTCACAATGCAATAAAAAGTTTTAGTTTCAGAATTATTTGCCCTGTAGTTAACTGCATAAACCTTGGCACAAAACGCTCACCTTTTACAAACTAACCTAAGTACAATTTTATAGATGTATCACCTATTTAAACTGTGGCAACATTTCTAATATTAGACAGACAAATAGTTAATCTTAAAATAAAGGGTAACCTTATTGTTTTCCTTGCTTTCCTCACTGAATTTCAAATAGTTATGGGTACCTTTCTTAGGCTCGAAGCATAACATCAAATCCAAAACATTGTAAACCTAAGCTGACAAGTAACCCAATTAACTAAGTCTAAGGCAACACCAGGCAGAATATCTAGAAACTGTACAAGTTAAAAAAAATAGAAGACAGTAAAGCAAGTATTCAGAAAAGAAAACAAAGCACTAATGAAGGAAGGACATCACAGACAGATAGAAAAGGAATACATTAGGAAAGACTGTGCAAAGCATTAGTACAACCACACCAGAAGTACAATGCAGTGAACTGGAAATAAAATAATTAACTGAAGTAAAATAAATAAATAAATGTGATTATTTTATCAAGTATATCTTGAATGTTGCATACATATTTAAAAATTAAATAAATAAAAGGAAAGCAAGGTACTAAAAAAATAAATAAGTAAAATATGGGGAAACCAGTGTGCAAACTCTGACCTTTGTCTTCCCACTAGTTAAACTGCTGTCTTCCACACTGCAATACTGGGTCCCAAGTAGGTAGCTCCTGCTAATAGTGACTTCCCCAAACTGCTAGAACAGCAGTTTGGCACTGGTATGCTTATAATACCTGTGCCAGTTATACTAGTATGCTTTATAATACCTGTCCCAGTTACACTGATATGTTTATAATACCTGTCCCAGTTACGATATTATGCATGATGCAGTCTAAAGACTTAGTAAGAGGAAAATCCAGCAGCTTAAATTTGTGGATCGCAGAATTATGCTTTGATCCTTAGACAAGTAGCCAGTAACTACATGGATGCTGTAGCCCCTTTCCAGCAAATAAACATAAAATCAATTCTTTTTACTACCCATTGTCATCTAAAAAAAACAAAGCTTACCCTTTTAAAGAGGCCATCTTTGCATCCGGCCACAGCTGAATGGTCCTTCTTAAAATTGCTTCAGCTGTCTGAAACTTTCTTCTCACCTGTAAATTATTATAAATATTTCAAAATTTCATTTGAAAAGAGCAAATATTATTGGGTTATGTCACAAAGGTGCCAATCTGAACAAAATAAGGAAGCAAAAAAACTACTTCCTGTATAACATCACAGGTTGGAAGAGATGTGAACTAAACCTGTCATCTTGTTGTAAAAAAAAAATTCAAGCATGCCAGGATTGGGGGACCTTGTGGCTACTGACAGTAATAGCAGTGCTTATCTCTTTGCCAAAAGATTCTCGGAATTCAATAAAAAGCAACTTTCTTCCAGTATAGTAAGTTATGTCTAGTGATAGTGGTCTGATATCAGACTAGTCTGGAGGCAGGGATTACTATGTAAAGTCAAATATGACTCAGTGGCAGAGTCTCATGGGTTGAGTGGCTTATTTCTTAGCATCAACAAGGAATGTATAACACATTCTCTAACAGTTTGTATTAAAACAGATTTTGATCTTTGAGTACATTTCACAGTGTTGGAAACAATCTATTACTGTCTTATTACACAAAGCACTCAGCTGTACATGAGTTAGCCTTGCATATATTTTGGGTACAGCATGTGAATATATGTTAATCGGGGTATTCCACCAAACCTAACATTGACAGCTGACAGGACATAAGCATGGGTTTATGAAGGACAGGTCCTGCACCATTACACTGATTAACTTGACTCCATATTCACTGGATTTCCGGGTGACATTTATTGGATGTGGCCAAGGTATTTGTTTCTAAACCCACCTGATCTGTTATCACAATGCTGATTCCTTTGGTATAAGTCACTTACACTTGAAGTAAGTATTTTGGAGTCTAGCCCAGTGAGTATGTTTGAAGTTTGCAGGAAGCTTGTTTCAGGGGTAGTCTTGCCTGGTGTGAACAATCTGTATAACTGTTTAATTAGACATGCTCCACTAGATTTTTGGCTGCGCAGTGGCATGTCGCAGCAGCCAAGAAAACAGCCCCTGCTTTACAGATTAATTACTCAAACCTGAAAAGCATTGTTATGAGTGGAGGTGAGGTAGTTTTCTTACATACTGGCCTTTTGGGGTTTCCAAAACAGAAGTTAAATACACAGAGGAGACATTACCCAAATCGATTTGATAAGAAAAGTAGCAGTTGAGTAATGCTGTGGGGTTGAGATGGTGATCAGGTCAGTTTTTCTCTTATATTGATATTGAATGTAAATATTTTGCACCTTTGCAAAGGGTTATTCCCCCTTTCTTAATCCAATGTATTGTTGTCTGATGAATGGTCTGAAAAAAAAAAGCGAATCCATGAGGATATTAGTGAAGGATGTTAAGGACTGTCAAAAGGTTATATGCTGCTACATCCATGCAGAAAGGATTGCAGGTGTGCTGGCTGACAATGGTTTCTTGGTAATGTGCAGGTATTTTATGTTAGCCTTTCCCCATCATGTGTCGCACATTGACCGTGACCTCAGTAGCATCCTTTTCTAGTCCATTCCTCCTTTGTCCTAGTATGGATGTCTGAGAAGGTGGACACCCTTTAAAAAGGGGTTTAGTTTTATAGAGGGCAGATATGGTAAAGGGATAAAATGTTCATTGCTGCATTCATAATGCTTTAAAACATTTGTCTGTAGTTCTTCAGAAATGTTGTTCTCCTCGCTGAACATATAGTTTAACATTCATGCAGAATAATTAAATGAGCCATAGCTCTTAAACTCTTTTTTTTTAAACCCAGAGTGAAAAATTAACCAACAAACAGCAGTTTTTATGCTTTTCTTGATATTGACTACAATGGAAGCTGCTTTTTGTTTAAGTTTAAAGCTTGTGTGTATATGCTGTAGACTTTGCAATAAAGTGCAAGATGGCTTTTTTTAGAATGCCATTAGATTGGCTGCTGTTGAAGCATGTTTACATATATCTGACTTTCACAGATTCTGTTGCTAAGCAGCCATGCCTTCTTCATGTACATTATTTTATTAATGTGTAATCTCAAGTCTGAAAAGACTGAAATTATATATATAGTATATACAGAGATAGAGGGCAGCATAGACTTTAACAATCTGTTTCAAGTCAGCCACTTTGATATAAAAAAGTTAAAAGTAGCAGCTATCACAGCAGAAAAGTGTGGAGGAAAAATCAGTTATGACTGAGAGTGGTTTTCTTTTCTAAATTATTAACAGAGGCACAACGAAGGCAGTTATTCAGTTTCCTGAACTGTGCCAGTTTTGTAAATTTTGTTTATTGGTGAGAAAAAATTTGGGGGCTTCTTTTCTGTAGAGAGACATTTGTCTACTCATCGGCCATAATTTCTCTTGTCAGGATTTTTCTGTATTATCTGTGAATCAGACCCGCGGTGGTGGTGCTGCGGTAGCCTTGTCGCCTCACAATAAGACCCTGTCCGGTTCGATTCTCAGCTAGAGCGTCTTCTGCATGGAGACATGTGTGAATCAGCATACCTTCGTTGAAGGTTGTGCATCAGGGCTGGTAACTCTGCACGTAAACATCAACTACCATTCATTAGCGGACCGGAGTTCCGCTGTGGCGACCCCTAACCGGGAAAAGCCGAAAGACACAACAACATCTGTGAATCAGGTTATTTAGTAATTACACAGAAGTGATAGCATATTACTCCCTTAATAGCTCTGACCAGGAGGCAAATGTGTTACTTTTGAAAAATACAAAAACAAGAAACAAGTGCAACCCCAAAAGGGAAATTAGTAAAATACAAAAGCACTTGTGAAGCAGTGTTGCCCAGTGCAAAATAAGCAATTTATTAAAAGGCCAGCAAAAAACTTAACACTTTAAATGAATCACCTTGTTTTCATTTCAAGACCAATTTTTAACATTTATGAGTTTAAAAGTTTTTCATTTCATATATAAGATGCAACATTTATATATTTATACCATATTTTATACAGAAGTAGTACTGTGGTTATTTTTTTCTGTCTGTAACTTGTTTTAATGAGTGTTTGACTATCATTGGGTGGTGTTTAATTGATAGGTGGAGTGTTTTGATATATAAAGGCAACAATTGTATGTGGAATTTTATCTGAAGAAGTCTTGAAATGAAAATGCGGTGATTCAATTAAAGTGTTACGTTTTTTGCTGGCCTTTTAATAAATTGCTTATTTTGCACTGGGCACACTGCTTCACAAGTGCTTTTGTGTGTTACTTTTAAAAGTGCAACACACAGCAGGTTTTGATGGTTTATTTTTCAAATAGATTTACTTTGCAGTGAAGAAACCTCTGCTTTTTCTTGCATTGTGCAGTTTTACTGTTCACCATCTCTCTGACATATGATGTAATGACTGTAAAATGTTTTAGTTGTACTTCGAACAGAGATTATACTGAAAGGGGTCACTGCTTATTGCTTCAAAGCAGTGTACTTCTGCTACTTTAGTTAAAGCGTCTTCTGTATGGAGACATGCGTGAATGGGCGTACCTTCGTTGAAGGTTGTGTGTCAGAGTTGGCAACTCGGTACGTAAAATTCTACTGCCAATCATTAGCGGACCGGAGTTCCGCTGTAGCGTCCCCTAACTGAGAAAAGCCAAAAGGTACAAGTGACAGGAGCATGAGAAAAACTAGTATTCTAGTAACAGTTTTGCACAGCTCAGTTTTATCAGAAATGTCTTTTTGAATGTTAGTTCGTGAGAGTACATGGCCAATAAAATCTATAAGTACCCGCTAAACATGGTATTCATACTGAGGTTTCAATGTGCTCTAGTTTTCTATATTTAACTCTAGTGTCTTACAGTTCACTCTTGTTTCACTAACTAAACTTGTCCTGGTTTGAGGTGATTTCAGTCATATAATGCCAAGTTCATCCTTAAACATGTTTATTATGTTGAAATGTTGCCATGAAATCAGTGGTTTGAAACTCGGCTGTAATGATTAGATTAGTAAACCTAAAAACAACCATAAGATTAGAAAGCAGCACATATGAGCTTCTTCAGGTCCCATTAATCTTGCTTGAGACTTGCATGTTCATTTACTTGCTTATTATTGTAGTTCTGTATGTCATTTAACTTTTCTGTTATACTCATTCATAAGCCAGTATATATTGTTGCCTGATGGATGGTCTAAATGTAAAAAAAGCGAATCCATGTGGATACAAGGGTGAGGGATATTAAGTGGACTTGTCAGTAGGTTATATGCTGCCGCATGCATGCAGACATGTTTGCACATTGTAGGTAGCCCTCTTTCAGTAATTATTGCCTCTGTGAGTGTTACCAGAATATGTCTTATGAATAGTTGTAGCAAAATGTGTCCTCTGAGTCCATCATGTTATTTTTTTCAACAGTCCTTAACTATTTGTGTGTTATCCTTGTTCCTATACCAGCGTTTGGTTTTCTGTTTTGCAGTGTTACAAAACCCATTTTATGGTCTACATTATAACACCTGTGATGCAAAGTCTGGCAAAATGTTAACTGTCTTGTACTGCTAATTATAATATGGGACATCTCATAGGATTAAGGTATCTTTCCTTTAAAACCTAAAAACTATATTGTTAAAGGTGCCAGAAGTCTAGGATACTTAATATCCCTTAACATAGACTATCATCTGCTGTGAAAATTTGTCATATAGCCACAGCAGCCTTTTGCCCCAGGCCTGCACTTCAGTTTTTTCTTGTTATGGACTGCTGAAGCACTGCTGTAAAAGAACTGTACCTGTTTTACCTTTTGTTGGGTCAGTCATCTTACATTATAGTTTATTCTGCTATTTCATTATTCCCCAACCTGGGGGGGGGGGGGGGCTCTTCCTCACTACTGCTCAGGCTCACTTAACTCCCCTGCTGCATCCCAGTCTCTCACATCCTGCCTTCAACAACATTTACACCATCCAAACAATTGCTGAGGGTTTAAGAGATGTGTCAATTTCCTCAGCTCTCAGCCTATTGCACTCTTTTCCATCCAAGCCTGCTCCACCCAGCTTTGACTAGTGTTACCACAAACTAATAGCTTCCCTGAATAGCCTCCCTTATTCACACTCTGCTAGCGTAATCCCTGCTACAGCTCTCCATACTGTTCAGGCTAAATCTAAACCTCCAAATCACCTAAAAACCACAAAATTTACTGTCAGCCCAGTCACTGGTCTCTCAAACATCTTCTGTTTAAACAACATTGTTGGATGTGTGGAGCCATAATTTAACAGCCTTCATACCCCAGCACCTCATCATACATGTCATGCTTATAACTTCCAGAGGTACACTAATGAACTCAGTTCCTCTCCTGGGGAGGGGTCGGCATTAGTGGTTAAGGTCTTTACCTCACAAATACAAGGTACAGGGTTTGATTCTGACTGTTGGTTATTGGCTAGGCTTGTAAATGTCTTTAGACTGATAGCCTAGTATTTACCTGTAAACCTAAGTAAAAAAAATCTTTCATTGACAATAGCCCCGCTAAACTTAATTTAACAATAAAACTTAGTAGTATTCTATCTAGTATTTACCTGTAAACCTAAGTTTACAGGTAAATACTAGATAGAATACTACTAAGTTTTATGGTTAAATTAAGTTTAGCGGGGCTAAACTTAATTTAACCATAAAACTTAGTAGTATTCTATCTAGTATTTACCTGTAAACTTAGGTTTACAGGTAAATACTAGATAGAATACTACTAAGTTTTATGGTCAAGTTAAGTTTAGCGGGGCTAAACTTAATTTAACCATAAAACCTAGTAGTATTCTATCTAGTATTTACCTGTAAACCTAAGTAAAAAAATCTTTCATTGACAATAGCCCCGCTAAACTTAATTTAACCATAAAACTTAGTAGTATTCTATCAAAATATTATCACTATCCAACATCACTTCATACCAGTCATCTTAGAACATGTTCTGTATTCCAAGCTCTAATACACACAGTGCTCTGTCACATGACCAATACACCTAATCTGAGCACTGTCCTCACTTCATTTTCCCTACCTCTTCCCGCAAACTTATATGCTACTTGACAGAACTGCATACACCTTACACAATCCCATTCTGCACAAACTCAAAGTCAGATGCAAATTTAAAACCAAACACTCCCTTATTACCTATATCATTCCAAACCCCTAAAACTCTGGTGATACAACCCCCCCCCCCCCAAATAAATGCATCTGCTGCCATGCCACAGTGCCGTAACAGCAAACTAAATCCCGATTCATCAACTGGACTTCTCTTTCAACACAGGAACTGCCAAAGCGTGTGTGATAAATCCCTGAGCTCCATGCATGGGTCTCCTTCCACACCCCTGATGTACTAGTTTTAACTAAAACTTGGCTAAAACCTCACATCAAGAATGCAGAAGTACTTCCTCCAGACTGTAATATTTTCAGATAGGACAGATGTAAATAAGGTGGCGACATAGATAGAATTTCCACTAACTCGATTGCCATCTCTCCACATCCACTTAATCCACCTCCCTTCAACAATTCTGAGCTACTCATCACACTCTTAAAAATCAGTGATCACAAACGTACAAACCTTACTGATGCTGAGGACCTCTTATTCTGGCCATCTTCCATAACTGACCAGGAAACCATCATTCTAGGAGATCTAAACAGACTTAACAATCAGTCTCCTCTTCCCATCTTACTGGTGCCATCAAACGCTGTAATTTCATTCAGTTTCATTCCAACTAGACATAATATCCACTCTAACAAAACATCCACCCTTGACTGGGCCCTCACAACCAAATCAATCAAAATTATATCCTGTGGGACCCTTCCCAGTTCAGTAACTGACCACCTCCCAGTATGTGTTAAAAGGTTACTTACTCGCTTTTAAAAACTAAACACTGTAACATAGTTCAAAACCCAACAAGGTTCAGCACACAATGCTTCATAGAAATACTAAAAATCTGATTGGCAACCCTTAAAAAACTCAATCCTTGATAAAATAGTCAAACTCTCTAACAAAAATCATCTTTAATATATTAAATGAAGAAGCCCTCTCCCAACATAAAATACTCTAATACAATCCAGCCTCATGGCTGTTTAAGGTCACAAAACAATAAAGTTCAGAGATAAAGCCTGGAATGCTTGGTAACAAAATAAAACACAATCCATCATCCAGCATTATTGCCAGCTTCTCCGTCATACCAACAGGCTTATTAGAACAGACAAAAAAAAAATCATTCTACACCTTATTTCTGAATACCCATACTAAGAGCCCCAAGCAGTTCTGGAATTCCTTTAAGAACCTCATAAACCCAGAATGACCAATACAACCAATCCCTACTGCTGCTAAACACCTAATGGTTAAGGTGTTTACCTTACAGACACAAGGTGCAGGGTTTGATTCTCATACTGGCTAATTGACTAGGCTTAAAATGGCCCACACGGGCATTTAGCCTAGTACTGATATATGGACATATGAACCTGTAACCAGTTCAATGCACATACTTCATGCAGCCTGTCATTGTTTCCCTCTGTATACCCTCACAAGTATCCCTACAGTCCCCCACTTTCCATCTCAAGCCATTTCCCACAAATTCCGTCAGAAAACTGCTCCTAAAGCTCAAACCCACTATTCTAGTGGCAGATCACCTACCTTCTGAATGTATTTCTATGGCTGCAAGTGATCCAGCCTTCCCCATCTCAGTCTTGGTAAACTGGTCTATCCAAGAAAACAATGTACCTATTTTTTTGGGAAAAAATTCAAAATCATACCACTATACAACATGTGGGATTCCACTGAATTTAATAACTACTTCCTATCTACATCCTTTTTTTACTGTCTGTTGGAAAAATGCATTCAGACACAAATCCTTAAACATCTTATTGACAACATCCTCCTCTCCTCAACTCAGAATCGCTTCAGGCCACACCACAAAAGTACCACAGCTCTACTTAATTGTATTAATGAGGTTAATCTCCAACAGGACTCGGGGAAACCTTTTCTCAAAATCTGTTCTTGGATTTCCAAGGCTTTGACACTGTAATCTGCCAGTCTCTCTTCCATAGGCCATCCTTACTAAGCCTCGACAACTCCTTCCTGTCTTTGTTTCACAGGCTGCAAGCAGTTAAACGGCAGAAAGAAGAGTCACCATTTTTGCCCAATTCAGTGGGTTCTAGACCCCTCTGCTATGCTGTATCTTTCTTAATAACGTACACACAGCCACCAACAATGCCACCATTGTTCAATATGCAGACAGTGCCACTCTTATTACTACTGGCAAATCCCTCCTAGAATTATAAGAAAAGACAATAAATCATTATCCTTCACTGAATCTTGGCTTAGTCTCATCTCATGCTAAATGAAAAAAAAAAAAAAACCCTCTAACTCTTCATCCCAAAATCTCTTAGCAGCATAGTAAATAGTTTTTTATCACCTCAGCCAATCGCACTTGAACTTGTCACGTACACAAATTTACTTGGTGTACTAATAGATCACCATCTAAAATTTGACACCAACACACAGCAATCTCAAGAAAACCCATCAGACATCAGAAACTTGGCCTCTAATATCACAGTAAATAGTTTTTAACCAGTAATGCAGAAACAATGCTGCTTCATTTCTTCACACTCCCTACGCTGTGCTATCCCCATCTGCATAAGCCATCAACAAACTCTGTTAAAAAAGGAAAACCATTCTGCAAGACCACAATATTGCCTAGTTGTAAAATGTGTCCACTGACTGGAATTCCAGCACTACCTGCTTACAGCACAACTGGTAACTGTTTATAGCATTATAAATAAACCTCAAAATTGCCCTCCACTTCTAAATCTAGTGCATCTCTTCTTCCCAAATAGACCTCCACAATCCATGAACAAAGGACTAGTAATTATAGCCAAACATCAGTATTGTGTTGGTCGGTCACTCTAGTTATATTTCCAAAATATAGAACTCCATTCCCCTACCATAATGTCCTCCTCTAATAACACAACATCTCTGGCAACTCACTCAAACTACCTTCACCTCAGTAGAGACATGGCTGAGAGAAGCCCAGCTATGCCTAAATCTTAAAAAAACTCTTGCTTTTCTTGGTAAAACCAGAATCGTCTGACTTTAAAATATTTCTTCAGAATAACACAGACATTGAAACAGTTCCCACAGCTAAGCTACTAGGTGTTACCATAAACAAACTAACTTTCAAACACTGCATCTGCAATAGCATTAAAAAAATACACATCAAACTTGGAACACACTATAGACAAAAACTTTCTTGGATAACTCCACCGGAAAAACCCTCTCCAACACCTATATCTCTTTTATATGCAGCCCCCCCCCTTATACAACAATTTACAGTCTTCTCTTAAAAACAAGCTCCAATCCTGCTACCATAAAATTGGCGAATTTGCCACAGGCTGCTACTACTGCTCCCATCACTGCCTAGCTCTGAAAGAACTAAACTGGCTTGAACTCACACACCAACCAAACCTAGTTCAACTGTCTTCTGCACATAAAGTGATATATACACCTGATAGTTGCCTGGCCCTCAAATCTGTCCTAAAACCCTCTATCCCTACCAGAGGCCTCCCCTTTGAAAACAAACAACTCCTTACAGTCTATATTCCAAACAAAAGATCTGGACAGTGCCAATACTGTCATGCTACCACCAAGCTCTGTAACTCTCTGCCAACAGACATTACTACCACTGGGTGCAAAGCCACTTCAAACACACCCTAAAAAAAACATTTTCTTTGTAATCAGACCTGCTCCAGCTCTTTCCCTAGCAGGTGACCTCCATTCACTCTCTAGGGCCTTTCCTTTCTACATCTGGAGATCCCTAGACCATGAATTTCATCCAGTAAACCATTACCATACCGAACTTGGAAACATTATGTATTCCTACACCCTTAACTATTCCCATCCTACTCCACAATTCTTCTAAGCATATGCTTGCTTCTAATATTCTGACCCTCTTCTTGACCCTCACTCTCTACCCTTAATCCTACCATATAAAAAAATGTTGTAATCTACCATATTACTTTTATTTAGTATTGCCTGTCTAGTACATTTTTTTATTGTATCTACCTCTCTCTACTTGTTTAGTATTCATTACTTGTTTAATGTTTGCTTTAATATTTAATGTTTGCTTTAATATTTAATGTTTGCTATTGTCTTGTTCATGTACAATCCCTTAACTTTTATGTATCATTTGGAGCGTTTCTTCCTGGACCTCCTCTGAAAATGGGTTCCTGACCCAGTCAGACTTTCCCTGTAAACAAATGTTAAATAAATAAATCAGAAAACAGAGCAACTTAAAGGAAAACTCCACCCTAGAACTAAAAAAAAGTCTGTTTTTTTTTCAGTCTGTGTTTCCTGACCTATTTTAACACCTCAAAACCACTCTAAGTGCTTTATTTGTAATTTTAGCCTGTTTTCCACAATATGGCTGCCAGTGGGACTTGATGTATCAATGTGATCTTGTTCTCCCTCAACCCTTTGTCTTTCCCATAATGCTTTGTATGACTTATACCAGACATAAGGAAGTAACTCTGAATTCCCCTGCCATTGACATAGGTTCATAGGTGTGTACTAGACTAATGGCCCTGGAGCCTTTACAAGTCTAGCCCATAGGATTACCCTGGCATCGTGCCACCCAACCTTAGTTCCTAGTGCCTCTGTCGAGTAGATCCACTGGAGTGATCCCCGGGATGAATTTTCTATTTCCCATCCACTCATCAAGATCACTCTTGAAGAGGGCCAGTGAGGTGCTCTGCTTGACATGTATGGGACGTGTATTCCATAACATGGCCAGTCTCTGGGTTATGAACCTGTCCCTCCAGCATGTTCTCTTGATTGTGTTAATGAGGTTGAGGTCTCTGGAGCATGTGGTGCGGAGGGATTGAGATTTCTTTAGATGTAGCATTTCTAACAGAGTTGGGTCAGACATTGCTTTGTAAGTCAAGTAGAGATTGCCTCTAAGTAGGCGATATGAGACAGAGAAAAGTTGGATTTTTTTTGAGTCTGTCCATATAGGACAAGTGTTTAAGGCCTAGGATCCTCTTTGTGAGGTACTTTTGTGGCCTCTCCAGTTGTTGCAGGTGTCTAGTGAGGTACATGTCAAGTGGGGCATTGTACTCGATGACTGGCCTAATGAGGGAAGAATAGAGGGAGACAATGACCTCTTTCTTCCTGGATTCAAAACCCTTAGTAATAAGATGTGCCACATAGAAGGACTTTCTGACCATAGTGGCAACGTGGTGGCCAAAAGAGAGGTTGCTGTCAACCTGTGTTCCCAGATCTCTTATAACGCCTTCTGTATTCAGTGGGCTACCATCAATGTGGTAATTCAAGGGAACCGGGTTTTTCCCAAAGGGGATGAAGACACATTTTTTGGCATTGAGTTTACGGCCATGGTTCTGACACCAGTTGTTGGTCTCATTGAGGCCTTTCTGTAGGATGTCAACATCACCTGGGGAGTTAATAATAGCTCACAACTTGCAATCATCTGCAAACTTTGTCAGCCAGAGTCCCTTTGTGTTGGCCTGGACTTCAGAGAAGTAGATACTAAACAGGAGAGGACCAAGAACCGAACCCTGTGGGTCTCCACTCGTAACTGGTCGGCAGTCTGACTTGGAGTCAGCCACTTTCACACTGTGGGTTCTATCTGTGAGGCAGTTTGCAACCCACCTAGTGATATAGGGGTTGATGCCTAGCTTAGTAAGTTTTTCTATGATTCCTGAGTGGGGAATGGTATCAAAGGCCTTGGCCAGATCAAGGTAGGCTGTATGAACCACCTTACCTTAATCCACAGCTCTGGTGACTGACTCAAAGAAGTCAACCAAGTTGAGCAGGCATGAACTACCCTTCACAAAGCCAAACTGTGTAAGATCCAGAGTTTGGAGATTCCCTATATCCTTGTTTATTAGGTCCATGATGATGTGTCCCATAGCTTTGCATATCAGACTCGTCAGGCTAATGGGGCAATAGTTCTCGGGGTCTGTAGTTGATACTCCTTTGTGGAGAGGGATGACTTTAGCAATCCGCCATTCGGTAGGGACAAAGCTTGAGGTGAGGCTGTGATTGAACAGGGCACACAGGTGATGTGCCAGTTCACTCTGTAGTTCATGTAGAACACAGCCAGGGATACTGTCATGTCCCACAGAAACTGTATTCTTGGCCTTGGACAGTGCTGTTTTAACCTGTGCAGCAGTAATACTGGGTGCCTGGCAATTTACTGGTATTGTGATTGGCCCTTTGCGGGGGGGGTGGGGGTGGGGGTGGGTAAAGTTAGCATTGAATCTGTCCACCAGTATATTTGCAATATCCATTGGCTCGGTATAGGAGGTACCATTGTGCAGTAGCTCAGAGCAAATCTGGGTATTGCCATGAAGATTCTTTATACAACTATAGAAGGCCTTGTGGTTTTCTTTACTATATGCTGCAATTCTGTTTTCATAGCTAGCTTTAGAGGATTTGATAAGGGATCTCAGCCTTTTCTTGAGGATGATAAGGGAGTTTTTCCAGTCGTGGGACTTCACCTTATTCCACATCAGTTTCCTCCTTCTGTTGCAGAGTTTGTTTATGGCAGGGGGCCACCAGATTGTCTTCCTTTTTTTTGAGGCGTGCATCTTAGTTCTATTGGGTATGGCGAGATCCATGCATTTGTGTACGTGTTCATACAGTGCATTGGTGTATAATTTGGCAGTCATGCATCTATTCTCCATTTGCATGGGTGCCGTGAAGTTAGCCACCTCTGTTTTTAAGAGCCCAAAGTTAGCTTTGGAGAAGTTTTTCATGGTGGTTACTTTGTTGGGGGGGTGGAAGGGATGTGGATTTCCAAGGTGATTAGCTTGTGATCGGATCTAACCAGGGAGGAGTTGACTATTGGTGTAGAGCAATGGTCGCCCATGTTAGTAATGACCAGGCCAGGGATGTTGCTACCTCTAGTGGGGTTAAGAATGAACTGGTCCAGGTCATTGGAATTAATGAATTCCAGAAAGTGTTGGGCAAGTGTATTGGTACATGAGTAGTTTTCCCAGTTAATGGAGGGATAGTTGAAGTCACCCAGTATGAGAGTGTTAGGTTGGACCTTAATATTCTCCAGGGTGCTTAGGAATGTGGAGTGTTAATCTTGGGACATGTAGCATGCTACGACCTGAATCGCTGTCTTACCCAATGTTAGCTGTACCTGAAATATCTCACATGCATTATGTTGGGCTACCAGTCTAGAGGTGTGCGCATCCTTTATGAATATGGAAACACCACCGCCTTTGGAGCTTCGGTCCAAATTCTGAGGCCGAAAGCTGTGGAATGAGTTGTAGCCAGGTAGTGCAGGGGTGCTTTCTACTACCTTGAACCATGTCTCTTTTACAGCACAAATGTCAATGTTCTCCATTTTAAGGAGTACTTCGAGCAAGTGCATTTTGAGATTTAGACTTCTAGCATTGAGCAGCATGACCTGCACATTGCATTTGTTTGTAGTTGTTATGGAGGTAATTTGGTCTTTGGAACACTGCCTAAAACAGGCACTGTAGGGGTGGCAAGAGCCTTAGTTAGTATCCGGAAGCCCATATAATGAGATTTGTTCGAGTCACTGTTATCTTCTTTACATTCTGTAAAAGGACTGCTTCTTTTCTGTCTCTAATCACCCTCATTTATGCATGGCTCAGACTGTTTTACACTATACTTAGAAGTCATCCATGGGACAATGGCAAAAATAGGGACACTTTTTAAATGTTGTTCTTATAAAGTTTATAAAATAACTGCTTTTGCATTAGCGTTAATTTTCTGAAGGATGTTAAGTCTGAAAATCAAATGTTTACCATTATTTTCTGACTTCAGTCCTCAATGATTTGTCAGTGATGTGCCAGAAAACTGCAATTTTATGAGAAACGAACCAAAAATACAAGTAAAAAATCTGGACATTCTGTGAAAATCTGGACAGTAAATCTGAACAGTTGAGAACTATGCCTCTTTGTTAAATGCTTGACTAAGCAAATGGAATATGTTATACAGCAGAGTACATAGATCACTGCTGCTTTGAATTTTGGTAGAACCAACTTGTGGGTAAAGCTCGGTCATTTCACAGTATCAGTTTCTTGGTTTGTTTATACATTGGGAATAGAAAAGGAATCTGCTTAGGTTTATGTAAACCCCTTGAAAGGCGTACCATGTTTACTACTGTGGATGTTAACAGGTGTCTATTGTTTTCTAAAGGAAGTGATTATTTGAAAGTGATGCCTTTTTGTTTAGAAATGTAACCTTTGCATGTTATAGGTGGTTAGCTGAATGAAATCTTTGACCAGAGGTCAGTCAGGGTTGCCTGCTGAGCTGTGGCTGTTCACCCTTTAAGTCAACATATTTTAAAATATTTTTGAATTCTGTCCAGTTAGCATTGCACAAGATTAAACTGTGGATGCCTTCCCTTCAGTGGTTTGCCTTTTAAGAAACTTAGATTATTTTGTTTTGATGATGATAAATTAGAAAAAACAGATATGCAGGTATATGCAGGTATTTGAGGTATTCGTAGTACAAATGTGTTTGCAGGTGTTTGCTTTAGAAATAAGTTCAGCTACTGAAACTGTTTGGTGATTATGTTTTTTTACAGGCAGTGTTTTATGAAGTTGGAAAAGAGAATTTGTCAGGGAAATCATGGCGAAGGAATGGCATAAAATAGAAATTTTAATGTACGTTCATTGCATGCTGAACACTTGTGGAAAATCTGTGTGGTCCCTAAATATCTTTAACAAGTAAAATCCTTTTTTGGAAAACAATTTTTTCCCCTTCCTTTTTTCAGACTTTACACCCTTTGTTCACATTTGCTTCCATCAACCTCTCAGTCCACTAAATTGCTGTCCCTCATAGCATCTAAACACCCCACACCACTTTATTTAGGGAAGGCTTTCCTGTTTTCAGTAGAAGTAGCCTCTTTGGCTTCTTACATTATTGGCTGTAGATTCAGTAGGGTGCATTGGCAGCTCAGATTATATTGCCAGACAGCTGTATTTTTTCCTTACCGTACCAAAACTGCAGACTGTGCATGCAGCAGTCTTTTGGTAGGATCTGTTGGTTACTCCACAGATGTGTCCCCCGCGAAAAAGCCAGTTGACCATGCATGTGTATTTATTGTTGACCTTCTTTGCCAGACATTAGCCTCTGCCCTCTACTTGAGGATAATGTAAGGAGATGTAGATAGCTGTAGGTATTAGGTGCTTGGTAGCATATCGCTAAAGTTGTTATTCGTTACTAGCATGGTTCTTTCCTATAACAGTATGCGCTTGCTCAAACCAGTATAAAGTTGCTATGATTTGTTGTGCCTGTTTTTAGTATGCATGCTTCAGTGCTCCTCCACTAGTTTTTGAGACTAGGACCTTCATTCCGAATTGCTTGAGTAGTATATGTGCAATTTAATATTACCTGGTTTCCACAAATGCCTGAAGTGTATTGTCACACTTTGAGTACATCATGGCATACCATACGTTAAATGCAGTGATGCATCCTGAACTGGTAATTTTGTATATGTTTGGGCTCTGTTGTGAATAAAAAGTTTTGTTAACGTTTTAGTCAAACTGCGGCCCAAATAAATTTAGAATTTCCCTCAGTGACGTAAACTAACGGTTCGTCCATAGAATTTAATAGACACATTTCTGTGCCTGTGCAGAACATTTCCTTTAAAAGTCCATGTTCGCTTTTCATGTTTTCACTGAGTTGATGTCACTGAGGTCAAAGATCATCTTTAACTTTCAGCAGCATCAATGCTAGAAAAAAAGTTGGAGTGCAAAAATTTAATAATTTCTATAGGAAAAACATTTGCCAGTCAGGTGAAAATGCTAATCGGCACTCTATAGGTAACATGGGATGGTGTTAAAGGTAAAGTCGCCAATGTGTGACTTCCAGACCTATTAAGTTCCGGATGTCGGAAAATTTTAGCAACATTAGGAATAAAAATCCCAATAATACTGTGTATAAGCATACTTTAAAACATCCCTCTGCTCAATTTTGTTTTGTTATTATTGATAAAGTTTCGGGGAATAAAAGTTGTAAAATTGGTTGGAACAACATCCGTAACAAGAAAGAGAAAGCATGGATAGTAAGATTAGGGGGTTTGTTTTCACCTGGCCTAAATTAATATTTATGATTTGCCTATGATGATTGGTTAGCTATCAACATGTTACCGTATAAAAGGGTTATTTTTCACAGTCTGAATGTACATTGATAAAAGCTTAGGGCTGTGTTTTTGACTTTTAAATAAAGTCTTTTTTCCTTCCCCAACTGTGCTGGTCTGGTTGTTTGAGTTTGCTATTTGGCTGGTTGGACCTTTGCACTTGCCATCCTTGCCATTTTGGGTTTTCATTCTTTTGGTGGCGTTTGTTGGAGAAGGGTTCTGCTTCTTACTCTCTAGTTGAGAGAGTTGTTTCCTGCCTTAAGACAGCATTATTTTTGGATTTTCATCTCATCGTTCATTTGGTCTGTGAGGATATTATTAAGCCAGCTTGGTACTCATTTCCAAAAGTTATAGCTGGTGTTTGCACTTGGCGGTTTGGCCGGTCGGCTGATACATTACAGTAACATTCAGCGCTTTTGCCATTTTTACTACGACAGCAGATTGCAAGGTATCTTTTGCTGTTGGGCCATACCTGTGAGTGTACTGTCTCCATGTGAAGTTATCGTTCGGTGACAGTTTTTTCCAGCTGTACTTTGGATTTTGTATTATAAGAAGACTTTTTTTTATTTCCATTTATGCTCGTGTGTGTAACATGCATACATATGACTTGGTAAGCCTGTTTAAAGGCCAGTTGGTGATTTTTCTAGCCATTTTGTATATTCTACCAACATACTATAGATATGGTCATATATATTTTTACCAGTTTTTTGGTTTTGACTATTTTGAATCATTGAGGCATATATCCCTCATTGTCCATTTTATTCAGTCATTCATTTTGGCTGGTTTCATTTGCGCCTCCCCATATATGCTTGGGACATGTTTACTGGGACATTATCTTATTAGACATTTGTCGGATCCCTGTGTGGCTGTGGTTTCACGAACATGTGCATTTTTTTGTTTCAATCTTGTTATGTGGCCTTTTGATTTAAGGGCTGTAATTGGTGGTGGTTGTGAATGTTTCGTCTATTATATTGGAGAAAACTTTAAATCCTTTTTGGGGCTTCTTGACTAAACGTGAATGTTACTAGGCCTGTGTTTGGCTGCTACGGCTCATAATCACTTGGATTCATCATGTCGGAAAGGCTCCATTTACAGGACCAGGTTTCATTTCTAAATATCACTATCTTTTATTCAAACTGAAACTGAAGAAGTTGTGCAGGACATCTTTAATACTTTTTGAGACTTAGAAATAAAAAGGTATTTTTTGGATATTATTTCTTTTGGATATTGTTCCAGTAATATTTATGGTCTACATTAGTTCAGTGGCTGATGGTAGTTTTTGGGACTACAATTCTTGGCTATTTGAAAATGTAATATATGTGCATGTTTTTTT
This sequence comes from Protopterus annectens, assembly GCF_019279795.1. NCBI lineage: Eukaryota > Metazoa > Chordata > Ceratodontiformes > Protopteridae > Protopterus > Protopterus annectens. The sequence goes on from NC_056729.1 coordinate 259,291,697, forward strand.
TAACAAATGTACAATACATGTCGACCTAATATGGCCATTAATAATTATTTTATTTTATTTATTTATTTATTGACATTTGTTGACCGGGTTAGTCCAACTGGGATTTTTTCCCATTTTCAGTGGAGACCCGAGGAGAAAAGCTCCAGATAGTACAATAAATAAAACACTACAGTAGTATACAGGTATAGCAAACAATAGAAATAAAACTAGTCATTTCAGTAGTAAAACACAAACAAAACAATACAGTAGTAAATAATAAACAAAATTAACAATAGTTAAATGACAGCACAAGGTTTTTTTTTTTTTTTTTTTGCTATGTAACTGTACTGGTGGGGATAGAGTTTAGAAGTATGACAAGAATAGATGGAGTGATTCCAATGTGGGGGGAGGAGGGAATTATGTAGGGTCATAGCAGGGGCAAATTCTGGAATTGAGTAAATGAGTCTTTAGTTTTCTTTTAAATAGTGGGGTGTGAGAGAGAGAGCGAATGTCAAGGGGTAGTTTGTTCCAGGCTTGGGCAACAGAGTGTTTGTAGAGTAGCTTACTTACTGACTTATTTGGGTGGTAAATATCAAGCAATTGTTGATTAGAGGTGCGGAGGGGTCGAGATGGGGTGTAGACAGAGACCAGGAGAGATAAGGATGGACAGTAGGATGGTTTAAAGAGCACAGAGTGCAACATGTGAAATTGATAGAGATGTAGTAGTTGTGTGGGAGTTCTAGCCATTGTAGAGACTTCAAAGCAATGCAGTGGTGTGTGTTGTTTGGGGAGTTGGTGATGAATCTGGCTATTTTGTGGTAGGATTGTTGGAGTTTATTCAGGGTAGTTTTTGGATATTTGTGAGAACTGGAGCAGCATAGAGGAGTGAGGGGAGGAGGAGTGCTTGTCCTAGGGTGAGTCTAGCATCGGGACTGAGATATTTTTTGTTTCGGTATAAGAGGCCTAATTTCTGATGTGTTTTCTTTATACATTGCTGTATGTGTTGATTGAATTTTAATTCATCGTCGATAATGACTCCAAGGAGTTTTGTGTTGGTGTCAGGTAGGATAGCTGTGTTATTGCATGACTTAATGACAAAGGAGGATTTAAGATGATTAAGAGAGTGGGGTAGGAAGAGTAAGAGTTTGGTTTTAGTAAGATTGAGAATCAGTAAGTTTTCTGAAAGCCATTGTTCAGTGGATAGTAGAGCTGTTTGGGTTAGGGAGTGTAGGTCAGAGATGTTGTTGGCTGTAGAAATGATTGTGGAGTCGTCTGCATATTGTATAAGTGAGGACTGATGGCATGAGGTGAAAAGGTCATTGGTGAAGATGTTGAATAAGAAGGGACCCAAGATGGAACCTTGTGGCAGACCAGTAGAGAGAGGTAAGAAGGGAGACGGGGAAGAGAGCCATTTTAACTGATTGTTTGCGTTCAGACAGATAGCTAGCAAACCAGTTGAGGGTGGGGGTGGAGAGGTGAAAGTTAGTGAGTTTAGATAGTAGTAGTGGATGGATATTATATCCTATATATATATACATATATATATATATATATATATATATATATATATATGAAGTTTTATATGTTTGTTAAACATTTCTTCATATAGGGGGCAAGTCTTGTGTTCTTTGTGCTTGGTGGTCAGCCTTATATATACATTTGCCTTTCATTAGATTTATAAAGCTCTTGCGATAGGTTTATACCATTAGGGACATCTTACTTTTAGTATGTGTGTGTGTGTGTGTGTGTGTATATATATATATATATATATATATATATATATATATATATAAAAATTCCATCTTACAATATGTGTGTGTGTGTGTGTGTGTGTATATATATATATATATATATATATGTGTGTTTTTATATAATCTGATTTCGTTTGCATAGACAATCTGTTGTTGAGGTATTTTTTCATCTGATATGGTGTTGGATGATTGAGTGTGGTAGTAGTTAGTCTTTGGGGTGATGGTTAAGGTAGAGAATACACCACACGACATTGCACTTGGATCCACATATAGTAAGGGTCTTTTGGAACTAATTATATTGCAAACATGGAATTGATGAATCTTTTGAAGGGGATTTCTGCAGATAAAGACGACATAAGGGTCTTTGGTTTTGATCCTAACATGGCAAGTCCTGTTAATCAGGTGTCTCAACAAGACAATGAATGTGTTGAGTTGTTTGATAAATTACTTAAAAATATGAAGAACCTTAGATCTTCAGTTTGGCATATTAGGCTATTCAAAGCTTACATGTCTAGGGGGATCTCACCCAGGGGACTTCGTGTTAAGATTAAACCCTTAGTTGGACAGGCTGACAACATTTTGCTAAGCACTTGGGCAGATATACAACAAACTGCTGCAATGGATTTTGTTAAGGCTTTACATGCCTTTTATGAATGCAAGCTTGATGGTCAAGTGTCTGAAGTAACCAGCCTTTGTGAACTGGCAAGAAAGTATAGTGACCAACAAATTTATAAGATTTGTTTCCAAAAACTAAGTAGTGATTTATTAGTCTTTGAAAGAGAATTAAAAGAAAAGAAATGACAAAAGTTTAACAGGGATAGTAAAGATTACAGTTCTGGTAATCCTTTTGAGCAAATTAACATAAAAATCTACTGCCAATCATTAGCGGACCGGAGTTCCGCTGTGGCGACCCCTAACTGGGAAAAGCCGAAAGACAAAACAACAACAAAAGTGTAAAATTTTCCCAGAGTGAGACCAGAAAAACTAGTCAAAAAAGGAAAAGGAGGAAATCTATCCTCAAGAAGGGTACTAGTGATACCTCTGGGGAGGATTCCCTCATCTTGCATGTATACAGAACCTGATTCCCTACAAACATCACCACCTTTAAAGAAAAGCTGTTCTTTCTCAGAAGTTGGTCCCATTCAGAATAGAAACATAAGTAATACCCCTTTAGAACAAGGCAGAGGGGAGGGCGCAAATATAAATCGAGATGCATCTTTAAAAGCTCTGCTGAATTTTCACAAACCCCAGTAGAGCATATTGATAATGTACACAATATTTCATCCGTATCATTGTCAAATATTGAAATGAGATTGTTAAATAAGGGATCAAACTTTATACCTGGTTATGTTGTGTCGGAAGATACTTTTGTTCAGGATTTGAATTCTTTTTGCAGATTGTTGAATCTTAGACTGTTTTTTGATAATTATGCCAGCTATACTACTAAATCTTCAACATTTAACCTTTACATTCTATAAATCTACATTTGTGCCCCGATTAATAAGCACGTTGACATTTTTTATAAATGTATGTTAAAAGATTTACATTTTGGTATTCAGGAGGACAAAAGATAGTTTTCTAATAATTTGTCTAAATCAGAAATTGTGGCTGTGAATAATTTGAGACAGAATAAAAATATTGTCATATTGATTGCGGATAAAGGGGGCACAATAGTTATGGATTAGGATATGTATGTAGCAGAGGCAGATAGTCATTTAAAAGATGGAAGGTTTTATACTGCTATGTCGATGGAATCAACCGCTAGGTTTAAAGGTGAGATAGATACATTTTTAGATCTAGTAGTTAGTGAGGGCATCATTACTGATAAGGTCTCATTTCATTTGAAGGTTAAGGATCCACTGACACAACACTTGCACCTTCTTCCGAAGGTTGGAAGGAAGCACGCAAGATCACAAAATACACCAAAATTCTGTGGCATTAAACTTTGGTGTATTTTGTGGCCTTGCATGCTTCCTTCCAGCCTATTTCTTGTTTTGTTTGGTGGTTACTGTGGTTGGAATCCCCTTTTTCTACTGGTTCTTCCAAAGATTCATAAGCATGCCACCCAGTCCCCTGGAAGACCTATAGTTGCCGGCAATGGGTCTCTCACGGAACCATTTTCTGAATTTCTTACTAGATATCTTAAACCCTTATTATATGTTAAGAGCATGGATTCAAGACACTACCGAGTTTCTGAATATAATTTCTGACTCTCAATTGGATGATGGTTGGTTTATGTGTACTTTAGATGTGGTCTCGCTTTATACTAGCATTCCACATTGGGCTGGCCTGAGTACTTTAGAATATTGGTTAGAAAAAAACTCATTATACAGCCCAGGATTCAACGCATTTTTTATTTGCTTGACTGAGCATGTGTTCACTAAGAATGTGTTTTATTTCAAAGACACCGGTTATTTGCAGTTAAAAGGTACAGCTATGGGGGCTACTTTTGCCCCCATTTATGCAGACCTTTTTATGGGTTACTTGGAGCAGATGATCATTTACGTTAATAGTCATAACATCTTTATAGATGAAATTGACATTTGGAGGAGATTTTTGGATGACTGTTGGCTAGTGTGGAAGTCAGATGTTCAATATTTGTATGGTTTTGTTGAATATCTTAATGAAAACAAATGGGGCATCCAATTTACGTTAAATTTTGATAGGAGATCAATCTCTTTTTTGGATGTGTTGGTGAATAGACAATCAGATGGCACACTAGTTTCGACATTATATCGCAAACCTTTTCATTCAAATAGTTTGCTGCATGCAACTAGCTGTCATCGACCCCACATTATTCGTAACATCCCCAAGTCCCATTTTATGAGAATCTGCAGAATTTGTTCTAATGATGAGGATTTTTTCAGCCAAGATAAGGAATTGACTCAAAGGTTTGCCCAGCATGGTTATAATACATTACAGTTGTCTCGAACCAGTAAACAGGTTAGGACAATGAACAGAGAGGATTTGTTAAAATACAGGAATTGTGATCGACATACATATCGTCCCATTAGGTTCATAACCAGTTATGGTAGGAATACATATGACTTCATTAAGATTATTCAGAATCATTGGGATGTATTGTTATCGGACGAACGGTTACACAGATTTTTGGAAAACAGGTGTCGTTTTTATTTTAGAAAACAAAAAACAGTGAGTGGTTATTTTAACCACTCCAAGTGTAGCCAACAAATTCCAGAATCTACACAGGTTACACTTGAGGGAAACAAATTGGTTGGTTGTTTCCCTTGTGAACACTGCTCATTTTGCAAATACATGGTTCAAACGGAAGAATTTACTTCTAAAAATATGCCGCGCTTGTTTAACATTAAGGTCTTTGGTAACTGCAGTACAGACTGGGTTATCTACCCATTAATATGTACTTGTTCAGCCTTCTATGTAGGCCATACTTCCAGACCTATTAAGTTCTGGATATTGGAACATTTTAGCAACATTAGGAATAAAACTCCCAATTATGCTTTGTATAAGCATACCTTAAAACATCCCTCTGCTCAATTTCATGTTATTATTATTGATAAAGTTTGGGGGAATAGAAGTTGTAAACTTGGTTGGAACAACATCCTAAATAAAAAAGAGAAAGTATGGATAGTAAGACTAGGGTTTTTTTCACCTGGCCTAAATGAATATTTATAATTGGTCTATGGTGATTGGTTAGCTATCAACATGTAACATGTTACCGTATAAAAGAGTTATTTTTCACAGTCTGTGTATGTACATTGATAAAGGCTTAGGGCCAAAATTGGTCTGTGGGCTGTTTTTGACTTTTTAATAGTCTTTTTTCTTTATAAGCCACAGTGGTGCAGTGGTAGCATTGTCGCCTCACAGCAAGAGGTTCTCCCATTCGATTCTCGGCTGGAGCGCCTTCTGTGTGGAGTCTGCATATCCTCCCCGCGGTTGAGTGGCGTTTGAAAGACGTGTGAATGGGCATGCCTTCGTTGAAGGTTGGGTGTCGGGCTGGCACCTCGGCACCGTAAAAATCTACTGCCAGTCATTAGTGGACTGTAGTTCCGCTGTGGCGACCCCCTAACCGGGAAAAGCCGAAAGAAAAACAAACAGTAGTCTCTTTTTCTTCTCCAGTTGTGCTGGTCTGGTTGTTTGAGTTTACTGTTTGGCTGGTCGGACCTTTGCACTTGCCGTCCTTGCAGAATCTTGGTGTTTGCCAAGTGTGACAATACTTTTCAAAAAGTCATTTTGATTGTTTACCTGAACTCTTTCACCAAGAAAGTAGGGCAGGCATATGGTCACATGATTTTTGCACTATAGCATAGCCTGTCACCCCGAGAGCTAGTCAGTGTTAGGTCTGCAGAATGTATGCACTACCAGTGTATTGAGACTTGCATTTCACATCAAGAGGCGATTTGCTACGGTGAGCAGTAGAAAAGTCAGAATGGTTATGCCTGTTTTTAGTGTAAATCTTTAAATATCCAGCCAAACTTACTGGTCAAGTAGAGGACCAGAGTTCTTAATGTTTTGTTCAATGAGAAGGATGTAGACGAGATCAAAACTAGAAAGTAAGATTAGATTAAAACTTTCTCCGATTTTGTCAGACCCTGCAATTTTGGAATATTATGTAGCAAAACTGGGGAAGCTAATTGCTTGTATTGTGTAAACAAAATTTGAGGAGTTTACTAAATTGCTGTGAAGGAAACAGAAGTTTAGCTTCAGGCAGTGTTTTTTATATGTATTAAAACAGGAGCATATTCCAAAGTGCGTAGGTCCATTATGTACATGTATTGTTGTATACCCATTAGAGCTCGAAGGGGTGTGCTTTGTAGCAATACTGCTACACTTCAGGGATGATTCAAAAACAGTGCCAAAGGGGGATGGTCTTACAAATTCCTGGAAGTGGAAGAACATCTGTACAATGCATGCTTCTGTTAAAGCACAACCCAAAGGGTGATTACCTCACAAATACCTGAGAGTGAAAACACATCTATGTAATGCACACCTCTGCCCACTTATATTACTTAAAATATGGACATGTGTGGCTGCCTTAGGTAACAGAATCATTTATCTGATATTATATTCTTACATAAAGCAGTCATTCCAGCACAGTTTACATTTTTTGAAATAGTTGTGGAACAAATCTGCATTTAGAATGGGGCTGCTGCTGCTACTTTCATGATGTTGTCCACAGATGTAGGTCTTTTCAAGGCTTCAAAATACCAGAAATTGCTAAAGAATATTTTCCAAACATGTTTATCATACTACTTTTATGGTATTTGCTGCTAAACCAGGACACTGTCTACCAGCTGAGTTTGCAGGAGAATGACCCCAGTGACCTAAGCTGGCATAGAGTCTTGGGCACCTATTAGAGCTGGCATTGGCAAGGAAAGAAATGAAAAGGCTTGTGTGTGTGCCTAAGGCCCATTGTCAAAGGCAGACCAGGGATCATGCTGAGTGTGCTGGTCTCCAAGGGAGGCAGAGCCAACTCTTCATGTCACATGCACAGGAGGGAGAAGTCCAGTACACATCAGCCAACATGGATGCTAGTGAGCACGTGCACAGGAAATGTCTGTACTTAAAGAAATATAGCAAACCCCCTCTCAGGTAATGACACCACTTCCAATATGCTCGACTATAGGATTGAAGGAGCAAATGAGTCAGTAGAGTGGCCAGAAAGGGACACCTCATTGTCAAGATATGGGAGCAGAGCAAAAAATAATTAAGTAAATAAACTATGACACTGCTGTTATGTGAAACTACTTTTCAGGGTGGAATAGTAGACTTAACAGTACAACAGTTCTTAAGGTGGGGTCTTATTGATATTTCATTCCCCAACATTTGAAATGAATAAAATTAGAAAAATAAGTTTTCTAGTTGTCTCAAAAATGTTGATGTACAGAAAAGAGGGCTATCACTGAGATGCCAAGAGATTCTGTTGTATAGCCTAGGGGTGGTTCCCTCAGTCTCCAATTGCATGCTGTTACCCTGAGGAAGTAAACTGACCATGCAGTAGTTCATGGTTATTCCTGAAAATAAATACGTGTGCTTTACAAGGTTAAAAACATGTGTAATCAATTCAGAGCAGGATCACAAATTTGGCATATTAAATCATCATGGAATAAACTTTTAGAAAATTCAACCTACAGAAGTAAAGCCATATTCCTTCCAAAGGGAAGAAAAATGTTTTAAGCTTGTAAGGTCGCATTTAAAGGTGCTGTATCTTTATTAACACTGGCTTACATTTCATATCATTGCAGCTCCTATTTCTTGATGGAAGTATGTACAAACGTTATAAAGTTTTAAGCTGAGTTTTTTAGTAGTAAGAATCTTCAGGTGATACAACCACATAGGCCTAAAATATTCATACTTTTTTAAACATCTAAAATGCGTAAACATGTTTTTTCCCTCTTTCTCATGAGTACCTCTGTTTTCCCGTGTCTTAAGTTTAGTTTTTCTGTTTAGTCCCCAGCACTCAATGTAGAATGTGAAATGTCTGCCATGAAATGCTGCAAGAGCTGTGACAAAGAAATCTGGTTCCTGGTGTAACACAACAAACAGTTCTGCATTCTGTGGCATTACTCAGCCCTGTAACCCCTCCTGGCATCCCACCCCTAACCTGCCTATGTGTCTGTGCAAGTATGCAACACAGTGTCAGCCGTGTTTATACACAGTACATGGTCATGGGCATGAAATGGCATTGGTTTTTCAGTGGTCAATTTGTTAAGTAGTTGACTGTCACCTTTTCCTCCAGATAAGGATGACCCAAAAGCCATTAAAATATATTTAATTTTACATTGTCAATTTGTGTACTGATTCACAAGAACACAAACAGCCTCTAATGTACGAGACTTGAGAACATTGATACCCTTGAAGAAATACAGGTGTGAGTTAATGTTTTGCATTTCTTCATAACCAAATTTAAGATCAGTAAATGTCTTCATCTTGGTTTGAGTCAGTTTTCCCTTGTAAAGCTTTATTTGCATAAGCTCAATTGGCAGAGATATTTGTGTAGGACATGTATGTGAACTACAGCACATGAAGTGAAACTTTCTGCAGTAAAAGGTTTTGACTAAGCGTGAAGATTATTAGAGTTCAGAGATTTTACAAACATGGCCTGAATTGAGAAGCTATTTTTTCTTGTGTGCCTGAATGATTTACCCATGTAAAGAATGGCCCAGAGAGCCAGTCACAGTTAAGATTAAACAAGCCATTATATAATGGTAATTAACAACAAAATGGATGGAAGAGTTAGCTGGTTATCTCAGTTACATTATTATAATAGTGAGCATTAACTGAGTTTATGTGGCTGCTTGCAATAACTTTTCAACTACCTTCCTGTATTTCCTCATACATGATGCAATTTAAGTACACCCCATTGCCACAGTACATATCTGTTCATTTATAGGGACCCAGCGCAGGGTATACACATACTGCTACCCTACAGTAAGGGTTACAGATAACTAACACCCCAGACACTTCCCCCGCAGGAAGTTCTGGTACACCTTTTGTACAAAAGTTGTACAAATGCTAATTCTTCCTGTATATTTTCCATTGTTCAAACTGATGCTGTGGCAAAAGAAACACCGTCATTAGGGGCCTAAGTATTGTAATTCAAATTTTCTACTCGTGTATCTTTTTAGTAGGGTTATAAGATCTGCAGTCTAAGGAATACATTAACGTTTAGCAGTCAAAAGTAAGTTTAAGTCACCTACTTTATGTAGTGATGTACTTACAAAACAGGGTCCTGAAGAGGCTCAACTTCTTCATTGTCTCAATGTGATAATGGAGTATGGTCTGACTAACAGCAGACGTGGTGCAGGGTTTGAATCCATATTAGGGATACTTTACTTTTCTGAATGTAAATGCTTGTATTGTGAAATGGTTAAATAACTGCTTGTCTGATAAACCTCATATGGTTAGAGTAGCAGGTGCCACTTCTGGAAGCAAAACAGTTACCTGTGGTGGACCACAGGGCGCCGTTTCGGGCCCGCTGTTTTTCTCAGACCTTCAGGCCAACAGTTCTGGCCTATGGTTAACTAAGTTTGCAGATTACTGTAAACTAGGTTATTTTTGTTTGATTGTAAACTGACTCCCAATTGCTCCAACACAGCTTTAAACCCTGATAACAGTTGGTGCAAGGACAGTAGTCTAAAATTAAATGTAAAAAAAAGTAGCATATTTCTTCTTGGTAAACAAAGCAGTTTCAGTTACCATATGGGAGATGCACGCCACCAATCAATCTTCACATAGCATCCACAAATTCTCCCAAAGAACAGTACAGAAAAGCAGCTTTAATTCAGAAAATCTTTACTGCCAATCTTACTAGGCACCAGTCACTTTGTTATGCTAACATCAGAAGACTCTAGACTACTACAGCGAGTGGAGCTGCGTTTGTAAGGCTGCTTGTTTATTTTGTGCTCCAAAAACATGAAAAGATAAGAGTAGAGGAGCTGGTCAGATACCATCAGTTAGATTCACCACTTCTAGTAAAATAAAAAAATGTGAAGTAAAGTAACAGAGCTTTCACATTAGTTTACATTTCTTATTTGTATTAAAAGTGATGAATCCAACTGTTGTCTTGCTTAATTTTTGTGGCTTTATTTTGAGCTGGTTTGAAATTAGAAAGCACATGGACATCTGGACTTGCACTTCAAAGCAAGCAGCACATCACAGGCAGATCAGCCCATAGACAAAGAACCTTGCATCACTATCCATTCCTTTGTTACTAACTTGTCTGCAAAAGAAAGAGTTCAGTGGCAGTATCAACTAGCCATTCCGTCAGAGAACAGCGTTGCTATTATTACGTTATAAAACATGATGCTGTTATCTGGGGTGCCTTTCCACTTGTACTTTTAGATGCATGCTCACGTACATCCTTGCACTGTCTGGAAACAAACTTCTGTCCTCTTCTCCAAGTAGGACCTACCAATTTTTTTTTCTGCTAAATAATATGGTGGGAATCTCCTTAGGAGCCCGTAAATGAGGGTTAGAAAGGGAAAAGCATCTCATAATTTTTTTCAAATTTGTAGCTTTGCTGATGCAAAACCTGGCACACTGAAAAAATGCCAGACTAAATGGATTGCACAAAAAAAAAATCACCTGGTTTGAATCTTATTGTACCTGAGGCTGTAGTCCAAGCCATCTTGCCCTTCCTACAGCGATAAACTCAGTTAAGAATGTTGATGTTTAAAGATTCTGTGCACACTTGCCCACAGAGTAGTGGAGTTTTATTGTCTGGGACTCAGATGTTTACCTGGCAGGGAAAACAAGCAACCTGTCCTTTAAAAGAAGATAGAGTCTAAAGTGTAAACATAATTTGATTTTCTAATGTGATTGACTCCTCATGGAAAGTGTGATAAACACAGAAGCACTATTTAATAATGTTATTTTGTTTATGCTTTCATCATGTTGAGCTGTGGGTCACATGTTAATCTGTAACCAAAAGTATAGAGTGAAGCCTTGTTAATGATTGGGCTGCCCATTCATTTATATGTTATGCGTTCAGTCTGTAGTAGGTCATTTGTTAAAGGCATTAGTAAACCACACTGTAAAGTGCAGTCAGTTATGTCTGATTAATGTTTAAGAAAGGTTGAGACTGTGGTATCTTGGAGAATTCCTCATGCTTTGCAGAATAGTGGTCTCAGAAATATACTATATAAGTATATAAAAACACAAGATGAATTTCAATGCACGTGTTTTATGATCATAGCTTTTGTGAGTCAGTAAATTCTTGAATTATTTTAGAGCTCCTATTTTTGACGGTGCATATACCCAGTAATTAAGACTAGCTAGTTTTTCTTGAACATTTTATTACTATATTTGTATGAGTTTGTATAAGGCTAAACATCAGCCAAAACAAACATAAAAAAATTACAAAATAGTATATAACGTCAGCTTCTGAAACATCCTAAAAAAGTAAGAAGTATATGGCTAAACTGCAGATAAAAAAATCGAGTGCACCAAGTAAAAAAAAACTGAATACAAGATCCCAAAGTTAAACTGATATAAAACTACAAGTACAGTAAACATCAGCTCCTAAATGACCCTCAGAAACTGATATCAACTAAAACAATATGGAATACATGATCCCTAGAACATAACAAACACCATGAAATCTCTTCAGTATGTGGTCTTAGCCTGTAAAACAAACACCCCAAGAAACCAAGCTCTTGAAAGTCACCAATCTGGAATCACTTAGTAATACAATTTAAAGTTTACTGTAAAAAAAAAAAAAAATATATATATATATATATATATATATATATATATATATATATATATATATATGTATGTATATATATATATATATATATATATATATATATTTCCAGTGTCTTAATTTGCACTTCACTACAAAAATGGGAAGTAAAGCACCTGCAGTTTCTTTACTGAAGTACTCTCTCAGTGTTTGTTTTACTCTGTCCGAGAACATTATGGAGATCCAAACTAGAGGAATCAAAGACAAGTAAAATTGAATAGAGTCATCATGAAGGGGAGGACCTCTTTCCTTCCTTATATGTACTTACCTCATGATAGTACAACCGTAACCAAAGTGAAACACCACTTAAAAGCTGTAGTGAAGTAAATGAAAGTTGATTATAGCAGAAAGCAACAAAATGGTAAATTGATTAAATAAGCACATAACAGGACTGTTAAAACAGGAATTTAATTAATGAAAGGATTCCCTTGGCATATACAGACTCACATGCATGTACACTATGTGTGTGTGTATTATATATATATCCATATGTGGGTTTATACACATGTGCGCGTGCATACACATACATACATACAATATATGTGTGTGTGTGTGTGTATATATATATATAAATATATATATATATATATATATATATATATACACACACACACACACACACACATATGTGTATATATATGGCTACAAACCAAAAGGGCAAACACTGACATGAGCGAATGCTTTTTGGTGCAGAAAAAATGCAGATGCTCATATGAGAAAACATTCTTACATTCTTTCAATGGAGTTTCTGCTGACAGTCTTTTGTATGGGATCTTGTTTCAGCGATGTAATGGATTAGCAAGGGGTGTGAGAGGCACAGCATCCCACATGGAATAGGAAGAAAGTGTTTCACTTTTTTGTGCAATCGCTGATATGAGCTTTTACACTAAAGTGTTCGTTCTTCAGAGGTTTGCTCATACGAGAGTGTTCTTTCATGAAACACTTAAATGTGTGTGTATGCACTATAAATACTGACAGGTAGGAATGTTGAGTGTGAGCTATAGTATCAAAATGCAGAAAGAGAAGTCCCACTTTACTAATGTGTCCTAACCCTAACCTTCCGGCCCCTTCTGTAACATTACCACTGTTCAGACAAACCATGGCTTATGGGTATATTTATGGTTGAATTTTTTTTTTCTTATATTTTATTATAGTTCTACTATAAAATAATCAGAGAAGTTGAGTGTTTGTAATTCATTTTTCTGTGAGTTTGAGTAGTTTTTGAGTGACAATATTTTGAAATATCTTCATGATTAAATATAATTTTTTTGGTATTTACATTTTGAGTGTCTGCATTTGGAAGTGTCTCCTTTTTAATCTTATAGCTTCACAGGTTCGTAGGTGCACACTAGGTTAACAACCACCAGGGCCTTTATAGGCCTAGCCATGCATTTCAACACAATTTTGTCCTTATGTTTCATGGACATTTATTAGGAGGGGTATGTTAGTTAGGAAGTGTCTAGAGGTTATGTTAGTTTGGGCATTACTGTTTGCCTCTTTCTATCAGAGACATGAGGGCCAGACCTGGAGTGAATTTCTGATTTCCCATCCATTGGTCAGGGTTACATTTAAATTGGGTTAGGGATAGACTGCACTTCACATGGGTGGGAAGGAAGTCTGTTCCAGAGCATGGAGACCTTGTGAGATGCATATCTGTCTCACCAACATATCTTATTCATGTCACAAGCAAAATTTAAATCCTTGTATCTAGTAGTTCTGATGCTGTTCATTTTGCAGATTTGCAAAAGGTTCATCAGAGCTGGATGTGAGAATGCCTTGTATGCAGGCATAAATCTCCTGTCAGTAACATGTCAGAGACAGAGTATATAGAGATTGTGCTATACAGATCACCTTAAAGCCCTATGTGTTGATGCTCTGGATTCTCCTGGTAAGGAACACTTGTGGATGTTACAGCTGTTGCATTTGTTTGGTCAGTTGCATGCTGAAGGGGACATTATACTCAAATGATGGGTCTGATAAGGGCCGAATAAAGTGGCAATATGACTTCTTTGGAACTGGATACCATACCCTTACTTGTAAATTGGGCAGCATAAAATGATTTTCATACTACCTTGTCCACATGTTGGTTAAAGGCCAGATTACTGTTTACATGTGTTCCCAGATCCCATGACAACAGGGTCAACTCTTAGGGGTGTCGTATTGATAGAATAATTATCTTGGGTGGCAGTTTTCCCAAAAGGCTCTATAATGCATTTCTTGGCATCGAGTTTTAGTCTGTGATTTTGGCACCAGTCATTTGTCTGTGTTAGACCTGCCTCTAAGATGTTCATTTCATGGGGAGAATCAATGATGGCTCCCTGTTTGCATTCATCTGTGAACTAGGTCAGCCGAAAGCCCTTGACATTAGCCTTTACTTTGCTAAGTAGATGCCAGATGGGAGCAGTCTCATCTTTGGAGGCCTGACCCCTGAGGTGCCCTGTTGGTCTGTTTGTGGAGGTGATATCATCAGTCCTGATTTCCTAGGGTTTGTAAATGTGTGTGTGTGTGTGTATATATATATATATATATATATATATATATATATATATATATATATATATATAGATATATATATAGATATAGATATATATAAAACATAAGAACATAAGTATTGTTTTATACCTGTAGGGGGACAGTGATAACAGCAGAACAGTGAATTGTTGGCTGGTAAACACTTCAGGAGTTTTATTTTTTAGCTGGAAAAAATGAATGCAATGAAAACATATTAAAACATTTTAGGTTAGAATTATTAAAACATCTGGTTATTGCGGTGGCATTAGTGATTTGGTAAGATGGGCATATGCTGACTCACAGCACTTGGTTCCCACGTTTGGTTCCCTACTGGGGGGCTTCTTTTATTGAATTTGAATGTCCTGCATGTTTGTGAGTTTTCACTGAGTTTTCAGTTTCCTTCCACATCTTAGAGATATGACAGTAAGGTGACTTGCTGAGCCTCAAAGTTGCCTACAGGTCGGTTTGTGGCGCAAGCTTGTGTGTGTGTGTGTGTGTGCGCACGTGCATGCAGGTGTCATGCTTTCTGTTAATTAATGACTGCTTCCATGGCTTTATATAACAGCTGCCTTTTGTAATAAGTTCAGGTACCTTACAAGCCTGGATAGGCTTAACATACAAAAAATTATCAAGTGATTTGATATACATGATGCTTGTTTCATTATACCAAAAGACAGTAGAAGATGAATGTTTAGAGAGACTGTAAAATTGCATGTACTGTATTATACATGAAAGATAAGAGACGGAGTAAACATTGTGAAAGGGGATTTTGTTTACAGAAAAATGATACTTCCACTGATGAGGGTGTCATGTCTTAATTAGACTGTAGGGGCTTTGTTTTTACTTATTTGGTAATCTCCATACAAATTTAATCAGATCCCATTTCCTTTGGTGTTCAGCGCATTTTGTAATTCTTTGAAATGAAGTTAAAAGATAAAAACTACTCTTTCAGGTAGCATTAAACTTTTTCTTATGACCTACCTTAGCACAAGTAGGGCTGTGCTTTTATTTAACATTTCTTTTGAAGTAGATCATCTCTGGAGTGCACCGTACACCCCCATCCTATTGTTGCAGTACTGTATCTCTGCTAGAAGGTTACATTTGCTGATTGGTGTTAGAACAGAGCTCAAACCATTTTTGAACATCGTTCATCACATTTTAATCAGAAGCACGGGCATGCATACATTGACTGAAAATAAAACAAACTGCAATAGCAGTCGCCATTGTTGTTGCATATATACAGCGTCTTTTTAACCATTTGCATTCATTCCAACATTAAAATCAGTTGCTCAGTTCCTGCCTTCTCTTAAACCTCACTTGTTCTCTAGAACACTATTCTTCATATATTGTTCCCACAATTTCCGTTTCTTTGTTTGAAATTTGCTTGTTCCCTTTTTAAAGGTCTCACCTCCTGTTTTCTTACCACTTTTACAATATTCGGTACTTCAGTTACAGTTAGTTTCAATAGATTATTTCCATTTTTCTATAATTACCTTACAACTACTTGTTTACCCCAACATTTAAGTCAAAGTACTCTGCAGAGAATTTTTAACATCTGCCAACTCATTATATTCCCAAAAAAGCATGTTCTCAATTACTTATATCTTCCCCATCACACCTCCAGCATTTGCTGTCTACTTGTAGAAAAGTCCACTGAAGTCTACTTGGGTGTAAAAATACATATGCAAACACTTCCATGCAAAAATCCTAGCTGGACATTTTTGCACACTTAGGGGTCTTACAAATTTCTTAACATTGCTCAGTTGTAAATTTCCTTTCCGTTCTTTTTTCCTGTATCTTTCCTAACATTTTCTGAGCAATTCTTAATAGTTGTAATGTGTTATTTTATATATCCTACTAGTTATCCCTTTTTGAAAAGCAGCTTATGTTGTAGATGCAACTATAAATTCCAACCACAGGTGGTCTTTCACTTAGCACCCTCCTATCTATTTCATTTTGCCTGTACTCTGTAATTAATCCTTATAGGGAAGGAAGTCTCTAACCTGCAATCCAAATTTCTGCAAAGCCTCATCCCACTCATTTTCAAAGCCTCATCCCACTCCTTTTCACTCCTGGGTTATTTACTTCCAGCACATTGGTTCCTCCAGTAAATTCCATCTCCCAATGGCTCAATTTTCAATACTCTGCATGGTTGTTGTTTTAGTTAAGGACTTGCATTCTAAATCCTAGTCTATCTCCCTCTTTATATCTATGTATTTATTTATATGTAATCATCATCAGCCCCCTTTTTCCCATTTTCCACATGGGATATTGTGTTAACTGTCACCATCTCTCTCGATTCATTGCCACACTCTTCTGCCCTGTTGTCACAGATCTTCTCTCACACAATCAGTCAGCCTCTTTGCTGGCTGTTGTCATTTCCTCTTACCTTCTTCCTGTCTGTTCCAAATCTTCCTCACAAGCTTGCCTTCTGCTTTTCTGCACATGTCCCTAAACCACTGTTATCTCTTCTCTTTCATTTTTTTCTGCAGTTGGAGCTACTTTGATGTCCTCATTTCTTCATCTGTCCCACAGTGTGCATCCTACCACCCTTCTCAGGAAGTTAATTTCCATCACCTCTAGATTTCTTATCTGCTCCGCCCTTACTGCCCAGATTTCTGTACCATAGGGTAGTACTGGTCACACAACTGTCTTGTACACTTTACTTTTCGGCATGTTTGGCATTCATCTGTCATTCATTACACCTGACACACTATGCCAGTTGGCTGCAGCCCCTCTGATTCTTACTTTGACCTCTCTATTAAGATATCCATTCTCCTCATCCACCCCTCCCAGATACTTGAAGCTATTCACCTGTTCCACTACCTTCTCTTCTGTCTCCGTTCTCAGCTTCTTCTGATTTCCCCAATTTGCTGCCATTAACACTGTTTTATCAGTGCTTTGTTTCATCCCTTGTGCCTTCAGTTTTGCATTCCATTCCCGTATCCTTTGCTGAAGTTCTTGCATACTTGTAATTCCACATACAGCAGTGTTGTCGATCTCTCCCTTCCGACCTGTTTGCTTATATAGTCCATCACCAGTATGAACAACAGTGGGCTTAGGGCTGAATCCAGGTACACACACACTCCTACTGGCATCCCCTCTGTGAAACCAAGCACTGTTTTGAACTTGAGTCATTGGGTCCTTGTACATAGTCTGCACTAATTCTTCCAACATTTCTAAGACTTGGAACCACTGCAGTACTGCCCAAATCAGCTTTCTTGGAACCTTGTCATATGTTTTCTCCAACTCTGGGAATGCCCAGTTGAACTGTTGACTCATCTCAGCTTCTTCTCAATTATCTGTCTCATTGCAAACATCGGGTCAGTTGTGCTGCATCCTGATCTGAATCCAAACTGCTCATCTCCCACCTTACATTCTACTACTCGACGTATCAGTTTATCAGTCGCCCTGTTCATAACTTTCATACAGTGTTACAGCAGTATGATACCTCTGTACTGCCCACAGTTGGGAATGTCCCCTTTGTTCTTGTAAACTGGCACAAGTATGCTTATTCTCCAGTCATCTGGGATATGCCTTTCTCTCCACACTGCTAGAAGTATCCTCAAGAGCCATTTCTGCCCTGTCTCACCCAGCATCTGTATCATATCTGGTGTGACCTCATCTGAGCCTGCTGCTTTCCCTAACTTCATTTTCCTTAGTGCTGTTCTTACTTCTTCTAGGGTGGATGACTCCTCTTCTCTGATTGTAGGCTGTTTCTGGGGCGGTACAGCTTCTGTGGGGTTTTCTTCATTCAGAAGCTTCTGGAAATACTCCTTCCATCTGCCTTTGATATCCTGTGGACTGATGAGCAGGTTGTTTCTGGCATCCCTTATGAATAGTGTTTGACTGTCTTCTTCATCTTTCTGTCTTTGCCTTGCAACCTGATAGAGTTTCTTTGTGCCACTAACTGAGTCACTTTCCAGAAGCTGGTAGAGTGCCTACGATGCCCTGTTCTTTGCTACTGCAACTCCTTTCTTAACTTCTTTGTTAAACAAGTATTCCCTCCTATCCTGGTTGGTCTTTTCTGTTTCCCTCTTATTCCTGCACTCCTCCTTCCTTTTGATGACTTCCTGGACTTCTGCATTCCACCACCAGCTTTTCCTATGTACCTTATTTCCATACCTGGCTCAGCCACATATCTGTTCTGCAGTCCTCACACATGCTGTTTTGAGGAGCTGCTATTCTTCACCTCCACTAATTTCCTCCTCTTCTTTGGGTGCTAGACCCCTGAGTAATTCCTTGAACTGTTTTACTTTCTCTGTAGTCAACTTTCAGGTCTTCAGCCTGGACTCTGTTGACCTTAGAGCTTTCTCTGACCACTGCTTGCAGTTGATTGTGGCAATCTGTGATTTATGCTGTGGGCTGAGTGTTTTACTGGGTATGACTTTGCATCATTGATTCTACTCCAGTGCCCTTTCCTTACTAGGAAGAAGTCTACCTGAGTTGCGTATTAGCCCCTCTTGTATGTGAAATTGTGACTGTCTCTCTCTGAACCATGTGTTGGCTACTGTCAAGCCATTTGCCAGACAGAAGTCAAGAATGGACTCTCCTTCTTTATTCTTGCTGGCCCACCAATGTGGACTGAGGCAGTCCTCATATCCTGTTCTGTCTGTCCCGGTATGTACATTCAAGTCACCCATTATCAACACCAATTCATGTTGTCCTGCTTTATATAGTAGGTCCTGCAACTGCTGCCTGAATGCACTGTTTTCATCACTGTCACAACCCTTCTAAACCTTGTCACCACAATAAACAGAACATGCTGGAGGGATAGATTCCTGTCCCAGAGACTTCCCATACTCTGGAGCAGACTACCTATCTATGTCAAACAGAGCTCCTCATTAGCACTCTTCAAGAAAAACCTTGATGATTGGATGGGAAATAGGAAATTCACCCCGGGGATCACTTCTGTGGCTCTGCTTGACAGGGGCACAGGAAAATAATTTTCTTGGGTGGCGAAAGCTGGGGTATCTTTTTGGCTAGGCTTATATCGGCCCAAGGACCAATAGCCTAGTACCTACCTATGAACCTTCTGTTGGGCATAAGCTGAGATTATGAATATTGCCCTTCGTTGCACTAGAGTCTGATTGCCATGAGTCTGTCACTATTTATGATGATATCCTTCACTGCCTTCTGAAGCCTCTCTGTCATTACAATTCCCACACCATTTCTAGCCTGTCCCCCTCCTGAGTAATAGATTCTGAATCCCAAGCCAAGTGGCTTTGCTACACTGCCTTTCCATCTCATCTCTTGGATATGTAGGATGTACGGCTTCCTCTGTATCATCATGTCATCAACTTCCAAGCTGAATCCTGTTAGTGAACTTACATTAAGTGTAACAATTCTCAACTTATGTTTGGGATGTTGATTGGTTTTGCATCCAGCTTTCGCTCAACAGAGCTATCCCAGGTAACCCAGGCTGGGCAGCTAGACACCTGCTGGCCAGTAGCTTATTGACCCAGGACTGCTGGGCTTAATGATGGGCATACACTGGCCAATAGGGGCATATACTCCCCTCCTACCATTACCATGGGTCCCTGGCATAGGTCAGAGTAGGACGGGTCCTCAACCCCCACTTATTTTGACGACATTAGTCAACATGACCGAATCACCTAGAGCCATGTAAAATTCCCCTGTCTTTCATTTTCACGTCACATCATCCTTCTCCTATTTGATTTATAAAATTATGCTCGACTTACATATCAGTCTTAACTGTGTAATCCTGAAATCGGCTTATCCCACTTATCATATGCCCCCCTCAAAAAAAAGAAAATTCCTTCAATCCTTTACTAGTTATCATCCATAACTTTTCTAGAACCCAAAATGTTTTGGCCCCCAAGTATTTAGAGTAGAGTGTGTAGCCTGTTGAACTTCTGAAATAAACTTTCTGGAGATAACTCCAGATCCTTGTGACAATCATTTGAGAGCATGTTCAAGCTACTCGGCATTTTCCCAGTTTACATATGCCAGTCTACTATTTTACGCGACTTAAGTAAAAGCTACTTTTAACTGATTTCTTAGTTCGGTAATTATTTAAATTAAATTCTTTACATTACCATTTATCAGAAGTGCATAACATTTTACAAATTTGAGTAAAATCACTTTTTTTATTTTGCTTAAAACTAAATACAGTTAGAGTAAGTTAGCTGTACCCAGAACTATTATTTTAATTAATTTCCTACATTTTCAAATTGTCTATACTGTACCTTGCATTTCAAGGGAGTGTTCTCAGCTATATAAAGGTTAAGAAAATTGTCTGTCTTAATCTCTCTACATCTGTTTTCATCGTTGTAACTATGTTATACTTTATTGTAACTCTTATGTATTGAGCGATAATTGGAAATGTTTAAGCCCATATTCTTCTCTTCAGTTAGTACCTGTAATGTATGCATCTTTAATTTGTACAGGTAGTTTTTTTTATTCTAATCCAGATACATTAACTTATATTTTTGCAGTTTGAAAGTTAGGTCTTTACACCTTTAGACTCCAAACCCTGTTAGTTTCAAGTTTTAGCTCAACTTTTCCATCATCAGTAACTGTTGCATATTTTGCACCATTCTTTTATATTTCTCCATTAGGTCTGAGACAGGGCAGTTTGTTTAATAAAACTGATTTTAAGACAGTTTGTTTAATAAAACTGATTTTAAGAGTGAAGTGAAGGTTTTTTGTAAGCAGATGACCACATGCCAACCAGGCGTACTTGGAGCTTTACTGATGACCTTTTTTAGGCTACTTAGACTGATTCATCATTGGCAGCACCTAGTACTTGCTAGTAAAGTAAGAGACAAATGTCTGTGACGTAGTCCAGAAAACAAAGTTTGCCTTGGCAACTTAGTATCAAGAATCACACCTACAGAAAAAAAGATAACACTGTTGTTTGGACTGATGTAACAAGAAGTTGTGCTGGTAAATATGAACTCAACTACTAAAATGTGCCATCTTTTTTTAAATAAGAAGCATCTTTATTGAATGACTTATGACATAGGCAGTCATACATTTATATAAATGAAAACAAACCATATTGACATATTTTCAGTTGTAAACATTATACATCACATGTAATCTTCTGTATAGTCCATTGCTGTTGAACATGATTTAGCTCATTCAATTCCTGCCTGCCCTTAAACCTCATTCCACCTCCTGAACATATTATACAGCATGTATTGTTCACACAGTTCCCATTTCTTTCCATGTAATTTGCTCCTACCCCTTTCTAAAGATCCCACTTGCAATTCTTTTATTTCTTTTACTATATTCATTATTTCTAGTACGGTTGGCATCGATCCCCTTTCTGAAGATCCCACTTCCAATTCTTTTATTTCTTTTACTATATTCATTGCTTCTAGTACGGTTGGCATCGATCCCCTTTCTGAAGATCCCACTTCCAATTCTTTTATTTCTTTTACTATATTCATTATTTCTAGTACGGTTGGCATTGATCCCCTTTCTGAAGATCCCACTTCCAATTCTTTTATTTCTTTTACTATATTCATTACTTCTAGTACGGTTGGCATCGATCCCCTTTCTGAAGATCCCACTTCCAATTCTTTTCTTTCTTTTACTATATTCATTACTTCTAGTACGGTTGGCATCGATCCCCTTTCTGAAGATCCCACTTCCAATTCTTTTATTTCTTTTACTATATTCATTACTTCTAGTACGGTTGGCATCGATCCCCTTTCTGAAGATCCCACTTCCAATTCTTTTATTTCTTTTACTATATTCATTACTTCTAGTACGGTTGGCTTCGATCCCCTTTCTGAAGATCCCACTTCCAATTCTTTTATTTCTTTTACTATATTCATTACTTCTAGTACGGCTGGCATCGATCCCCTTTCTGAAGATCCCACTTCCAATTCTTTTATTTCTTTTACTATATTCATTACTTCTAGTACGGTTGGCTTCGATTTTGATTCCCATTTTCTAGTAGTTATTATTTTGCCTGCCACCAGAATTAAAATTAACAAAGCCTTTACTATGTGTAGGCAATTCTAATCATCTTGGAAATAATGTAACTCTTCCGGTAGGTTTCCTAAGATCTTCCTCTATTAGTTAGTTTGTTTAACCTTCCAAGTACCGGTGGTTTCCAAGCATTCCCTACTCACTGTATTAACTTTGTAGAAAATAAATGCACGTATTTGCCCCTTCCAGCTATAAGGCATGTTAGAATTAGCTAGAAGTCTATTGATTAGATCTGTGCAAATGTTGACCAATTCTTGTTCTTTCTGCATCCCATTGTTCATTCTGCCAGGCAAACTTAATTTTAGCATGTGCAGTTTGTCTACACTATGCCTGATCCAGTTTTGTATCCGCTCCTAAGTAGTGTAATTTTAACTTTTTAACTTGCAGCAACCAAGCTTTGCCATCATTTTAAGCCAGCATTTCTCAGATGGGCAGGCTGGTCTGCCTTATGAGGCCTGTTCATTTTTATGTTTTGCTTGCATATTTCTCATGGTTTATGGTTACCTATCTATGCCTTGTTGAATGAATATTTTTTGTAGAAATGAAAAGGTAAATTGTCAGGTGGCTGTATTCCAAAAGCTGGAGTAGAGTTTCAAAAATCCTGATTTACACCCCTGTAATACTATTAATGGTGTACATCAAGTACTCAGTGACACTGTCTTCTGTCAAGACATTATGGAAATTATTTAATGTTAATTTGTAATCACTTTGAAACGTATGAATTGTCTTATGATTTCTGACACGCAAAAGTATGCCTTCTAACTCCCTTAAAAAGCATGCTCATGATACTTGGAGTGAATGACACACTAGAGCCTTTCTTCCCAGGTGCAGCCGTTAAATATACTCTAGATTTTGTACTGCATTAATGTCTTTGCATCTGGTGTGTGCCTTTGTACTCTGGTTGTGATGAAGTCAGAGTGGAAGAAATGAATTTGTAACCACTTTACTGTTAGGTCACAGGGGTAAATGTAAACTGTAGTTTAGCAATATCGTAATTAGTGCTCCGTGTGGCTTAAGGAGGAATGGCAGCAACCATTTTGGAAGTGTAGCAGGTAGAGGTAAGTGCATTTTAAGGACTACACTATTAAACATTTAAAATGAGTGGGTTAAGATAAAATTGTGGAAGTAGAGAGCTAGGCACTGGATTTCACTAAGCAGTATCACTATGTAATCCTGTAGTTATGCAGCAGCTCTTTTATTGGTTTACTTCATGAGAAACCACAGTACCTTGTGGAACGTGTGCTTTAGCTCTGTTTGAATCATACAACTTGTTTTTTTTTTCCTCTGTAGCCATAACCTTTGCTTATCTGTGGTACAGTAGAGCCCCTTTTTATTATAGACTATTAAATATGAACCATAGCTACAGTTCAATGACCATGTCTTTCTCCTCTGTCTTGTAGTTAGACAGATTTAAAGAACCTCCTGCATACGGGCCAATGTGTGATCTCTTGTGGTCTGATCCGTTGGAGGACTTTGGGAATGAGAAGTCTCAGGAACATTTCACTCACAACACAGTCAGGGGTTGCTCGTATTTCTACAGGTAGGATATTTGCATGCTTTTTTAAGATCACAATAACATATTTCATTTGAGACTGTTTTTTAATTTTTTGGAAAAATGCTTAACTGGTTATGGTAGTAACAGCTGTGTAAAGAACAGCCTTGCTGTGTGATCTTCACGTTTGCCATCACAAAAGCAAGTCATCTGGCAAGAAGTGACAGCTTTATGCCAAATGTGTGATGAACTTGTTCTCTTGATGTTTTTTTTTTTGCTTGTTCTTGTGAGGAATGTTTCTGATATGAGAAACCCCTGAAGTGTACAGAATGATAATAAGTTTGAAGTGGTTACACCTCTTCCTTCCCCTGACCCCACAGCAGGAGCTGGGTAGGGTATGAATTATCAGTGGTGTGTATGGAAGTCTAATTAGAAAGTACTTAATGAGTTTGATGTGAATGGAGTCAGACAGCACTTTGACAGGAGGGTGCAGAACGGTAAGTAAATGTGTGCACACACTACTCTTTTTCAGCCTTTCCGTCTGTTAGCATTGGTAGTCATAGATTAGAAAAGTCAGTAGTTTAGATTACAGCACGGTAATTGGTGTTACTTTCATTACCTATTGCATTTAAAAAAAAAATGTGCATATTGCACAGAGGTGGAGGAACGCAAGGACGAAGCACAAAACATCCTGTAGTTACCATGAGGATGAAATCTAGGATTTCTCTCTTGAGACCATGGCATGGTAACAAGAAGTGGACTTAGGACAAAAAGTAAATGCATGTAAAAAAAAGTACATGTAAATAGTTGTAACTAGGTACTAAAAGAGCATGTTATTTCTCAATTGTTTATTGGTACTTTCCACCACCAAACTCTGTTTTAGCATTCGTTTTCTGTAGGCCAGCTGCTGCAAGGCAGGTAAATATATAAAAGCTGATTCCCTGATTGTTAATCCCTATTATTCAGCAAATGCTCGTTACTATTCAAAAACTAGCATGGGATTGGACAGCCCAACCAGTGTGCCCACTGTAAATCGAACATATACCACTAGAAGAAAACTCTAGCTGCTGAAGTACCATTCAGTGGCCAGACTTTCTATTGGCATCTGCTAGGGGAGAGAGCAAAATGTAAACAAAATGAGGTACATTCTGCAAAACTAAACAAACAGAAACCTACCTGATTTTCCTTATAAGTCTCTTGTAAGTCCCTTACTTTTTTAATAGTTTAAAAAATTTAAAAAACAGCAACAGTGAAGATGGTTTCCTCTATCACTTCTCCTGCGCAGATGTACTGTGCAAGCGTAGCAGCGCAAGTCCTGTACACACACGCAATTCATTAGTATTAGAAAGACAAAGCAGAAGAAGAATGAAGTGCCCTTATACAAATACATTATGTAAGAAAGGTAAGGAAATTAATTCTTAAATTATATAATCGTACAATAACTGTAATCCCCTCCTGTTTGTGGGTATATGAAGATTTATTCACAGTTGGCTTTGTTTACTCACTTGGGCTGCACCCTTATGATCAAGCTACACCAGCCACGGGTAAATCCTGATATACCCAGCTTAAGTATAAATGTGGTATAATGAAATCCCATTGAACTATTGAAGTCTACCACAGTAATACTGAGATATGAATGGCTCCAATGTAACCACACTAAACACTGGTGCTCTAAGAAAGGTAAGAGCAAGGTGAAAGGTTAGGAACTGGTTACATTTACTGGCCAAACCCCACATACTTGGATTCCAGGGAGAAAGAAGATGGCTACACCTGTAGCCTTCCCTTCCAAGATGAAGCACAAGTCACATGGAAGGTCTTTTTTGCAATTTTTGATTCTGCTGCCAGCCAGCCATGAGACCTGCTCTTGGTCAGTCATCCCTTTCATTGAACGAGAGCTAACTGAGAGGGGTGGACTTTGAGGCAGCCATTAAGGATGGTCTGAAGTGTCTCTGTTTTCTAACCACGTGTACACCCTGTGAGGTGCTGGAGAGGAGATGTCCTTAACTTAAGCAAGGGGCATTTCCTCCACATCACAAGCGTTAGTCTCTCCAGTCGTCATCATGGAGTTCACAGTTCCCTTTGTGCCTCTGTATGCATGCAGACCCCCCCATTCCTGCCCTAGAGGAGAGCATGCCACACCCCTACCCTTTTCAGCCTACCTGCCTAGTTCCTGCAGTGCTAGGGGCACTACCCAAACCAAGTCACCTGGGTCTCCTCCTCTCTGTGCACGCGAGATAGTTGATGTGGTACGTCTTAAAGTGTCAGGCTTTTGTGCGACTGTAGTGCTCTGTTCTTTGTCCGTACAAGCATAGGATGAGTAAATCCTAAGTAGCTTCCTTACCACCCTAATCCATTTTTTTTAATTCTGTAATCTACTGATGTGTTCACTTAACATTGCCTGCAGTGTCAGCTCTGGCCTTACTCTTGAGCCTTTATGCTGCATCATTTATCACATCCTGACCATTTTCTTTGTTCACAGCTACATGCTGTTGAGTTGTCATATAGTCCTTAAGTCATTGCACACACACTTTTTTGTTAACTTAGAAGATTGATAACGAGCAAAACTTACAGAAATGCAAAAAATAAGTTTGATCTCATCATTTTCATGGCAAGCTGGCCCCAGGATATAGTTCATTATGCTAGTGTCTGTTAACTTTGTAGACATCTTTGCATTGGGCAGTCAACTGCTGGATAACTTGGCTCTGCAGACCAAGCTGTGTGGACTTTAATGACCTGCACCTCCCTCTGAATCTTCTCTGTGGTAAACAGTTTTTTAGCAAAGGTCAGTTGGCCTTATTTTAAATTTTTACCTACTCTTGAAGTAAGTTTGTGTGTGTGTGTGTGTGTGTGTGTGTGTGTGTGTGTGTGTGTGTGTGTGTGTGTGTGTGTGTGTGTGTGTGTGTGTGTGTGTGTGTGTGCGTGTGCGTGTGCGTGTGTATACATTAATTCTGAGATATCTGTACCTCAAGGTTAGGGAGAAACCTTCAAGTTTTGGACTTGGTACGCATTACCTGTTACTTATTATGGTACTTGGACTTTCAGCCGTCACCCTAGCAATGTTTATGCTGCCACTAAGTTCTTGAGAAATGTTTTGTAAACTGCCATTGCTGTTCTCCAGAATACTTGCTTTCTTTTCTTCTTTTTTGTACTTTCAGTTGCAGTCACCAATATACTAACCTTTTAGCCATGTATTGGTTTTACTGCTGTGTTGCTAATGGCAACCCGTTTGTTGTACTCCATTACTGTTTTACATCGATTTGAACCCATTTGTTATTTCCTTATTTGTCATTGTATGGTTTTAATGTTTTACAGAAATTTGTTTTTATAGCTTTAACTGGGTTTGAACTATTGTATTTCTGCCTTAGAAAGTGTGACAGCAGAAGTAAATTTCCAAGATGTACTGATCTACAAAGAAAGTGGGACTGTGGTATTACAGAACTGGTTCACTCGAGCACTGTATGGAAAGAAAGGAAACTGCCTGCTTATTCTTACCATTACACAGCACTTTTATTGGTGTCACACTTACAGGGATGGAGCAGTAGCTTTCACCATTTAATTAGGGCATTTACTGGCATTGCTTTCAGTGATTTGTCATATAGGAAAAAACTACACATAAGTTCTTTTCTTTTCTTTTTTTTTTTTTAGCAGAATTGCCAATACTTTTCCTCCCTTATATAGATGTCTTTCTTGACTGCACTGTAAAACTGAATTCCAAATAATCTGCTGGATGAAGCCATCTTCTCTTGTATTTCTAAAAACATCATTATGATTTGTCAGGGGTTAGTATCCTCCCACAGACAAATTTCATTGGGCTAATTAACAAGAGAAATTTGACAAGTCAGAGTTCTGTCTAACTTTCTCATTATGATTATTGTTGTTTTTAACTGTAAACATTACGAGGATTAACTAAATATGTTTTTCTCTATCTTTGTGCAGTAGAGCACAAGATCTGTGTCGCACTGATAATTTATCCTGGAAAGTAAAATGTCTGCTCCCCCTTTTGGTAAAGAATTGTTTTTCATTCTATTGAAGTAAAAGCCATCATGCCGCACATTTTCGAGTAACTTTTAGAGGTGGTCCTTCTTTAATTAATTCATACTCTGGTGTGTGATGACAAGGCAATAGTGGAAATTAGATAGGTTATTTTTGTAAGAAGAGGACTGTTTCTTAAACGAAATTATGTATATAGGTAAATTTACATAATTTCGTTTAAAGTGATTTATTCATATCTGTAGGTACGTTGTGACATTTAGTGAGTGAAAATGCCACAATACAATAATAGTTTTTCCCTTATTTATTTGAGCCTTTTTTTAATAAAAAGTTTTGTAAACTTTTTTTATTAAAACTCAGCAGAAATAAATTAATTGTATCCCTCAGTGACATCAAATTAGGGATACAAAGTTTTGTAAACTTTTTTTTTTTTTTTTTTAATGCGTGAATGGGCGTATCTTCGTTGAAGGTTGTGCGTCAGAGGTGGCAACTCGGCACGTAAAAATCTACTGCCAATCATTAGCGGACTGGAGTTCCACTGTGGCGACCCCTAACCGGGAAAAGCCGAAAGACACAACAACAACATTAAACCTTAGCCCATATAAATTTAGTGTTATCCATCAGTGGCATCATGCTGTTGATAATGTGAAGTGCATCCATAGACTTTAATGGACGCATCTCCATGCATGTGAGGTGATGCATTCATTAAAGTCTATGGACACACCTCATGCTTTCCCTAAGTTGATGTCATTGATGTTAAAATTCATAGGTTCATAGGTAGGTACTAGGCTATTGGCCCTAGGGCCTATATAAGCCTAGCCAAAAAGGTACCCTGTTTATTCTCAATGGCAAAATCTTGGCAAGACCAGTACTTTTAAAAAGTTACCATGAGAAAAGGACCAGCTAAAAAAAGTTTCCCTGTGTGGTGAAAATGCCGTTCATCAATTCCTGCACCACATACCATGGAGGCAGAGTAAGTTTCACTAAGTGAACAATTCACTTTAAGTAATGTTTGGTATCATGCAAAGCATAAATTATAAACTAACTCCTGTCATGCAGCTCAGAACAGCTCCAAAGCTAAGGGTAACCATAAGGCATTTTCAGTTATGCCTGCAGTCTTAAAGGCAACACCCAACAGTGTATGGAATTAGTTGTAGATGGCATCACCTGTACTCAGACGGAAGATGCAACAAATCTGCTGGCTGACAAATTCAGCTCAAATTTCATCTTCCCATCACCTCCAGTGCCCCCCCCCCAAGAAATAGCATCTGTCACTCCACTGGCAATTATCACCAAAGAGAACAGGTTGCCACTATCCTCTCTAAATCTAAAAACATGGCTTCAGTGGGGCCTGATGATATACCAGGTTGCCTCTTAAACAGCTTAAATCAGGACTTATCAGGTCCATTAGGAACTCTCATTTAACAACAGCATCTGGACTGGCTTTGTCTCAGTAGAGTGGAAGACCACAACAGTCATCCCTCTGTGTCAAAGGGAGCCATCTACTGACCCGGGAAATTAGAGACCCATAAGTTTGACTGGCCTTACTTATATGTAAAGCCATAGAAAGAATAGTCATGGACCTGATAAATAATGACACATGAACCTCCAAAGACTGGACCTGACCCAATTTGGCTTTGTCATAGGCAGGTCATACCTACTGAATCTGGTTGATTTCTTTTGAGAAAGTCACTAAGGCCATGAATGAGGGTAAAACAGTACATACCGCCTACATCGCTGTCCAAGGCATTTGGCACAATTCCCCACTCAGGTGTTCTAAATAAACTTGCAAAACTGAGCATAGATCCCTGTGTCACCAGATGGATAGCCAATTGGCTCACGGGCAGGACACTTGGTTAAAATCAGTGAATCCAAATCCAGTAAGAGGCTGTTTACTAGTGGTGTGCCACAGGGCTCAATGCTAGGGACCCTTCCTGTTTGAAATATACTTCTCTGAAGTCAAGGCTAATGTGGAAGGCCTCTGTATGACAGAGTCAGCTTATTACTGCAAGGGGCAATCAGTAAATTCCCCGGTGATGTAGGTATCCTTCAGGTGGGTCTAGATCAGACAAATGATTGGTGCCAGAACCATGGCCTAAAACTGAATGTAAAAAAATACATTATCATGCCCTTTGGCAGCTCAAATACCCCTGCATATTATAACACCAAGAGTAGACTCAGAAGTGAGAGCTCTAGGTTCACAGGTAGATAGTAGCCTGAACTCAGATCGACAAATGTCCACAGTGGTGAGGAAGTCCGTTTATGTGGCGCAACTTGTAAGTAAAGGTATGGCATCTAAATCCAAGGAAATTATAGCCCTGCTCTACTCGGCCTAATTAGACCAATAGTCGCTTGCATGCGCCTTTTGGCATGTACTTCACTTGGCACTTAAAGCAGCTGAAGTGACCGTAGAGGGTCCTCACAAAGAAAACAACGTAAACAACATGTCCTATGCAGGTAGACTAAAATCCCTATCCCTTTACTCTCTCCCTAATGACTATTAAGGGGTGACCTATGCCTAACATACAAGACACTCGCAAATCCAGCCCTGATGGAGCTGCTACACATCTGTAAGTCAAACGGCATGAGGTTTAGTCGATCTAGCGATCTAAACTCAGTCAGCGACTCAAACAAAACATGCTGGAGAGAGATGCATCTCAAGAGATTGCCCCTTCTTTGGAACAGGCTTTCTTTTCACATAAAGCAGAGCCCTTCTCTAGCCGTCTTCAAATGCAGTTTGGATCAGTGAATGGGGAATCACCAATTCAGACCTTGGGGTGGTGCTTATGGTCATTATGGACAAGGGCAATTTGTAAGGTAATCAGTGCATAGGCACAAGCCCATGCAATCTTCTTGCCTCTTGGGGCCATATATTGGGTAAAATCAGGTGATACTGGCTAGGCATGTAAGGGCTGTAAAGCTATTAGCTTAGTAATCTCCTGTGAACCTATGAATTAAAGCAGACTGTCATAATGCCAAAATGTCTTGTAGTACAATCAGCAAAGGTCAGGAACCATAAAGAGAGAGAAAGAGAGAGCGACACACACAGTTTTGTTCTTACAAGATGGGAAGATGTCATGGTGTTGTAAATTAACCTTAACCTAGAAAGAAAACAGACAGTGCTATATAGTATGAGCACGTTTGACAGTTTCAGATAAAATCTGTAACTGACCCCACCCACCCATGTTTTCACACACTGTTTTGCTCCCTCTACTGAGGGAGTTAAGATTACAGACCCAGACAATCTGTCAGACCATTTGGACAGACCATTTTAGACTGCCAGCATATTTCATGTAATTTAATGCACTTTTTACCTTACTGAAAGGTAAATGGTTCATTTTTTTGTGTGCATACATTTGTATCCCATAAAGAGCAAACCTGGCTTAAAGTACTGTCATAAGGAAGCCACTTCAAGGAAACTATGAACTTTTTTCCTCAGTTTTTATGATGTTCATGAGGTGGAGAAATAGTTGTTCCTCTTTTTATGTTTATTTGGGTTATTGATGAGCTACAGCTGAAATCTGATAGAACAATACCCCAGGTCTTACCAACCCTGTCTGCCTGTAGATGCTAATGTTCTTCGTGTTTCACTGTTGCAGTCATTACAATAGGGTTATCCTGCTGGCAGGCTATCCGCAGTCGGCCTGAATTCCAAAGTCTAGGTCCGGCGTCGGTTGCTGTCGCCTCTTCCCTGACGTCAGTGCGCCAGGGGTATAAAAGATGCAGCCGACGCCATTTTCTTCAGTCTTTCTTGCCGCGCGGTGCCCGAAGCATAAGCAGTTCGTAAGTGCTGGTTGGCCGACTCCTTAGATATTCGTGTTCGAATTTCAGATCCGAAGTCTTCATTTAAAGCTAAGTACCCCATTGGGGAAACTTTTTTCTTGCTCTCTACCGATGTCAGAAAAAGTTAATAATTGTATTTCTTGTGGGAAGCAAATACCTCATAAGGACTTTCATTCTTACTGTATTCCTTGCCTAGGCCCTGACCACGACGTTGCTAGTTGTCGGTTTTGTGCTAGATTTAACCAACGCACTATTAAGCGTCGGTACAATTTTGCATTTCACTATTTTGTCAGAAGATTTAATTATACGATGTTGTCGGATAGCCGTCCGACTACCGGAATTCACAAGAAATGCAAAGAAAAAGACAGGCATCTGAGGTCCAAAACCGATGACGAGGCTTCTTCTAAGCCGGTCACTGGTTTGCCGGTTCTCAGTGAGGTGCCTTCGCAGCCCCTGACGCCTGCTACTTTGGACCCGCAGGCCGCTACCGACTCCCACGTGGAGTCGACTAGGCCGCTGGAAGCTCAAGGTACTGGGCCTTCGGAGACTATTCCCTCAGATGGGTCCGGAGCCGCTGAGCAGGCATCGGCTTCTGAGGGTGTTTTCAGACCTACTCAGTTGTACATTAAAATGACTTCAGCTTCAAAGGCAAAGACTAAAGCACCTTTAAAGACAAAGAAACAAGTACAACAGCCTCATGGACAGGCCTCCATGGCCAAAAAACAGATGCTCAAAATGAACGAAGACCTAATTATTTTGATCAGGGGTTCCCATCCCCCTCCAGATAAAAGGCCTAGGCAAGAGACAGAATATGAATCTTCAGATCAGGTTTCCACTTCATCCGATTCCTCTTCTGATCAGGAATACTCTCTTCCTCCCTATGAGGATTCTGATGCTGAAGAATCTATCCCTTCAGCCTCTCCTCCTGAGGATTACTCTTTTGGGGAAACTTTGCATACCATGAGGGAGCATTTCCACTGGGAGAGCCAAGATTTTTCAGAATCTAAGAAAAGGCTCAGAGACTTCCTTTTACTACCACAACACAGGCCCGTAGCTATTCCACCCGTGTTAGACATTGTAGATGTATTTTCAGAGTCCAGTCTGACCCCTGACTCTTTACCTCCAGCTCCTTTTAAGCCGGACAGGTACTATAGGGTTCCTGACACTCATAAATTCCTTTTGAAAAATCCTGCTGCTGACCCAGAAACTATCTCTCAGGGTCCCAAAGGGGCCAAGGCTTCCACTGCAAAAAACCCTACCCCCTCAGACAGGGATTCTAGGGCATTAGACAGATGGGGAAAAAAGGTTTACACTTCTGCTACCTTGGCTATAAGGGCCTTAAATTGTCAGTTTCATATGTTCAAATATTAGCAATATATTATGTCACTGCTTAAACAGAAAATGTTGATAAATTCTGAAGGTGCAGAAAACAAAGAAATGCAGGATTTATTACATGCGGCTGAGCAAGTTGGAAAGCATACTTTGCAATGTGGTTTTGATTCTTTGGAGGCCTCCTGCAGGGCCGCTGTTACGGGTTCTGTCATCAGGAGGCATGCTTGGTCAAAGGAACAAAATCTGCCTGATCATGTCAAAGCAAAATTATTAGATGCTCCTTTACGGCATGATACCTTGTTTGGTGTTAAAGCAGAAGAGGTGTTAAAGAAAATGAGGACAAAGCTAAATCAATGCAAACGGTTAAAGATTTCTTACAGGTACAGCCACCAAGATTTAGCAGACACTGGCCTACAAAAGAATTGGTCCTTTCCAGTGTCAGACAGACCACAAAGGGGCAGATACAGACGCCCAAGAGGCAGATCCCAGC
Source organism: Protopterus annectens (assembly GCF_019279795.1). Classification (NCBI taxonomy): domain Eukaryota; kingdom Metazoa; phylum Chordata; order Ceratodontiformes; family Protopteridae; genus Protopterus; species Protopterus annectens. The sequence continues at coordinate 259,325,215 of NC_056729.1, forward strand.
CCCAAGGTTTGTACAGATCTAAACGATGCGGTGCTTCTACCTCCAAAAGTGGAGAAGACAAATCACAGCCATACAGGAAATGGTCCCAATGACTTCCCCCTGCCTGCACCAAGCACTTATCTTCTGGCAGCACCTATAGGGGGAAAACTAGCACTTTTTTCTCAAAATTGGCACATTATAACACAGGACAAATGGGTCCTAGACATAGTGTCGCAAGGCTAAAAATTCACTTCCATACCCTGCCAAGGACAAACGGTTGGCCAGACCTGCCAAAACATCAATGGGCAGAGGCACAAAAGCAAGTCTCATCCCTCATGGACATGAGGGCCATTCAACAAGTACCAGAGCAAGAGCAGGGAAGAGGATTTTATTCAAGACTTTTCTTAGTACCAAGAAAGGACAAGACCTGGAGACCAGTACTGGACCTATCTATTCTAAACACATATCTGGATATACCAAAATTCAAAATGTTGACTCTACAGCAACTTCTGCCCATGCTGGGCAAGAAGGCTTGGCTTGTGACTTTAGACCTAAAAGAGGCATACCTGCATGTCCCAATCAGACAAACATGCAGAAGATCCCTCAGATTCAAAGCTGGCTCAATGCATTACCAACTCTGTGCACTGCCCTTTGGCTTATCTACTGCGCCCAGGGTCTTCACAAAGTGCCTGGCACCAGTAATTGCATTCTGCAGACAAAGAGGAATACAAATATATCCTTACTTGTTCATAGGTTCATACTAGGCTATCTGCCCTGGGGCAATTATAAGCCTAGCCCGATTCTGTATGGCTTACGCCACCCCTTGATTTGAGTATACTGTGCCCTTTTTAAGGTTTAGTTTACTGTGCCTCTGTCTAATAGTGACACGGGAGTAATCCCTGGGACAAACCTACGATTCCCCATCCACTTATCGAGATTCTTCTTGAAGAGATTCAGTGAGGTGCTCTGCCTCACATGAACTGGAATTCTATTCCAGAGCGAAGGGAGCCTCTGGGTTATGAACCTGTCCCTCCAGCAAGTTCTATTTATTTCTGTGCTGAGGTTCAAGTCCCTCGAGCGTGTGGCTCTAAGAGATTTAGATTTACTGAGGTGGAGCATGTCCATTAATTCTGGATTTGACCTAGCTTTGTATGTCAGGCATAGATCGCCTCGAAGTCGGCGGTATGCAACTGAATAGAGCTGGAGTTTTTTTAACCGAGCAGTATATGGCATCTGTTTGAGACCCTTGATCCTCTTGGTGAGATACTTTTGGGGTCTTTCTAATTGCTGCAGGTGTCGGGTAAGGTGCATCCCAAAAGGGGCATTGTATTCTATGATGAGCCTGATGAGGGATGAATAAAGGGGCACGATTACCTCTCTTGATCTAGATGTGAAACCCTTCGTGATGAGGTGGGCTATGTAGAAGGTCTTTCTAACCACTTTGGCAATGTGGTTTTCAAAGGAGAGATTGCTATCAACTTGGGTCCCCAGGTCCCTAATAACTTTCTCTGTACTTAATGGGTTTCCGCCTGTGTGGTAATTTGTGGGCACATTGTTTTTGCCAAAGGGTATGACTATACATTTTTTGGCATTTAGCTTTAAACCATGGCACTGGCACCAGTTATCTGTCTCTGTGAGACCTTTTTGAAGGATGTTTGTGTCAGCTGGAGAGTTGATTATTGCGCCCAGTTTGCAGTCGTCTGCGAACTTGGTGAGCCATAGTCCTCCCATGTTTGCCTGTACCTTAGAAAAGTATATACCGAACAAGAGTGGTCCCAGGACAGAACCCTATGGGATGCCACTTGTGACCGGTTTCGAGTCTGACATGGCTCCAGCAACTCTCACTCTGTGGGTTCTGTCTTTGAGCCAGTTTGCGACCCATCTTGTGACATAGGGGTTTATATTTAAGCTGGATAGCTTATCTATGATGCCCGAGTGGGGTATTGTGTCAAATGCCTTTGCAAGGTCCAGATAGGCTGTGTGGACTACCTTCCCTTCATCTATGGCTTTGGTGACTGTTTCAAAGAAGTCAACCAGGTTCAAAAGGCAGGATCTGCCCTTGACAAAGCCGAACTGGGTAGGATCTAGTGTCTGTAGGTCCCCAATGTCTTTGTTTATGAGCTCCATGATGATCCTCTCCATAGCCTTGCAGACTAAGCTAGTCAGGCTTATGGGGTGATAGTTTCCAGGGTCCGTAGATGCTCCACCTTTGTGGAGTGGGACCACTGTTGCTGTACACCATTCTGTGGGTACATATCCTGTAGTGAGGCTGAGATTGTATAGCTGTTTTATTTGAGGGATTAGTTCCTCTTGTAGTTCATGTAGGACGCAACCTGGGACGCCATCTGGTCCCATGGAAGCAGTGTTTTTTGCTTTGGAGAGGGCAGCCTTCACCTGAGCATCTGAGATGTTTGGGAGGCAGCCCTCTGCCAGGATAGATATTTGCTCTTTTGGGGAGGGAGTTTGCACTGAACCTGTCTGCCAGGATATTGGCGATGTCTGTGGGTTCAGTCTATTTTCTATCGTTTAGAATCAACTCAGAACAAGTCTGGGAGTTGCATCCCAGGTTTCTAACATAACAGAAAAAAGCCTTATGATTGCCTTTGGTGTCCTGTGCAATTTTTCTCTCGAAGCTGGCCTTGGAGGATTTTATGAGGGATCGTACTTTTTGCTAGTACTGATCAGAGATGCCTTCCTATTAGGGATTTTGCTCTATCATGTAGTAGCTTCCTCCTTCTGTTGTACAGTTTATTTATGGCAGGGGTCCACCAGACTGGATGCCTGCCTTTGGATGATTGGGTCTTGGTTTTGTTTGGGATAGCATGATCCATGCATTCCTGGAGATGTCCGTAGAATGCATTTATATAGGATTCTGCAGTTTGGGGTGTAGTTTCCACTGGCCCTGGGGCCTTGAAGGATTCCACTTCGGTTTTGAGAAGTGAGAAGTTCGCTTTGAGAAGTTTTTCACTGTGGTTTTCTGGGCTGGGGTGGGGTCGGGATGTGGACATCCAATGAAATTAATTTATGGTCTGATCTTACCAATGAGGGATATACTTCTGGTGTGGAGCATAGAGTCCCCATGTTGGTAATGATCAGGTCTAGTATGTTGTCCCCTCTTGTGGGAGTGGTGACTAGTTGTTCCATAGCATTTGAGTTTATAATTTCCAGGAATCTTTGGGCTAAGGTGCTGGGGCTTGAGTAGTGCTTCCAGTCAATGTTTGGGTAGTTGAAGTTGCCCAATATAATGGTGTTCGGAGAGATCTTCATGTTCTCCAATGTTTTCAGGAAAGCCGAATGGGATTCCTGACTTTGAGAGGGTGGTCTGTAGGATGCTATAAACTGAAAAGCAGTCTTGCCCACTGTATGCACATGGATGGTCTCCGATACTTTGTGCAATGCCACTAACCTGGAGGTGTGGATATACTTGATAAATATGGAAACTCCCCCTCCTTTTGTGGTTCGGTCCGGGTTTTGGGGCCGAAAAGCATGATATGAGCCTTTGTGCAATGCCACTAACCTGGAGGTGTGGATATACTTGATAAATATGGAAACTCCCCCTCCTTTTGTGGTTCGGTCCGGGTTTTGGGGCCGAAAAGCATGATATGAGGTATAGCCTGGTAGTGCTGGGGTGCTCTCTGGAGCCTTGAACCAGGTTTCTGTCACTGCACAGATATCTATGTTCTCCATACTGAGGAGAGCTTCGAAAAGGCATCTTGAGGTTAAGACTTCTGGCGTTTAGCAGCATTACCCTTAGTTTCTTGTTCCTTGTGCTGTCTATGGGGGTGGGTTTGGCTTTTGAGCCTTGCCTAAAAAAGGCACTATAGGGGTGGCAAGAGCCTTTGCCAATATCCGAAAGCCCAGTGGTGACAGGTGCAAGCTGTCCCTAGCGAAGCAACGTGGCTTGTCGAGCATGTCATCCCAGGCTGACCGACACTGGATCCCCTTTGAATGACACCAAAATTTTAGCCAGTTGTTAAAATCGATCATTTTGTCTTTGTACTGTGGCGTCATTCTAGGTGAGGGTAAGATGCTGCTCAAGGTCAGGGTCATACCAGCCTGGGCTACATGATCAGAGACTACGACTGCCTCATTCAAGCAGAGAAAAAGGGCATTCTACTACAGCATTTGGCATTTGTAAAGAGATTTCTAACAGGCCTAGGGTACACAGTCAATGAAAAGAAATCAAAACTAGTACCCTCTCAAGAGATAATATTCCTGGGTGCAAGCGTAAATACAACTGCCCAGATGGCTTATCTCACGCCAGGCAAACAAAAGCAACTGACTACCTATTTCAACCTGTGGGCAACAAAGGCCCAGTCATCTGCAAGAAAAATTCTGCAGGCTTTGGGCTTCATGGCATCCTGCGTTTACTAATTCCATATGCGAGACTGCATATGAGGAAACTTAATTGGTACCTAAAAAGTGTTTGGACTCAACATTGCCACAGTCTGGAAACAATAATTACCCTCATTCCCTGCCTGCAACAGGAGTTTCGATGGTGGGCGAAGGCTTGTCACCAGAACAAGGGACAGCCATTCACTTTACCCCCAGCCAGGCAGACATTAACAACGGATGCATCAGATTATGCCTGGGGGGCCCACATGGCAGGAAGATGTATTCAAGGCACATGGTCCGCAAACCAAATGCATCTACATATCAATCAAAAAGAGATGCTAGCTGTTCAGAATGCCCTGACAGCCGTCAAGGACCTACTTCATCCGGGACAACTACTGATAAAGACAGCCAACACCATGGTCATGTGGTATATAAACAAGCAGGGAGGCACTCATTCTTACCCCCTTTGCAGACTAGCCATGACTTTGTGGGACACAGCATTGACTTACCAAGTACATCTGCAGGCACAATTCCTGCCAGGAAAGATAAATACTCTAGCAGATGAACTAAGCTGAAGCCCCATGGATCCCCACAAGTGGAAATTGCATCCACAAGTCTTCAGCATGATGACAAGGAAATGGGGATGCCCGGATGTAGATCTATTTGCCTCTCCTCACAACTACCAACGAAAAAGATTCTGCACAAGGACTCATCACAGACAAGCATGGAAAGTGGATGCCCTATCTTTCAGCTGGAAAAGCTTAGCAGTATATGCCTTTCCTCCACTGCCTCTCCTCCCCAAGGTACTCCTAAAGGTCAGACAAGAGAAGCCAAAGATGATACTGATTGCTTCAGACTGGCCCCGCCAGCACTGGTATCCAATCCTAAGGAACTTGTCTCAATGCCCGACTTGGACCTTGCCTCAAATACTTCATCTACTGTCCCAACAAGACAATCAGATCCTGCACAGCCAACTAAAGACCTTAAGTCTGGCAGCATGGCGGATAATGTAGTCATACAAAATGCGCCTCTCACTAAAGCTGTGATGGATGTCATTTTGGAGGCCAGAAGGCCTAGTACCAGAAAACCTTACGCTGGAAAGTGGAAGAGATTCTGTGCTTGGAACCAGGCACAAGGAATTGACACAGCTGTACCAAATATTCCTCAGATTTTGCAATACTTAACTGAGATGCTGGACAAAGGCTTATCCTTCTCATCAATTAAAATTCATGCCTCTGCCATTTCGGCTCATTACAATACAGAGCCACCAATCTTTTCTCATCCTTTGTTAAGGCAGTACCTCAGAGGAGCCAAAAACTTAAGGCCTCCAAGGAGATCACCAATACCTGCATGGGACCTCAATTATGTTTTGGAAAAACTCCCCCTGCCTCCTTTTGAGCCAGCCGCTACAGTTGATATAAAGTTTTTATCTTGGAAAATAGCTCTGCTCCTAGCAATAACCTCTGCAAGACGAGTATCAGAGCTACAGGCACTCATGGCTGTGGAATCTTTTATCATTTTTTATCCAGACAGGGTTTCTCTGAGGACAAACACGACATTTATGCCTAATATAGTGTCCAGTGTGGCCCTTAACCAAACTATTCATCTGCCTACTTTTTATCCAAACCCACAGAATAAGGGGGAGAGAATTCTGCATTCTTTGGACATACACAGACAACTACGCTTCTACTTGAACAGAACCAAAGCTTTCAGAAAGACAGAGCAACTACTAATGGCATATGCTGCAGGATCATAAGGAAAGGCTATCTCAAAGCAGACTATTTCAAAGTGGATAGGCCACTGCATTTGTTTCTGCTATTCACAACATGGCAAGCCAGTGCCTAAGGGCATTAGGCCACATTCAACCAGAGCAGCAGCCACTTCAGCAGCCTTCCTCAGGGGAGTACCAACCAAAGACATTTTAGAGGCTGCTACCTGGAGCTCAGTGCACACCTTTACAAAGCACTATCATTTACCACTCTACTCTAAATCCAGGGCAGGCTTTTCCACTGCAGTTCTGCAAGGCCTCATAGCCACTCCTAATGCTATTTAGCTCCAGCCTCCCAACCATAGCTTTGGGATTCAACCCAAGTGTAATGACTGCAGCAGTGAAACACGAAGAACATAGTACAGTTGTGTACACTTACCATAAATGTAGATGTTCGAGTGTATTTACTGTTGCAGTCCAGGTTACCCACCCACCATCCCCCATTTCTTTGCTGGAACTTATCTGCACTTCTCTAATCTATACAACCTATGTGGTGTGTTTGCTTGTAGATGAAGGTATAATATATTTTGGTACATGCATGTTTTATTGGCATATTTTTAGCCTACCCTTTTGGGGGCACCTGACATCTGGGGCAAGAAAAACTGAAGAAAATGGCATCGGCTGCATCTTTTATACCCCTGGCGCACTGACGTTAGGGAAGAGGTGACAGCAACTGATGCTGGACCTAGACTTTGGAATTCAGACCGACTGCGGATAGCCTGCCAGCAGGATAACCCTAGTGTAATGACTGCAACAGTGAATACACTCTAACATCTACATTTATGGTAAGTGTACACAACTGTACTTTTCTTACACTACCTAAACTCTTTAATTGTTCTTCTTAGTGCCAGGCCCAAAGATTGTTACGATGGTGGTCACTTAGAATGAAAGCCATATCTTGTTGACTTTGTCGTGCCAAGACTTCCAAAGAACATGATATTCAGATGGATATAATTGGACAATGGTGTTTTTTTTTTACTTTTTTGCCAGCTTGACTTCAGATGGCACCACAATGCTTTAGTAAGCCATTCTTCTGCTGTACTAAGGACTGAGAGCTGTGGTAATCATCCTTCATAGATCTGAGCAAGACCTGTTTCTCTGGGACCTAAACACACAATTTTTTGAGGGAAATCCAAGGCTTGAGTGTTGTGAAAGGTGTATTTTTACTCTTAAGATTACTGCAAAACAGAAAGAGAGAGTCTTTTCTCTGAAATACAGTGCTCTCAAGAATTGTCAAGTAAGCATTTTTGTGTGTTTTGGGAAAGCATTATGTTTTGCTGTTTTACTTCCCTAATGACTGACTTTTTCAGAAAAGTAAGTCAGTAAGTCAGATGTCAGTTTGCTTTAGCACCTCTTTTGCCTGCAGCCTGCATGTTGTATGCGAGTCTGTTTATAAACTGATGCACTGTGATTTCTGTGTTTGTTAGTGTCAGTGTTGACTTTCAGATAAGGCACTTCAGTCCCACAATCGTCTCAGTGTTTGTGTCCCAGGCAAGTGGCCCAGCCTAAAGTAGCTTTCCATTCCTTATCGCTGTCAAATTAGTAGCTGTTGCAAGCTAGTAGCGACAGTGCATGTATACAGATGATGTAGTGCTGTGCTATTGTGCTGCTGTGACTGAGCACTCACTACCCAAATATAAACTTGATTGTTCTCAATGGTTTGTTGACAGTATTGATTATAATGAATATTGGTGTACCCATAGGGCAGCATCTCCATTATGTATTGGGCCAGTACACACACATTATAGTTCTCTGAATGCACAAGTAGTGAAGCCATATGTCTGCCTCCCTTGAATCCTATATTTCATTTAACATTTTCGGTTTACTAAAAGATGAATCTTATGAATGAGGCCCTGGAGAAATTGGAAAAGTTCCCTGAATCTTAAATCAGGGTGGCTCTGGATAAAAAGTCTCTTTTTCCTGTTTCTGCTGTAGGCTTTCACATAGTCTGCTGTACTTTAGGTTGCACTGATTCTATGCTATGGTAAGGCAGTTGGCTCAGTTATGTGTCTGCAGGATGGTGTGACTCAGGCTGTTTAAATATAAACTCTGCTGTTCCATACTGAGTACTTCTTTCTGGTGGTACTGTTTAGTCAAGTCTCCATTGACCTGGTTGAGGACCTCCAGAACAGAGAGAATAGGCATTAGTAACCAGTAAGCATTTTTGTGATGCCGTAAGTTTTTTTTTCTAGGCCACATCAGTGCATCCGGAAAATTCCTCCAACAAGCAGAAGTGTTGTCGAGTGTTGTGCTGTCAGCATTTTTGAGAATTCCTTTGCCCTGTTGCTGAAAGGGGAGCCCTAATGTCTGAAGTAGCTCCTGCTTGGAAATGTCATTGCTATGGATTTTAGAGTTCTAGATGCGGAATGGTGGAATGGGCAATCACATCATAGAGCCATTAGTAGACTTTCTATAAAGCCTTTGCCTTAATACAGTTGTCCTGGTGCTTTGGTCGTGTTTTTCTTCTGATTCAAGTACACGTAGTTGTACTTTAGCATCACACATGAACCCTTACTCAATTTGTTTTTGATCCAGAGTAGTTTCCAGTGCCAACATGCTCTTGGTTACTATGTCCTATACTTCAAACATATCATCCAATGTCTGCAGCTGTAGTCAGACATTCACCGTGTATGATGTGTGGCATTCATGCATTGAATTTCTTTAGTCTGAATATCTGCTTGGATACTCTTGTGTTTTTTTTATTTTAGTTATTTGGTTATTTTGCTTAAACCTGAAACTTACAGTCTCTTTATGTTGAGTGTCAACATTCTGCAACTTTGTATACAGTTGCAAAAATCCTAGATGTTCTTCATCTCACATTGCTGCAGTCCTTACACTTGGGTAGTCCGCTGTCCTCGGTCAGCCCGAATATCAAAGTATAAGGCTGACGTCGGTCAAGGCGCATTTGACTGACATCAGGACGTCAGGGTACAAATGCGCATGACCGACGTCATATCCTCAGTCTTTTTTGCCGCATGGTCCGATGCAGAAGCAGCATTGCAAGTGCCGGTTGGTGTTCTGAGATTTTTCGATTTCGAAGTTTCAGACCGAGTTCAAAGTTGGCTAAGTACCCCGTTGGGGAATATTTTAGTTTTTTCTTGCCTCAGTGATTTACCGGATGTCAGAAAAAGTCAATAATTGCATTTCTTGTGGGAAACAGATACCGCATAGAGATTATCATACTTTGTGTATTCCTTGCTTAGGGCCTGAGCACGACGTTGTTGGCTGTCGCTCTTGTGCTAGATTTAATAAACGCACTATAAAGAGAAGGTTGGATTGTGCAAGATTAGTCTTTGGGAAGCGGTGCAATTATAAAATGCCGTCGGATGCTCCGATGCCCGCTTCTTCGAAGAAGCGCAAGGACAAAGCAGTTAAGCCTAGGCTAGAAGAACCGTCTGTACCGGACGCCGGTTCTTTAGAGGTGTCGGTGGAGCCGGTGGCTCCACCGGAGGTTTCTTTGTGTTCCCAGGGTGAGACTTTATTATTGCAAGATGTGGCCTCTCAGGAGGCAAGTCAGGCTGAGGGGCTTCTCAGGTTACTATACTCCCCTCCCTTCCTAGGGTGGCTAGGCCCTCTCCTTCTGTTTCAAAGGCTTCTCCCAGGGGCAGGCCAGGTTTAGCTTCAGTTGGTTTTACCCCTAGCTCTTCAGGAACTGTGCCCAAGAAGCATATGCTTAAAATGGCAGAAGATTTGATTACTTTGATTAGGGGTTCTATGCCCCCTCCTGATAAGAGACCTAGGGTGGAGCCTGAGCTGGGGGGTTTTGAGCAGGCTTCAGATGTTTCAGAGTCTTCGGCTGAAGACTTGCAGGAGTACTCTCCTTATTCTGATTCTGATGTGGATGATTCTACTCCTTCTGCTTCTCCTCCTGAGGATTTTTCTTTTTCAGAAACTCTTCATTCCATGAGGGAGCATTTTAAGTGGGAAGGTCAGGACTTCTCTGATTCCAGGAAAAGGCTTAGGGAATTTTTGTTTTTACCCCAGCATAGGCCTTTGGCTATACCTCCTGTTTTGGATGTAGTGGAAGATGTCTTTACAGAGGCTTCTCTTAATCCTGATTCTTTGCCTCCTGCTCCTGTTAAGCCGGATAGGTATTACAGGGTGCCTGAAGCTCATAAGTATCTTTTTAAGAGTCCTAGGGCAGACCCAGAAACTGTTAGCCAGGGGCCTAAAGGTGTTAAGGCTTCTGTTGTTAAGAATCCGGTTCCTGCAGACAAAGAGGCTAGGGCCTTGGATAGATGGGGAAAGAAAGTTTATACTTCTTCCACTCTTGCTATGAGGGCTTTGAATTGCCAGTTTCACATGTTGAAATACCAGAACTATCTCCTTTCACAATTAAAGGCTAAGGTTGATGCTCTGGCAGTAGGTATTGATTGTAAAGAGTTGCAAGATTTAGTACATGTTTCTGAACAGGTGGGTAAGCATTCTTTGCAATGTGGTTTTGATGCTGTACAGGCCTCGTCTAGGGTGGCTGCCACTGGGTCAGTTCTTCGCTGGCACGCATGGCTAAGGGATTAAAATTTGTCTGAACATGTTAAAACAAGGATTTTAGATGCTCCTTTACAATCTGACGTGTTGTTTGGTCCTCCTGTTGAGGCAGTTTTAAAGAAAATGGAAGACAAAGCTAAGTCTATGCAGACTGTTAAAGATTTTTTGCAGGTCCAGCCTCCAAAGTTTAGTAGAAATTGGCCTACTAAGGGGTGGACGTATCCTTCTTATGATTCCCAGTCTAGGGGTAGATCTAGACGTGGTAGGGGCAGAGCTCAGGGCTCTTTCAGGCCTAGAACAGGGAGTTCTCCTGCACAGTCTTCGGGTGAGGGCAGGGGTCAGTCCTTTCATAAACAGACCCAATGACCTACCTTTTCAGCTGCCAGAGCCTTCTTGTCTGGCAGCACCTTTGGGAGGAAGGTTGGCACTTTTCAAAGAAAATTGGAGTTTAATTACCCAAGACAGATGGGTATTGGATATCATACACCATGGCTACAGGTTTTATTTCCATACCTTGCCTCCTTTCAAAGGCATGCCAGACGTTCCTCCTCAACAAAGAATAGAGGCTCACAAGCAGGTTTCTCTGTTGCTCCAAATAGGGGCCATACAGCCGGTCCCTATGCCAGAAGTGGGCCTAGGATTTTATTCTCGCCTGTTCCTAGTACCAAAGAAGGGGAACACGTGGAGACCAATTTTGGATTTATCTATCCTCAACACTTATCTGGACATTCCCAAGTTCAAAATGTTGACGTTGCAGCAGCTTTTACCTCTGCTGGGCAAAGATCATTGGATGGTAACTTTGGATCTCAAGGAGGCTTACCTTCATGTTCCTATCAGACTAAGTTGCAGGAAGTATCTGCGTTTTCGAGCTGGGACTTCTCACTATCAGTTCTCTGCATTGCCCTTTGGCTTATCTACTGCCCAGAGTGTTCACGAAAGTTCTGGCTCCAGTGATAGCTTTCTTCAGGCTAAAAGGTATACAGATCTATCCTTATTTGGACGACTGCCTGATTCTGGCTCAAGGAAGGGAAGAGCTTCTTCATCATTTGGAATATGTGATAGCAGTGCTAAGATGCCTGGGGTATTCTGTGAACGAAATAAAGTCCAGTCTAGTACCCTCTCAGGACATGTGCTTTCTGGGTGTGAGACTGAATACAGCATCCCAGATGGCCTTTTTTAACCCCGGACAAACAAAAGAGTCTATCCCTTTACTTCCATCAACTATCTCATCAGTCCGGGCTGACTGCAAGGACAGTCCTTCAAGCCTTAGGGTTCATGGCATCTTGTATTCTGGTGCTTCCCAATGCCAAACTGCATATGAGGAAGCTACAATGGTATCTCAAAATGTATGGACACAGCACTGCCAGGATCTGGACACTGTCATTCAAATAATACCTTGCATTCAAAAGGAATTTTTGTGGTGGGCTCAGGAATGTCACCTAAACAAGGGACTCTCTGTGACCCGCCAGAGGCGAGTCAGATTTTAACGACAGATGCCTCAGACAAAGCTTGGGAGCTCATCTAAATGGAAAGTGGATACAAAACAAGTGGCCTGTCAGACTACAACATCTACATATCAACATGAAGGAGATGTTAGCAGTCCAGTTTGCATTAATAGCTTTCAAGGAATTACTTCTTCCAGGGCAGGTGTTGATTCTAACAGACAACACAACTGTCATGTGGTACATCAACAAGCAAGGGGAACGATTCTTATCCTCTATGCAGGCAAGCAATGATTTTGTGGGAGACTGCTCTCAGTTTACAGCTCAATCTTCAGGCAAGGTTTCTGCCAGGAGCACAGAACTCCTTAGCAGATGTGTTGAGCAGACGAATTATGGATCCCCACGAGTGGAAATTGGATCCTCATGTATTTCAGAAATTGACAGTGTCATGGGGAACTCCAGACATAGATCTGTTCGCTTCTCCACTAAACCAACAGCTGCCAAAGTTTTGCACAAAAGGTTTCATCCCACAGCTTGGAGAGTGGATGCTCTTTCTTTCAATTGGAGCAATCTTCATGTGTATGCCTTTCCACCTCTGCCTCTCCTCCCAAAGGTACTTCTAAAGGTCAGACAGGACAAGCCAAGGATGATTTTAATAGCTCGATTGGCCTCGACAGCACTGGTACCCATTACTGAGAAGTCTGGCACGGAAGCCTCCATGGCCTTTGCCTTCGATTCCACACCTGTTGTCGCAGGAGGACAGCCATTTGCTAAATGTCAAGCTTCACTCTCTGCACCTAACAGCCTGGCATATTCTGTTTTGAACCATAGTGGGCCTCCACTTCCTCAGCAAGTTTTGAATGTTATTTTGGAAGCTAGAAGGCCTAGTACAAGGAAAGTGTACGCAGACAAATGGAAGAGATTTTTATTTTGGAGTGCAGCAAAGATTTTGATGTTTCTGAGCCTAATGTGTGTGGGTCTTCAATATCTTTCTGAGTTACTAGACAAAGGTTTGTCTTTCTTTTCTATTAAAGTTCATGCTGCAGCAATTTCGGCTCACTATGATTGCGACCCACCATTGTTTTCTCATCCTTTGTTCAAGCAATTTCTTAGAGGGGCAAAGAATATAAGACCCCCCACGAAGAGCTCCTACTCCTGCTTGGGATCTCAATTTTGTGTTGGAGAAACTCACTCTACAACCTTTTGAGCCTGCAGCTACTTCTGTGTTGAAATATTTGTCATGGAAGACTGCTCTTTTGTTGGCCATTACCTCTGCAAGAAGGGTTTCTGAATTGCAGGCCCTTATGGCGGTTGAGCCTTTCTTGATTTTCCATAAGGATAGGGTATCATTACGTACTAATCCTTCCTTTATGCCTAAGGTGGTTTCTAGTGTGGCTTTAAACCAAACTATTCATTTGCCTACTTTTTATGCAAATCCCCAAAATAAAGGGAAAAGATTTTGCACACTTTAGATGTACACAGGCAGTTGCGTTATTATTTGGACAGAACTAAAGGGTTCAGGCAGTCTCAGCAGTTGTTTGTTTCTTTTGCTTTGAGTTCTCAGGGCAAGCCTGTGTCAAAACAAACTATTTCTAAGTGGATTGGGTTTTGCATTGCTTTCTGTTATTCCCATCATGGCAAGGAGAGTCCAGCTGGGATTAGGCCTCATTCCACTAGGGCTACTGCCACTTCAACAGCTTTTTGAGGGGAGTGGCAACCAAGGATATTTTGGAGGCAGCTACTTGGAGTTCAGTGCATACTTTCTCTAGGCATTATCACCTGCCACTTTACTCTAAATCCAGGGCTGGTTTTGCCACTGCTGTTTTGCAGGGCATCTTGGCAGCTCCTGCTTCCTTGTAGTTAGCCATCCTCCCTTACCTCTGCTTTGGGATTCTACCCAAGTGTAAGGACTGCAGCAATGTGAGATGAAGAACATAGTACAGTTTTGTACCTACCATAAATGTAGATGTTCGAAGATCCACATTGCTGCAGTCCAATTTACCCTCCCTCCTTCCCCTCTGTAGTTAGAGGTGGTTGTGTGGGTTGGGTTGTACATATTGTGTATATTGTATCTATTGTACATATAGTTAGTGCAAGGGTGGTTGGTTGGTTGTTTGCTGTCTTTTGGTTTTGACCTTTATTTTTAGGGTCTTCTGACATCTGGGGCAAGAAAAGACTGAGGATATGACGTCGGTCATGCGCATTTGTACCCTGACGTCCTGATGTCAGTCAAATGCGCCTTGACCGACGTCAGCCTTATACTTTGATATTCGGGCCGACCGAGGACAGCGGACTACCCAAGTGTAAGGACTGCAGCAATGTGGATCTTCGAACATCTACATTTATGGTAGGTACAAAACTGTACTTTACTTAAGTATTCATTGCATCTGTAGGCTGTAGAGAGGAAATGTTAAAGAATATAGAAGCTAGTATTTGCCATTTTTCAGTGTTAACTATGGTCAGTACTTTCCATCTCATGTTCTATTTCTCTTTCTCTCTCTGCATGTATTCATCAAGGGAAAGTGAAATGTCTTTATTTTTGTTTGAGTCTCATAACTCAGCCTGCTTTAAGTAAGATTGCAACCTTTTCCCTATAATTTCAAGATGTTCAGTGCAGTTTTATCATCCTGGAAGTTACATTAGGCTTGATACTAATGTAGAGGATTATGATTGGGTCACCTATCATAACCTGCATATCATTATGTGCTGGAGACATGGATGCCATGAAATAAACCTTGAGAATGTCCGTATTGAGAACACAAAATAAAGGATTATGATTGGAGACCCAGTGCATGGAGTTTTATCTGCTTCATGTACAACTAGTTACAGGAAAGAAAAAAAACACTAAGTGGTTTGTCATCTTTCAAAGCCATAAAGCCCTTATTGAGAGCTGTCAATAATATGGTGTAACACAGTCACTTAGGTTTACACTCACCATACTGTGCCTCTCAAATGTCCAGATTTTTGCCTTATATGTTTGGTCTGTCCCTCATAAAATGTTTGGTATTCAAACAAATCACTAAATAATGACATTTATTTCATTTTCAGACTTCACTCCCTCAGAAAATGCAGACCATCCTGTTACTCTAGTTACTTTTTAAGTTTCTGAGAGAACATGAGAGATGCTTTAGCAGTATGGACAGCAGGCAGAAACAAGTCTGGTTTTTAGTCTGATGCTGTCTTTTTTTCTGTCAGTACTGGCTGACTTGATTGCTTAGGTCCAGATCCATCCTTAACATATTAAGCAGGGGGTGCTTAGCATTTGTTAAGATTGCATCTTGTGCCATAGTAACACCTAACTGATTTATCTTTTTCTGGATATTGGAACATAATCACTGCATTCCATGCACTACTACTGCCTGTTTACCTTTGTCAGTTTAGTGATCACAGTTCGTTACACAGCTGTATTCTGTAGTAATCATTACAATGTGCATCCACTGCTTTCTGTGTAGTTATAAGCTTAGCAGCAGGCTTTAACTGGAAGTTTATATATAGTTTAGGTTTTATAAAAACTTGCTAATTCAGTACCTGCTTTTAAAGTACTGCTGCATATTTTTTATCGTTAACTTTATGTTCTTTTGCTTCCAGCCATTGAGATGTGTCTGTAACTGTCATTTCCATCATAACTGCTATGTAAATTGAGAGCAACTTTTCAACCTGGCTGCTGAGAAATAGTTAATGTGCTTTATTTTCAAAATTAAGTTCTCATGAAGCATCAGTCCCTAAATGCTTTTGCTCCTGCCGATGCTGGATTACTTGTTCTTAAGGTAGGGCTGGTCTGTGGCTTCTTGTTCTGCCTTGGAAAATGCACCAAGAACACTGTGTTGACAGCTTGCAAGACTTCATATGCAGTGCCTTGCATTTCAGCTGGGGGGGGGGGGGGTGTATTAACACAAGTACTCATGCAGCAGTTGGCTCAGCATTGCAAGTGCAGCATGCAGACACAGCTCAGAGAGGGTTAGGGACTTGAGCAGAAAACACTGATAGCTTCTGGGGTGATAAGAGAACTGATAACGTGACAGATCGGCAGGCGACACAATAATTCCAAGAAAAAACCATGTTCATATTTTTGTTTTTATTAGTATTCTTCTGATAATCCTTAGCAGGCGACACAATAATTCCAAGAAAAAACAATGTTCATATTTTTGTTTTTATTAGTATTCTTCTGATAATCCTTAGCATATCCTGCCTCCATCCTGATTAACCAATCTATCTCCAAATCTTATGTCCCAGCTATATGGAAAACATTCTATACATAAAGGCAGATGTTCTTCCGATATGTCAAACTTCAGACCTATTGCTATACTGTCTCCCCTCTCTAAGATTCTTGAGAAGTGCATACACAAGCAGGTAATGCAGTATCTTCTACAAGAGAACCTTCTAACACACCCACAACATGGTTTTCGTCCTAAACACAGTACTACAACTGCTCTAATATCCTTCATCAATACTGTATCCCTTGCCCGTGACAACAATAAACTAGTTTCATGTATGTTACTTGACCTGTCCAAAGCCTTTGACACTGTCACTCACCCCCTCCTCTTAAACAAACTCTCCCATTTAAAATTCTCTCCTCCCACCATAACCTGGTTCTCTAGCTATCTCTCTAACCGCCAGCAAGCTGTCAAATGTCTCTCTGCACTACCCCCCCTTAGTGCCCCAATGGGTGTCCCCCAAAGATCCATACTTGGGCCACTGCTCTTCAATTGTTTTACAAACCTACTTTATACCCCTTCTCCCCAATCTACACTTGTACAATATGCTGATGATTCTACTGTCATCACCATTGCAGACAATCCATCTGGCCCTCCACTCTACTACCCAAGCATCATTCAACACCATAGAGACATGGCTCTATGTTAACAAATTAATTCTCAACCCTAAGAAAACTAAGCTGCTACTCTTCCTCCCAAAAAACTCATCAATTTTAAAACTACATTTTCCAACTTATCTAACAATAACACTGTCATTACTCCTGAACCCAGCACTAAACTGTTGGGAGTCATAATAGATGATCAGCTTAAATTTGATCTCCAAGTCACTACTTCCATCAAAAAGACCCACCTGAATCTTGGACTCCGTTACTGTAATAAGAGACATTTAACCAACACAGACAGAATAACTCTCTCCCATGCATTTCTTCTTCCAACCCTTCTATATAGCTGTCAGTTATTCACAAACCTTAACTCCACACTCATAACAAAACTTGAAACTACCTATAATAATGTTTCCAGATTTGCTACTAACCAACTCTACAAATCACACCATTGCCTATCCCTTAAACAATTGGATTGGCCCAAATTCCCTCATCTGCTCCTTCTGCATCAACTGCAAATTATCCACTCCATCCTCTATCTACCATCCTTCCACCGTCTTCTCTCATCTATTATATCAAATTATTCCCCTACCAGGACACTACGTAGCTCAAACAAGGACTTCCTACAGATTTATAAACCCAAAACCAAAACAAGATGTTTACTATATCACTATAACCCTGCTGCAGCTTGGAATGAACTACCCCTAGAAATTAGGTCCCAAGACCATACCAAACACTTCAAACTAGCCACTCGCAGATACCTAACAAACAAATGGTCATGCCACTGTAGTCATCCTCCATGACTCTACCCTACCCAAACTTCTAATACCCTCTCCTTTTTTCTTCCCCCTATTTTTTTCCTCATCTTCCGCTGCCTATCTAATAAACGTAGACTCCTCTATTTCTATGTCTACCTACCCCTGTGCTACACCTTTTGTACATATATTGTATATAACTAAACATGAAGCAAGACTGATTTATTCCTTTCAAGACATTGTACCAAAGTGTTTTTTTGTATGTTTTATTACATTATACGTTAGGGGTTTTTTTTCATTATGATGTATTGTAAATGCTGCCTCTGTATCTGTTTGACTAGTTCCAAATGGTAGTGTCTTAACTGTCTGTAATTACATTTATATAAAAACTCACTGCGGAGCTTTTCTCAGGTCTCCACTGAAAATGAGCCAAACGCTCAGCTGGACTAACCCGGTTAACAAATGTAAAATAAATGTAAAATAAATAAATACAATAATTGAGTCCAGTGAATAATCCGTAAGGGAATAAAAAAGGTGTGTGCATTTATATGATTTATTTAGAAAAATAAGTAAAGTAAGATTATATTGTGAATACACACTTTTGTATCATGTTATCAGTATGCATCAATATAATTATTATGGAGAATATTCACCGTTCTGCCCTTAATAGGAGATTCTCTTTTATACCATTGAATATTTATTTATTTATTTATTTATTTATTTTACATTTGTTGACCGGGAAAATCCGACTGGATACATGTCCATTTTCAGCGGAGGCCCGGGGAGAAAAGCTCCACATCGACAATAGTTACATACTTATAAATTCCACATTGACATTAGTTTACATACTTATGAACAGAGAAAATGTTCCCACATTGACATTAGTTTACATACTTATAAACAGAGAAAATGTTACAAGTTTTGATAGTTAATACATAGGTATTAAGAGACAAGAGATCAGAGAAACTCCTGATCTATATTAAGACTAATACATAGGTACGATGAGGTAATATAATTGATAAATATATAGGACTATTATGTAGGTACAGTAGGAATGTGTAATTGAAGAACTCACTACATATAAGGTTTAAAAGGTGAAAAATGTCAGAGTAGATGCTAGATAGAGGAAGAGCCTAGAGGAAGACATGAGGGGAAGTGGGGTTACGAATAGAGCCAGTGTTTCAAATGTAATTGATTTGAAAAGTGCATGTACGTAAGTTTAATTTGCATTACATTTTTAAAGAAATTCCTTGTTTCAATGACAGTAGATCTAGTACCATTAAAAAGAGAAGTGTATATAAACCTGACTTACATAGCTCTTTGCAAATGTCTTCTGAAACTTGTGAAGAAGATCTTTATTCAAAAATTGCAATTCACACAAATTGTACAGTTTGTTAAAGAGAGAAGAGCTTTATTTAGCTTAATTTCACAACCTAAGAATAATGGAGGCAGATAAAGGGATGGTGATGTTTTAATGAACACAACAGATTATAATGAGAGGATATTAACATTACCGAGTGATCAGAATGATGCAAGGAAGTTTCAGAATATTTTATAAGTAAAAATATTTTTAATGGATATGTATTTTTTTTTATCTACTGCAACAGGGTGGTATAGATTTTAATGTATGAGTTTTTGAAAGTTGACTTTCCTCGTAGCTGGCTTTAGGCACCAGTGACCCCAGTGGTCGCTGGAGGGGCCCCCAACCACAGCAAGTTATCTTATTTTGCTAATGTTTACATGCTTAGCAAAACAACAAAAGGTAGTACAACACTATTTTGTATTTAATAAGCTCGGTGGGTAGTAATACCTCGTAGGATAAAGAATCCTAAGGATCAAGTGCCACTTTTCCTTTAACATTAAAAGAGAGTTCTGGTTGTAGTAACACTGTTTTGTCATGCAGCTGGCTGTATAATTTCATTAAATGTTTTACTACTGACATAGTGCCTTTGACTAAGTCAAATCCTACTGGTGGGCATTCTGTCAAGTAAAACTAACATCATAGATGGTGTTATTCACCAGTGATACCCCCCCCACAAAAGCTGCCACTGGTTATTAAGTTTAGGAGGGAAAAAGATCTTTCATTCTCTGTTTACTTTCTTTATCCCAAACAGGGCTGCAATAAGACCCTGTTGAGAATAATCAGTGAATGAACATCACAAGGCAATAGAGACTGGTAGCTCGGTGACTGATCTCAGTTCTTAACTGAGGTGTTGAGAAGAGCAGACCCTCCTGATCTTCAGGGATGGTTTTCTCTTTCAGGAAGTTTTATAAATAATTTCTGGACACCAGATACTGTAACTCTCAACAACTTTGCTCAAGAATGCTGGGCTAAGCCAAAAATAACGAAAAAATAAAGGCTCAAAATCAGGAACTCTTTTTAAACATTACTATAATTCACTTAAAAAGTTAACAGTATAACATGTTTTGCAACATGCATTTTCTGAGCAGTAAGTTTAAAACTCTAATATTTGACATTATTGACTGTCTTTAATCCTGAATGATTTACCAGCAAAACTAAAATTTTACAAGGGACAGAGCAAAAATCTGTGGTATTATTAGGGCTATTTTGTGAAATCATGGATAGTGACAGGTATGCATTCCTGTCAAGGTGAATATAAATGTAGCTTACCTCTGCTGTTTGATGACTGCTAAACAACAGTCACTGATCTGGTGTGACAGAACTAATGTCACACAATATTTGCTGTAAACCATGTAGAATTACTATGGCTGTGGCTTATGCATGTTTGTCTGTGTTTTGGGAGAGGTTGCAAGGTAAGTGTAACAAGCTGCCCTTAATTACTTTCACTTTCTACAACAAGCATTATCAGCATTGACGTCATACTTCGGTGTGTGCATTTGTGTGTGTTGGAGTGCATTTAACTGTAACGAGCTGGCCATATTTTTTTTCTTATCAAAAAAGGAGAACTTGCACATAAGTGGCTGTCTCTGGTTGTTTGGCAGAAGAAGTGTGTGTGTGTGTGTGTGTGTGAGAGAGAAAGCAACTGCTAATTGACACAGTGTTGCAGTAAGTTTGTGTCTTTCGGCTTTTTCCGGTTAGGGGTCGCCACAATGGAACTCCGGTCCGCTAATGATTGGCAGTAGAGTTTTACGTGCTGGCTTGCCGGGCCTAACGCACAACCTTCAACGAAGGAACGCCCATTCACGCATGTCGCCACACAGAAGACGCTCTAACTGAGAATCGAATGAGCAACATCTAACTGTGAGGCGACAACGCTACCGCAGCACCACCACCACAGGTCTACAGTGTTGCAGTAAGTAGCTTTGTCAATTCCCACTGCTTTTACTGTAGCTTTTTCTATGTGGAGTCTGCATGCCCTCCCTGTCTAATTTATCCAAGTCTCTTGTCTCTTTTTTCCTTCCCTGTCTCTGTATGGTTTTACCCATGTGATCTAGTTTCCCAAGGCATAAAATACATAAAAGAACATTCAGACCTTTACAGCTCCTAGGTTTTAGTGGCAGTCACAACCCTGACTGAATAAATGGATTTTAACATGGATTTAATGGTGGACTGTTACCTCAAACCACCTATTATGCAAACAGCCTTGCACAGAGGCGTGTACAGATGGTTACTGTAGCTTGTATAGGGGCTGTGGATGGTCTGGCCATTCTGTCTTCAATTTCCCTTACAGTCAAATCTCAGAAGTGTGTACTGGAGTTTACAAGAGCTTCCTTTAGGGCTGGAGACATTGTTGTCATTATTTTTTTACTTCTCTCATAGACCTCAGAAGTATGCAGAAGTGCAAAGAAGGTCAGTATAGCTTGTGCAAGGGCAGTGTATTGTCTAGGAGAAGCAAGTTGAAATTTATTACTGTGATTATTATTTTGTCCCTTTCTTCACATTCAAACATCAGGCACATGTACAGGTGGCTGCCTATAGTGGGTATAGGTAAGGAGACATGAAATGTACATATATGACAGCAGTCACTTGAAATAGATGACTGTAGCTACTTGTTCCTTTGCTTTAATCCCAACCTAACACCAGAGGGACTTACAGATGGTAACTTTTTTTTTTGGGGGGGGGGGGGGTGTAAGATGATAGGCAGTATTCCAGGATGGGATTTATGTTATCCTTTCAAACATTTAACTTCGAGTTTAGAGGGAGCTATGACTGTTTTGTCAGGTTTGAACATTAAGCCTTAGACTCAAATTATTTTTTCTTGAGTAGAAAAAATAAGACTGAATTTCTTTTGTTATTGAATTTTGACAGGCTACCACAGGATTAAAAGTTGAGGACATACACTGAGGTACAGTTTAGAGCATTTATAACCCTATGGTTTCTGTAAGTCTGGTGGCCCCAGACCCCCCAGTTATTTCCTACAGAGTTATTTCTGTGCTCTGTTGGATAGTTAGGTTGTGTGTTGAAAGGATGCAAGGAAAAAATAAAATTGAACAGTAACAGTGTATTTCTTTCCTTGGGCATATTTTATTCGGACCATCATTGGATTACAAGGTTGTTTAAAACCTCTAAAATGTGCTTCAGAGCACCTAGAAAGCTGTAACTTGTGGAAAAAGCTGAAGAGTAAAGCAAAGTGTGAGAAAAGGAAGAAAACAACAATCTGCATGGTGTTGAGAGTCTGGGGTGGGAAAAAAACAGGAGAGTACGGGATGATGAGTTTATGTGGGAAAGGGGGGAGTGAAAAGATGGGTAGTGGGGAGGCATCATGGAGCCATTTGGCTAGGGAGCCATTTTGCCTAAAGCCAGGCCTGTATATGAGGTTATTGTAATCTTGCATCAGTGTAACTAAGTCAGCCACTGTGAGTTTACCTCTCCGAAGTGGGCCAACATGGTGTGATGTGTAAGCATATGTTAATGTTAGAGCATCACAGCTACAGTTCAGTCTGTGCTTATTACTCTTTCCGCAGCATGAAGTAAAATGTTGATTAGGAAGGCTGGCAATGATAGGGTGATACTTAGACTAGAAATGTCTAGGGAGGCCCCCCAACTTGACACTTGCTGGGGACCCCCAAAATGCTAACACCGGCCCTGATTTTCCTAAGATGAGTAGGTTTTTTTGGTATTCCAAAAATTCATAAAAGTACATTAGATCCATCTTTTAGGTCCATTGTAGTGGCAGATTTTTGTAAGATGTAGACTCAGTGTGTTTGAGGTATTTTTCTTAATCCAGTAGTGCATAAATCTAGATTTTACCTTAAAGATTCCCTTTTTTTCTGGACATTTTAAATAAGTGTGTTTTCAAAGGAAGAGAGACTATGTTCATGACTTTGAATGTGATTTCATTGTACACTTCTCTTATACAGGAAGTAGGACTTGTCTATGTTAGAAATTGTTCATGAGTTGTAGTAGTGATGTGACTAACACAATTTACTTGTTATAGGATTTGTTATTGGACAATACAATATTTTTTGTATTTAACAAAATTTTTCAGACAAAAAGAGGTGTTGCAATGGTTGCACGAATGGTACCTGTCTTTGCAAATTTTGTAATTAGTTGGTGGGAATTTGAAGATTTTAACAAGACATCCATCTTTTGAAAAGGTTTCTGTCTATTACAGATTTATTGATTTAAATTTGTTGCAGCACAGAACCGAAGACACATCTAGGCAGTTTTTTTTTTTCAGATTTAAATAACAATACTATTTTTTTATAATTTACTATTGGTTGTAAAGATACATAGTTAACTTCTTAGATCTGTTAAGTCAGACATTACAAATAGATGATGTCCTTCATGGATGCATCTGCAGTCATAACAACTGGGTTGTCCTGTCGTCAGGCAGCCCTTCAGTCGGCCGGATTCCAAAGTCTGGGTCCGGCTTCGGCTGATGTCGCACTTCACCCGACGTCATCTCTGCTGGTCTTCGGGTATAAAGGCATCAGCCGACGCCATTTTCTCCAGTCTTTCTTGCCGCGTGGCGCCTGAAGCAGAAGCTGTTCGCAAGTGCCGGTCGGTCAGATCCAGAGATTCCTACTACCGAATACTACTTCGAAGACTTCTAAAGCTAAGTACCCCGTTGGGGACTCTTTCTTGCCTCAGCCGATGTCAGAAAAAGTAAATAATTGTTTAACTTGTGGGAAACAAATACCTCATAAAGATTTCCACTCTTACTGCCTACCTTGTTTAGGCCCAGACCACGACGTAGCTGCCTGTTTAGCCTGTGCTTCCTTCAACCGACGAACGCTTAGGCGTCGGTCGGAGTTTGCTGAACAGTTTTTCGGCTCAGATTTTGCGTACATTATGCCATCGGATCCTCCGACTACCCAAATAATTAAAAAGCGCAAAGAAAAAGACCGACATTCGCGGTCCGCGGTTTCGGCCGAAACCACGGATAAGCAAACCGCGAGTGTCTCGGTTTCGGCCGAAACCGAGAAAACCGGTCAATCCTCAGCCGAATCCATGACTACTACCGAGGCTCCTGCTACTTTACTTGAATCAGCCTCTGAAATTTTGCCTACTGCTGTGGCTTCCACTGACTTATCCGATACCATACCTTTGGATGTTTCTACCCCAGCACGTGGTGCTGCTAGGCCTCCTGCAGCCATGTCTATAAAGGCCTTTGCCAGGGCCAAAGCAGCCAAAGCTATTAAAACAGTTCCTGCTAAGGCCCCCTCACACAGACACACTTCTAGTTCTCAAATGCTTACTTTGGCAGAGGATTTGATTTCCTTAATTAGGGGATCCCAATCACACCCAGACAGGGCCTCTCAGCCTCCAGAAAAGAGACCTAGGACAGAGCCACCCCAGCAGGAGTGCTCTGATGATCCCTTGGAGGACTCAGACACTACAGACCAGCCAGAGGCTCCTTTGTCCACTTATGAAGACTCTGATGCTGATGATTCCATCCCATCTGCCTCTCCACCAGAGGAATTCTCTTTTGGGGAAACCTTACATGGCATGAGAGAGCAATTCCAATGGCAGGGTCAAGATTTCTCAGATTCAAGAAAAAGGCTTAGGACCTTTCTACACTTACCACAACACAGGCCTTTAGCTATACCTCCAGTTTTGCCTGTTGTGGATGACGCATTTAATGATGTTTGCACTGCACCTGACTCTCTACCTCCAGCCCCTGCCAAACCAGACAGATTTTACAGGGTACCTAACACTCATCACCACCTTTTCAAGGCCCCTCTTGCAGATCCTGAGACTATTTCCCAGGGGCCTAAGGCAGTAGCTTCTACCTCTACAAAGAACCCTCTCCCTTCTGAAAGGGAGTCCAGGTCATTAGAGAGATGGGGCAAAAAAGTTTACACCTCTGCCACTCTCTCAGCTAGAGCTTTAAACTGTCAGTTTCACATGATCCAATACCAAGAGTTTATGCTTGATCAGTTGACCAAGAAACTTTCACCTGAAGAATCCTTAGATAAGAAATATGTTTTAGAAATGCTGAATAACATACAGCAGGTCAGTAACCATTCTTTGAAATGTGGCTATGATGCACTGGAGGCTTCATTTAGATCAGCCATGACTGGCACAGTGATAAGAAGGCATGCATGGTTGAAGGAGCAGGTCCTGCCAGATCATGTAAAAGCAAAGCTGTTAGATGCTCCTATGGATAAGGGCAGTCTATTTGGTACCTCTGCCCAAGAAGTAATAAAGAAAATGGAAGAGAAGGCAAAATCTGTACAAACAGTTAAGGATTTCTTACAGGGTCAGCCCCCTCGGTTTAGCAGAAACTGGCCTGCCAAAAATTGGTCCTTTCCAGACACCTCAAAGACCCAAAGAGGCAGGTATAGGCGCCCTAGAGGCAGAAACCAATCCAGAGGAAGTGCCTACAGAGGACGACAGTGGCAAGGTAATAACCAGCGAGGCACTGACACAACCACTGCCACTGCAACAGGACAATCACAGTGACTTGGCTCTGACACCGCCTACCAGAGAGCAACTAGCAGCACCTTTAGGCGGAAAGTTAACCTTATTTTCTCAAAATTGGCACTATATCACAAAAGACAAGTGGATTTTAAAGACCATAGACCAAGGCTACAGGTTCCACTTCCACACCTTACCAGTAAAAAGAGGAATGCCAAACTTACCTCCAACTCAAAAAACAGAAGCTCTAAACCAGGTAGATCAACTAATCAAGATGAGAGCTGTGGAGAGAGTACCAGTAAATCAACAGGGCAAAGGATTTTACTCCAGACTCTTTCTAGTCCCAAGAAAAGAAAAAACTTGGAGGCCCATTCTCGATCTGTCCGTCTTAAACACATACCTCATCGTTCCAAAATTCAAAATGCTGACCTTACAGCAACTTCTTCCCATGCTGGGCAAGGAGTGTTGGCTGGTGACTCTAGATCTCAAAGAGGCATACCTGCACGTCCCCATCCGACCAAATTGCAGAAGATACCTCAGATTCCTTGCAGGATCAGAGCATTATCAATTCTCAGCATTGCCTTTTGGCTTATCTACTGCGCCCAGAGTATTCACAAAATGCCTGGCATCAGTAATCGCTCATTGCAGGCTACAGGGAATCCAAATCTATCCATACCTGGACGACTGCCTGTTACAAGCGGACAACAAAGACAAGCTGACAACAGATTTACAAAGGGTCATTCGCTTGCTACAAGCCCTGGGATACACAGTCAATTTAAAAAAGTCAAGGCTCATACCATCCCAGACAAGAACATTCTTGGGTGCAGAATTGGACACAGTAAAACAAATGGCATTCCTGACTGCAGAAAAACAAGAACAACTCCCTCTTTACTTCTTGGCATTAACAAAAAAGAACAAACTAACAGCAAGAAAAGTACTGCAGGCCTTGGGATTCATGGCAGCATGCATAATCCTGATTCCTCATGCCAGACTGCATATGAGAAAACTACAGTGGTACCTAAAAAACTTATGGTCTCAACACAGGCACAGCTTAGAAACCGAAATCCCACTAATCCCATGCCTGAAACAAGAATTCCTATGGTGGGCCCAAGCATGCCAGGCAAACCTAGGCTTGCCCTTCCACAAATGTCAAGCAAGCCAGACCATCACAACGGACGCCTCAGACATGGGCTGGGGGGCACACATGCTGGACAAATGCATACAAGGATTGTGGACTCCAGACCAGATGCACCTCCACATAAACCAAAAAGAAATGCT
The DNA here is from genome assembly GCF_019279795.1 of Protopterus annectens. NCBI lineage: Eukaryota > Metazoa > Chordata > Ceratodontiformes > Protopteridae > Protopterus > Protopterus annectens. Next base: position 259,351,862 of record NC_056729.1, read on the forward strand.
GGCAGTGCAGCTAGCAATCCAGAAATTCAAGCCTTTCCTCAAAGAAGGCCATTTATTGATAAGGACAGACAACACCACAGTCATGTGGTACATCAACAAGCAAGGGGGCACTCATTCTTACCCCCTATGCAGAATGACTATGGAACTTTGGAACATGGCTCTGAACTACAACATCCAGTTACAGGCAACCTTTGTGCCAGGAAAAGAAAATACCCTAGCAGATATGTTAAGCAGAACCACCTCGGATGCTCACGAATGGATGCTGCACCCGGACATCTTCAAGGCCATCACAAGGAAATGGGGAATGCCACAAATAGACCTGTTCGCATCCCCACTCAACCACCAGCTCAGGAAATTCTGCACACGGACTTGTCACCCTCTTGCATGGAAGGTGGACTCCCTTTCCTTCAGTTGGCCTGACAGCTTATGCATTCCCACCTCTTCCGTTGATGTACAAGGTACTGCTGAAAATCAAGGAGGAAAGACCAAGGATAATTCTAATAGCTCCAAATTGGCCAAGACAACACTGGTATCCCTTGCTACGGAGCATGTCTCAGGGGAGAATGTGGTCAATACCCCTGATGCCTTTGATGTTAACTCAGAACAACTACAACATCCTGCATCCAAACCTAAAAACCTTACAGCTGACTGCCTGGAACATCACTTAAGAGCAACTAACCCAGACTTATCTCAAAGGGTTAAAGACATTATACTTGAAGCCCGCAGACCTTCAACAAGAAGGAACTATGCAGGAAAATGGAAAAGGTTTGCCATTTGGAGTGCGGAAAGTGGAAAAGATGTGTCAAACATAGACATTGCTAACATCCTGGAGTACTTGGCAGAGCTTCTACACACAGGCCTGTCCTATTCCTCCATCAAGATACATGCATCAGCTATTTCTGCAGAATACAGCTTTGATCCACCTGTCTTCTCGCACCCTCTACTCAGACAATTCCTCAGAGGAATCAAGAATGTAAAACCTCCTAGGAAACCACCACTACCAGCATGGGACTTAAATTTTATACTAGAAAAATTGACACTCCCACCATTTGAACCAGCAGGAGCAGCGGATCTTCAACACCTATCATGGAAAACTGCTTTCCTCCTGGCAATTACTTCAGCAAGAAGGGTTTCAGAACTCCAGGCCTTAATGGCAGTACAACCCTTCCTGATCTTCCATCAAGATAGAGTGTCCATGAGAACTAACCCTACATTTATGCCAAAGGTGGTATCCAGAGTGTCCTTAAACCAGGCAATCCACCTACCTACCTTCTTTCCCAACCCACAGAACAGGGGGGACAGGCTACTACATACCTTGGATGTACATAGACAGTTACGCTACTACCTGGACAGAACCAAAGGTGACAGAAAAACTGACCAACTGTTAGTGGCCTGTGCACAAGGAAGGGAAGGAAAAGCAATTTCCAAACAGACAATCTCCAAATGGATAGGAAATTGCATAAGATTCTGTTACTCCTACCATGGAAAACCAATGCCACAGAACGTAAGACCTCATTCAACAAGAGCTACAGCCACTACCACAGCTTTCTTACGAGGAGTGGCAACCAAGGACATTATTGAGGCGGCTACTTGGACCTCCGTGCATACATTTGCCAAGCATTATAATTTACCTCTATATTCTAGATCCCGAGCAGGGTTTGCCACTGCTGTACTGCAAGGGATCCTAACTACACCATAATCCTTTCTTCCTCCACCCCTAGTTTAGCTATGGTATTCTACCCAGTTGTTATGACTGCAGATGCATCCATGAAGGACATAGTACAGTTTTGTACCTACCATAAATGTAGATGTCCGAACTGGATAGCATCTGCAGTCAGGATTACCCACCCTCCTTCCCCTCTGTTGTACTCCTAGGGTATTTACATTCCTATTAGCTAGCTGGGGGGGAGTCTCTTATGGTGTATTTGTTTGTATATATGTACATACATACTTATTTTTTGTGATTGCCTTCTACCTTGTCTGCATACATTGGCATTTATCCAAATTTTAGCCTTCCAAGAGGGCAACTGGCATCTGGGGCAAGAAACACTGAAGAAAATGGCGTCGGCTGATGCCTTTATACCCGAAGACCAGCAGAGATGACGTCGGGTGAAGTGCGACATCAGCCGAAGCCGGACCCAGACTTTGGAATCCGGCCGACTGAAGGGCTGCCTGAGGACAGGACAACCCAGTTGTTATGACTGCAGATGCTATCCAGTTCGGACATCTACATTTATGGTAGGTACAAAACTGTACTTTTTCACAGTAATATTTTTTCAGAAGAATACATTTGTCAGCAATTAGTTGTTTTTTAACAGCCAAAATCAATAATTATGAAGTGGAGCATCAATGGGGACAGCTTCTAAGACTTAGTCCTCTCATTAGTGATGATGCAACATTATCTGAAGAAATTTGATTTTTAAAAGATATGTTTAAAGACAGAAGCTAAAATGAACAAAGACTTAGGGTTAATTTTAAGGGGATTTACTTTAACCCATATCATTGGATATGAAAGAGATAATGTAATTGTTAATGGAAAATTAAATTTGGTAACAAAGATTTATCACAAACTGTAGGAGAGAAACCTTTGTTTGTAAAAGAACTTGCAACATAAAGATTATTTTGGAAAGACCAACAACTTTTTTTTTTTTTTTTTTTTTTTTAATTATAAAAAATGGACCATTGGGTGTCTTTCTGTCAGAGTTGTAAGTATTGTAGATTCATTAATGAAAGTTCAACTGTTATGTTAAACAATATTGGGCGAAAGATATATTTACATGCAGTTCACAGTGAAAGATAAATGTACATGCATTTCAGAGGGTATTATCTATCTCACAACCTGTAATTCCTGGGAAAGCTTCTTTGTGGGTAAAACCACTAGGAGACTTTCACACAGGATTTAAGAACATGTATTAGCCATTAAAAACAAAGATCTTAATAATATTTTGTCAAAACATGCAGTACAGTGTACTAATCTTAAAAAAGTTTATTTTTTTATTTAGGTTACATTATTGAGACCCTTTAATGAGGACACAAATGTGGAACTTGAGTTTAAGGAAGTAAAATGGGAAATTATATTATCAGCCAATAGTACACAAATATTAAATGAGGTCACAAACATTAACTGTCTTTTAAATTTGCAAAGAATTTAATTGAATCCATCCATCCAAAATCCCTTTTTCTTATTTTTGCACATGGGGTCAGGGTGTCACTTCAACAGTGTCAATCATCTAGAGCAAAGATTTACACCACTGGGTGGCTTACCCTGGCGCGCGGCAGTTCATCCACACTACACAGTAAAAACTATGGCCAATTTAAAGTGTCCAATCCACCTACTGCATGTTTTTGGAATGTGGGAATAAACCAGAGCCCTCGAAGGAAACTCATGGGAACTCTGCACCGAAGGCACCCTCAGATGAGAATCAAACCAGGGAACCTCTTGCTGTGGGGCGACAACAGTATCCCCTGCACCACTGTGCTGCCTTGTGTCACTGTGCCACCCAATTTAATTGAATATGTTTTGTAAAATATTTTCAGGTCTATCTATAATTGTGGTATATTGAGTAAGATGTTTGATTTGAATTTTTTTTTTTGTAATTTTAGTTAGTATTTTTGATTTTGATTCGTTTAATATTATGAGCTTGTGTCAGCTGACCTTGTCATGTGTTCTTGTATATCAAGACATTTGTGGCATTTTGATGTGCTCTGAAGAAGTTCTGTATATATGATTAAGTAGAACGAAAGTGCTTAAGCTTACACACTTGGTCAGCTTTGTTTTTCTTCTGATTGCAAATTTCTTTTTGGTATAAGTATGCATTAAGACTGTAATTTAAATTCTTTCACTCCATGCCTGCAAAGAGCACATATTTTTTGAAGTTAAAGAGCAAAGGTTATGAAAGAGATTAGCAAGGTAGGGTAAGCAGTAAAAGTTACATGTGATGAATACACACAGGTTTAAAGGTGATCGTTATTGTATGGTGCTAGATTTTATGTGACAGCATATATAAGGCGGATATTAAAAAACACATATTTCAACTGCTGTATTGTCTGGATAGGTACCATTGCCAAAATGTATCCTTTATTGTAGTAGATTTGCAGCAGCAATGACCTCAGAATATTTGTGACCTTATGTCTGGAGTCCTTTGCAGTGGGGTGAATATTAGGAATTCTTATTACGGAATCCTATGCTTGACCAGTCCTGCTTTCTTTCCCTGAGGTGCCCATGGCTCCTGCTGGAAAACACCATCGGTATCATGCCCTGAGCCAAAGGAACTGTACCAAACCCACACACATGCCATTAGTTTTGTGATATTCAGACAGTGTGAATCTGAGTTATAACATTCTTTTTATTAAAGTTCACACAATAATGAGTAGGAGATACAGGCATCAATGTGTTCGTGTGGCTGCCATTACTTGTAATGCTTTGGGTAATAGTGTAATGACAAGCACTGACAAAAATGCCAACATTTCAGCCTGGTCACCCAAACGTGTTTTAGAAGAAAGGTTCAGGCCGAAGTTCTGTCTCACAAGATAGCTGCAGCTGAGTGATAAAGGGGCCTGATGCAGCCCCACATGAAAGATATGGAGAGCAGACATTGATTACACACTCTTGCAGATGATTCTTCACTTAAATGGCCTTATGTACTGTTAGCATCGCTGCAAGTTGCTTGCAGTAACACTTCCCTTTCCTCTTTTTTAGTGATGCATGCCCAAGCAGGGTTGCACCCCTGGCCGCTTCCTTACGTATTGCATTCTGGAGTGTTATTCAGCCTATTTCATACTCGGGCAGAGTTCAGCTGTGGCTGGCATGTACATGGAGGGAGTCACTTCAGTACACTTCTTGAGTCTTTATAGTTGCACATGAGCCTGAAAACCTCTATCCAGCTCCCCAGTGGGTTTTGCATTTCCCAGTGACCAAAACTGATGAGGTACTGACAGGACTGTAATGTCATGCACTTGGTGACATGTGAGTAGGATCTGTATTTGTACATATAAGAGTGCACCCTTTGAGAATTTGGGCTTATGTGAGTGCTGTGGTTCTCTAGTCCTCATGCTGTCACGATTGCCTGTTTTCTGCTGGAGTTATTGCATATTGTTGAGCATGGTTGCATTTGTACTGGCTCTTAATGTCTGCATTATATCCATTAGAAGAGACTTGAGAGGATCCACAGGTCTTTGTCTCTAAAACTGATAAGGACAGTAAAATCTCCCATAAATGCAGATCATCTGTTGATGGGCTCCCATTCAGGAAAAAATCATGCTCGTTTATTTTGCCCTGCACTTACCTGTCCTCCCCCATCCCTACATCTTAGAAAACAATGAGGAGGAATTTGGAATCAAGGATCTTCTGTTCAAGTATGTTGTTTTTACTCAATGAACCAAACAAATACTGTTTCTTCAGTTGTCATGTACAGACTTACAACTTTGTGGAGAGTGTATCTCACAACTGCCCACATTTTTGCCTCATATTTTTGGTCTGTGTATCTTAAAGGTTAAAAAGTTCTTTTATTGCACACAACAAGAAAACCATCCAAATAACCACAAGCGCTTTCGCCTGTTCTTAACAGGCTTTTTCAAGTGTATTAGGTTGCTGCTTCTTTCAAAATTTAAACCAAACCAACCCTGCTCATGTGATTAAATTAATTGCATGATTGTCATCAATTAATTAATACAAAATATTTAAAAATACATACCCTAAAACCTGTAATTCTTTTTTCATTAAAAACTGCAGCTTTAATATCAAGTCTTTATGTAGTTTGCATATAGAAAAAATAATAAATATATAACTGAACATTCAGAACCTTAAAATATGACTTAATACTTTGTGTAAACTTATTGTGTGAAAAATACATTACAGAAATTTGTTGAAATGGAATACTTTCTTTTCGGGTAACACACATTTTGTAACCACAAACACATTTCCCTTTCTCATTGCTTCTGAACAATATGCAGGTTTTAAAAAATATCAATTGGATACTTACTACAAAGTTTAGCATATTTTTAACAAATCAAATAGGTTAGGGGTTTGTAGTAAGTATCCAATTGATATTTTTTAAAACCTGCATATTGTTCAGAAGCAATGAGAAAGGGAAATGTGTTTGTGGTTACAAAATGTGTGTTTATTTTACCCGAAAAGAAAGTATTCCATTTCAACAAATTTCTGTAATGTATTTTTCACACAATAAGTTTACACAAAGTATTAAGTCATATTTTAAGGTTCTGAATGTTCAGTTATATATTTATTATTTTTTCTATATGCAAACTACATAAAGACTTGATATTAAAGCTGCAGTTTTTAATGAAAAAAGAATTACAGGTTTTAGGGTATGTATTTTTAAATATTTTGTATTAATTAATTGATGACAATCATGCAATTAATTTAATCACATGAGCAGGGTTGGTTTGGTTTAAATTTTGAAAGAAGCAGCAACCTAATACACTTGAAAAAGCCTGTTAAGAACAGGCGAAAGCGCTTGTGGTTATTTGGATGGTTTTCTTGTTGTGTGCAATAAAAGAACTTTTTAACCTTTCCTGCTCGTCCATCTGGTGTTCGATATTTTGGAGCTGTAGTGATCCTATCTACAGTACTGTTCTGTGTCATTAAACGGAGGGTTCAGTGCCTTGGTGCCTAGTGGGATTCGTGGTACTGGCTTGTTCTCGTTGGATTGCTTCCTGTGTATCTTAAAGTTTTTGTTTTTCTGGAGAATAATTGAGGACTGAAGTCACTAAGTAATGGCAGCTGAGTTTCAGACTTTATATCCTTTGTAAAAATACATGCTAATGCAAATCCTATTATTATAGCAACTTTCTAAGTGCATAAGAGCAAGAATTAGAATACGTCCCTATTTTTTGGGCCTTTTTTGGCATCTTTTCAGGCTTGCTAGTTGTTGCTGAAGCACCTACCAAGGGGAGAAAATGCTGAGAGAAGAAAAGGAGCCACTTTTGTGATTTTAAGTATTTTCTTCTGATTTTTTGTTAAGTTTTACTGCTTTGCCTTCTACTTTTTGGCATTTTCCAGCTTGCTAAAGCTTATATCTATAACAGTAACAGTACTTGGAACACATCTAGAGCCTGTTTACTGCATTTCCTGTGTTGCACTTAATTTAAAATTGTTTTTTTCTCTAAAAACTGCATTTTACCTGATTTTGGCCTAGCACTCAAGTGTGGGGTCATTTGTTGCACTGTTGTGATTATTTTGCTGCTTGTGTATCTCTGCTACCTTTAAACTACAACAAAAAGAAAAAAAAAAAAAAACATCTTGCTTTTTTCCCACTTTCTGAAAGTTAAGAAAGTTCAGTTACAGATTTGCTGTTCTGAACTGTTTGGAAGTTTCTAGAAGGCCAGTGCTTGCTTGGGCTAAAGGGAAGTCTCTGTGTTCACCAGTGAGAGTGGTTAACACTGAACAGCCTGCCTGTCCCTGGAGGAGTGGTTACTACCTAGAAGCTGTAGTTTTATTGGCCATTTTGGGTCAATTCTAAACTCCTTGATCTCTCTCTCTTAAAACCCTACAACTCTCTTATTGCGCGGTTTTGCGCACTGAGCAGCGTCGCCTAAACAGGTTTAAAGTATTCCAGGCTGCACAAAGTCTGCTCTTCACTTTTTCCCTTAGAACTGTTCAAACTCTCAAAGTAATCACTCTATTCTCTTTCTAAAGCCCTGCACTTGCTCATCTCTTATAAGGAAACACTAACTAACTAAAGCACTACACCCTCCTTGACTTCTCATAAGTATTAGACTCCCGATTGGTCCTTCCTGATCAAGTGAAAAATCAGTTCCCTTCCCTAATCTGATCAGTAAAAAAACAGTTTCCTATACTAATCTGGTATGTCCAAGGGTCAGTTTCAAGGTTACTCTCCAGTCCAGCTGGTGAATCTGGGAATTTTGAGGCAATGTTACAATTGCCTTATGTACACAGACAACCCTCTCCTCCTTCCAACAAACTATAATACATGTGAGAGATGCAGTTACACAGCCAAACTGGAGGCAGAGCTCTCTCAACCCAAGACCGGCACAGTCAGTCAGGAGGAAAAGGTAACCACCCACACCACAAATCCAGTCTCACACAAACCTATTGCATTTGCATACCCAACACATAAACACACAAAAACATACTCGGAGGCTCTAAATAAAAATCTGCCTAAACAGCAAAGACATCCTAAGCAGATATCCAAGCAACAGCCACCCCTCAACAATACCCACAAATCACATATCTCACAAAGTCAGTGTGCCTCACAGTCACAACCCTTAAGGCCAACCAACACACCAAATACACTTGTTATAGGGACTGTATTATCCGGCACACTGACGTCCCGCTCACCAGACTGAACAAGGAGAAGGTCACTGTAAGCTGCCTGTCGGGTGCCAGGATTTGCCACATAACACAAGCACTCAGGTCACTCCAAAGCAAGTACAAGTATGACTCCGTCATTGTCCATGCTGGTGTGAATGACCTGAGATGTACCTCTGTGGACTACATGAAAAGTGACATAGAGGAGCTCTCTGACCATGTAGCCCAGGTTGGTATGACCCTGACCTTGAGTAGTATCTTGCCCACACCAAGAATGATGCCACAGTATAAAGACAAAATGATCAGTTTCAACAATTGGCTAAAGTATTGGTGTCATTCAAAGGGGATCCAGTGTCTGTCAGCCTGGGATGACATGCTCGACAAGCCACGTTGCTTCGCTAGGGACGGCTTGCACCTGTCACCCTTAGGCTTTCGTATACTGCCCAAGGCTCTTGCCACCCCCATAGTGCCTTTTTTAGGCAAGGCTCAAAGGACAAACCCACCTCCATGGACAACCCAAAGATAAAAAAACTAAAGGTAATGCTACTCAGTGCCAGAAGTCTTAACCTCAAGATGCACGCACTCGAGACTCACGTCAATGTGGAGAAAATCGATGTCTGTGCAGTAACAGAAACCTGGTTCAAGGCTCCTGAGAGCACCCCAGCACTACCAGGTTATAACTCATACCATGCGTTTCAGCCCCAAAACTCGGACCGAAGCACAAAAGGAGGGGGAGTATCTATATTCATCAAAGATACCTACACCTCCAGGTTAGTGGCACTGCACGAAGCATCGGAAACCATCCATGTGCAACTAACAGCGGGCAAAACTGCCTTTCAGTTTGTAGCCTGCTACAGAACACCCTCCCTATTACAGGAACCCCACTTGGCATTCCTGAGAAAACTGGAGAATATGAAGGTCTCTCCAAACACTATGTTATTGGGTGACTTCAACTACCCAAACATTGACTGGGAAAACTTCTCAAGCCCAAACACCCTCGCCCAACGGTTCCTTGAATTTATAAACTCTAACACAATGGAACAACTGGTCACCAGTCCCACAAGAGGGAACAGCATATTGGACCTGGTCATCACCAACATGGGGAATCTATGTTCCACACCAGAGGTAAACCCCTCATTGTTAAGATCAGACCATAAACAAATTTCCCTGGACATCCATATCCCGTCCCCACCCCCAGTCAAGGAAATCTCTGTAAAGAATTTCTCAAAAGCCAACTTTGCACTTCTCAAGACTGAGGTGGAATCCTTCAAAGCCCCTGGGCCAGAAGATAATACAGCCCAATTCGCAGAATCCTTTACAAATGCATTCTATGAGCACCTGCAGGAATGCATGGATCGTGCTATCCCAAATAAAACCAAGACTCACTCCTTCAAAAACAGGAGACCAGTCTGGTGGACCCTGGCCATAAATAAGCTATACAACAGAAGGAAGAAGCTGCTACATGACAGAGCAAAATCCCAAAAAGGGAAGGCATCTCTGATCAGTATTAGCAAGAAACTTCGATCCCTCATAAAATCATCAAAGGCCAGTTTCGAAAGAAAAATTGCCCTAGACACTAAAAATAATCACAAGGCCTTCTTTAGTTATGTCAGGAACATGGGCGGAAACTCCCAGATATGCTCTGAATTGTTGCATAACGGTACAAAATATACTGAACCTACAGACATGGCCAACATCCTGGCAGACAGATTCAGCGCAAACTCCCCAAAAGGAGCCAAACGCCTATCCCAACTGAATGTAACCTCCCTGACATCATAAATGCACAGGTGAAAGCTGCCCTCTCCAAAGCAAAAAACACAGCATCTATGGGACCGGACGGTGTCCCAGGCTGTGTCTTACACGAGCTCCAAGAAGAACTGAACCCTCACATTAAGTCACTGTTCAAACTTAGCCTTACTACAGGATATGTACCCAAAGAATGGCGTACAGCTACAGTGGTCCCACTCCACAAAGGTGGTGCCACAACGGACCCCGGAAACCATCACCCCATAAGCCTGACTAGTCTGGTTTGTAAAGCTATGGAGCGTATTATCATGGAACTCATAAACAAAGACATTAGGAGCCTCCAGACACTGGACCCTACCCAATTTGGCTTTGTTAAGGGCAGATCTTGCCTCTTAAACCTAGTTGATTTCTTTGAAACAGTTACCAAAGCCATAGATGAGGGCAAGGTAGTCCACACAGCCTACCTGGACCTCGCAAAAGCCTTCGACACAATATGCCACTCAGGCATCATAAATAAGCTTACCAGCTTAAATATCAACCCCTATATCACAAGATGGGTTGCAAACTGGCTCAGAGATAGAACCCACATGGTCAGAATCGCAGGTGCCATGTCCGAATCCAAACCAGTTACAAGTGGTGTCCCACAGGGCTCAGTTCTGGGACCTCTCTTGTTCGGTATATACTTCTCTGAGGTTCAGGCTAACATGGGGGGATTATGGCTGACAAAGTTCGCAGATGACTGCAAACTGGGGGTCATAATCGAATCTCCAGCTGACACAAGCATCCTCCAAAAGGGTCTCACAGAGACGGATGCTTGGTGCCAGAGCCATGGCCTCAGGCTAAATGCTAAAAAGTGCATAGTCATCCCCTTTGGGAAAAACAAGATGCCCACAAATTACCATATAGGTGGTAATACATTAAGTACGGAAGAAGTAATTAGAGATTTGGGGACCAACGTAGATAGTAATCTCTCCTTTGATAATCACGTTGCCAAAGTGGTTAGAAAGACCTTCAATATAGCCCACACCTTATCACGAAAGGGTTTGCATCTAGATCAAGAGAGGTCATTGTGCCCCTCTACTCGTCACTCATCAGGTCCATAATTGAATACAATGCCCCTTTTGGGATGTACCTTACCCGACACCTGCAGCAACTGGAGGGACCCCAAAAGTACCTCACCAAGAGGATCATGGGCTACAAACAGATGTCCTATGCAGCTCGACTAAAGAAACTCCAGCTTAACTCAGTTGCTTACCGCCTACTCAGAGGCGATCTATGCCTGACGTACAAAGCCATGTCAAACCCAGAATTAATGGACATGCTCCACCTCAAAAAATCCAAGTCCCTTAGAGCTACACGCTCCAGGGACCTAAACCTCAGCACAAAAATAAATAGGACATGCTGGAGGGGCAGATTCATTTCCCAGAGGCTCCCCCTCACTCTGGAATAGAATCCCAATTCATGTTAGACATAGCCCCTTGCTGACCCTCTTCAAGTGAAATTTGGGCGCGTGGATGGGAAATCGCAAATTCACCCCTGGGATCTCTCCTGTGTCCTTGCTAGACAGAGGCACAGTAAACTAATCTTAGAAGGGTACCTTCCGTGACCTACTTTACAGAGGCACAGTAGGCTAATCTAATAGGTAGCCGGAAGCCAAATACACTCTGGCTAGGCTTGTAAATGCCCTAGGGCAGATAGCCTAGTATCTACCTATGAACCCTTCCTGTTGGCTTTGTCCTGATTTGTTATGCTAAGAGTCTGAAAGGCATGGTAGAGAGATTCTTTCAAGTCATCCTATCACTGACTCCTACCTGATGTTTATAGTCTTCTGTAGGATCTAGAGAGCAGTCAGACTTGCTTTTGGAAGTCTGAGGCTTTAGAAGGGGCAGACAGAAGTGCATCTTTCAGCCAGTACTAAAAAAGTGATTAACTTTCTTCGCCCTTTGTAAGCACCAGCAAATATTAAAGCATTGTATACAGCTTCCACATAACTTGTTAACCCCTTGATGGACTCCTTTGTAGTAGTTTCAGTAGATCTGCTGTAAAAATTTCTGTTGGTCCAATAAAAGGTATCCGATAATGTCTCTTGTCCCTCTCTAATATAGATGACAAGCAGCCGGGGTATTTTGTTTAGATGCTTTAACACACAGAAACACATCATGATGGATAGCAGTATCATAAAATATAAACAAACTGGTTAACAGACAGACCTTACATATGCTTATATCTCAACAGCTTACTACAAAATGGCAGTCAGACTTGCACATGCTCAGTATTTATACACTTCTGCAAGCCCTTGGATATCATCTTAAAGGTATATGCACACACACTGATCTGCAGATATGTTTTTTCAGTGTTCAAGCTATTCACACAGGAGAATTATGAATCTCCCCTTTTGTGATCAGTCCAGCAAGAAAAAATGGGAGTTGTTGAGGAAATTATTTTCTTTTTTGTGACAGGAGATTTCTGTCGAATTTCCAGGTATTCGCTCTTATTCCATGTCTGTTCACAAAATTTTGAGATGCAGGACCAAAGTTCATCCTCACTGCCATTTGGTGGCCAAGATGAGAGTGGTCTCAGGCCTCCAGGGCCTTGCAGTATAGGAAAACTTTATGGTTCAAGTCAAGGAAGTGTCTTCCCCAAGTGGAGGGGAGGAAGACTGCTCCATCTCCTAGCATGTCTCTTAGTTTACTTACCTTGTTCCCACCTAACCGTAAGGAAGAGCCATAGTGGATTGAAGCTTCCAGAAAGCCTTCCACTTACCAGATTTATTCTGGTATGGGGAAGGGTTCTCCATTTGGATAGGCTGGCTGGAGAGGTATCCTTTGCCACCTCAGTTTGTTAGTCTTAGCTATCTGATGGGATTGGGGGTTTGACATAATGGTTAGTGTTTACCTCATAGACAGAAGTTACAGGATTTGATTCTCACCTTTGATCAATGTGTGGTTATTGGCTAGGGATGTAATAGTTTGCAGACTGATTGCCAGTAATTTACCTGAGAACCTTCATGCTGTCCTGACTTTCTTCAGCAAACTCTTGTTTGGGTCTTATTTACTCTGTGCTCATGGTTTATGTTGCCAACATTTCTACTTATGACCAGAGCCGCTGAGAGAAAATCCGGGCCCTGGTACAAAGAAGGTGTGTGGGCCCTTATACAAAATTCTACACGCACATGTAAGTGTGTATGTTATTATTTATTAATAACAATCGTAGATTACATTGATACATTTAGATAATTATGTATAGGTATAAATGTAATAATAAAATAATATATTTATAATAGTAAAAGACGTTTAAAATAGCATTTATTGTCTGCCGAACAAAGGTGCTTTCCTGGCCTTTTTCCTAGCGAAACTCTGAATTACATAATCAAAATTAATCTGTTTTGCTAGATCAGACTCAATACTGAGTCTTGCCAAATCTACTAGTCGCGCTTGTGACATAGTGGATCTTAGAAAATTTTTTACCAGCTTTAGCTTGCTGAATGAGCGCTCTGCAGAGGCAACAGTGGCAAGAATTGTCAACAGAATACTCAGACCGCATATATTTGGAAAGAGTCCTTCTGGTTTGTACTTTTTCAAGCAATTCAGCAGCTCCAATGGGCTCAGCTGGTTCTCTCCAAAATTTGATCGATGAACAGCTGGCAGATGACTCATCTCCATTACAAGATCTTCACTGATATTAGCAGAATATTGATTTGCCAGTGATTTTGATTTTTCTTTCAGCTCATCTACAGGAATTGTTATGTACTTCCAGAGGAAGCTGAACTTTTCAGAAATGTTCACTGCAGCATTGAAATGAACTGTGAGTCCACCAATAACATTATCCAACATTACATAGAAAACAGACTTTCTGAAATACGCTTCTTCAGGGGAGTCATCCATTTCATGTTGTTGTGACAATTTGGCATCTTCACCATGGAACCTCCGTTTGCATTTTGCGTCACCACGACTTCCAGATAGTTTAATTTCTGTGTGTAAATTGGAAGCAACATGCTTAGCTTCACTCCACATACTTTTCCAGCTGTTGCGGAGATCTGTCAGTTCTGAAATCAAGGTTTGTATGTTGGACACTTCAACATCCAGTGTTGCATTTCTGGATTGCATAACTTTGTTACAGATATCAACTGGAACTAATATTTTGTGCCATACAATAGACGTTATCACACAAACTAATGATGTCACATAAGACAAAACTCCATTAATCTCTGTTCTTGTTTTGACAGTTAGGTTCAGCTTCAAGAGGTCTTCTAATGCTAATTTGATGCCAGGCAGATGGGCTACAAGGGGCTTCCCACTTTCAACATGGTCTGACCACCGTGTGCTAGATATGCCATGAAGAGAATAGCCAATACCATTCTGCAAAATTTTCCATCAATGTGGACTAGAGCTAAACAAGTTGTAAACAGTTTGTATAGTTCCAAAGTATGTTGTGGTTTCAGGAATGCATTCTGCAGCATAATTTCCACACAAATTGAGTGTGTGGCATCCACATGGAGAAATATAGCAGTTGGACATTGCTCAAGTATTCTTGCTTGTGCATCTTTATATTTTCCTGACATGTTGGCTGCGTTGTTATAACCGTGTGCTCAGCAATCAGAGAGTGGAATATCATGTTCGTTCAATGTATCTACAATAATCTGTGCTATGTCAGATCCAGTTTTGTCACTGCAGTCAACAAATTTCAGAAATCTTTTGACAATTTCAAACTGGGATTCATTTTGAATTACATAAAGTAGCAGGAATGTTGTCTGCTCAACATGAGATGCATCCGGTGTGGAATCAACTATCACTGCTAAGTAGTTTGCAGTCTTTCTATCCTGCAAAATGTGTTTCAAAAGTTCCGAACATTCAGCAATTAACTCATTTTGAGAATCGGCACAGAGATAATGCACTTGAAGTCATTCCCCCTTTTTCTTGTGACTCTAACTTGCAACACATGTTCTTTTAGAATTGGATCCCAGTGAGACAACAACTCTATTAGCCCCCAAAAATTTCAATTGTCCTTGTCACCAATGTGCTGTGAACTACCACGCAAAGCAACCCCACGTTCTCCAAGGAATAATATAACATCAGTGATTCGTTTCATAATGTTGTACCACTTGACCAATTCTGTTGCAGTTGATGCCTCTAAGTGACTTTCAATGCCCTTATCAGAAGACAGGCATCTTTCTAATTCTCGCCAAGCCAGATAGCATTGCCTATGACTATTGCTTCTTTCATGTTCTGGGATGTGACTACATAATTTTCACCACTTTCCAGCAGCTGATCATCCTTCTGATGATGCAAGCATAGAAATGGATGTGGAGCTAATGTTGCAACACAAATTGTTCCAAAATGATCAGCAGGGAAAACAATGTAATGCTTGTTTAACATCACTCCAGGCAAGCCAGTCTCGGACGTGTTTCTCACCATTCAAATTTTGAAATGTTAGTATGCTTTCTGGAAAAAAATGGTTATTCATATATTTGGGAAATAATTTAGAATTGCCAATATGACCTTTCATAGCACAGTTTTCTATATCCAGCTGAGAAGGAACCTCTGTTACAAGAAGTCCAATGCCAATTCCAATGTTACTCTTTTCTTCACCATGGCCAGATTCTGTAAACATTGACGTACGTGTTGCCTCACTTCTCTTTTCATCACTAACATTCACTTGTGCCTTCAAATCTTTCTCTCATATCCTCCATCCTCCAAATCCACATTCACGTCATCCACCTTTTGTGCAAGAATCACATTAGGGTTTACTTGATCTGATTAAAATCCAAGCTGCCTTCATGAGATTTTGTCCTTTGTTTCAGTTCTACATTTGGCTCACCTTGTTCTAAATCCAAAGTTTCATTTTTGTCAGTTTCTCTTGTTTTGCATTTAACGCCAACTTGAAAGAGTGTTTGCAGTCCTTTTTTATTAATCTCATCATGTTTTTGTTTTTCTTTACGTTTTTGAGCTCCAGATTTTTGAGATGACATGTTTAAGGCCGGTACCTGAAATGAAATATAGAACATAGAAATTTGCTGTATTGCTATCGAGAATTTTGTTAGTGGTTCTAAAGTTAGGGCAATATTTATTGCTATTGATTTCCGCTAACTGTCAACCCGTTTATAGTCACTAATCTCTCGATAACTTAGACAAAAAGGCATGCAATGTCAGTGGGTCCTTTATGCTACAATTACAGCATTTACAGGGAACTTTACCTGTGGAATTATTTCTTCCTTCGCTTTCCTGTAAAGTCTTCTTTGCAGTCCATGATGAATCAGCGTGGCTCGTATCCCGTTTTCTTCCTCCTCCTGGGATTCGGCGGGAAAGCAAGGAGGAGTAATCCAAGCAATAAGTTTGATGTTTGAAGCTAGGAATGAACACGTGAGAGCACTCGTTGATAGTCACTTTCACAAGTTTTTGTTCATTGACTCTTGAATGCACCATATTATGTCACTCAAAAGCATTTTATCATCGTCATGGAGTTCTATTACTTGGCACTCACTCAATGCTTCGCGATCTTGTAAGCGAAAGTTCTTGTGCCATTCTTTGTCTTAGTATGTAAGGACGTCTCCTTCTCGAGACAATGACATGTTTCAGTTTTCGTGATGTTTCTTGGGCTTCATTGGGCCCCCTTGAGCTTCATAGGCCCTGGAGCGATATACCGGCTGCACCCCTCTCTTCTCGGGCTTGCTTATGACCATGCAGAGGGCAAAAATTTGGCCTGGTAACTGTCCTTTAAAAGGTTCTGAACTTCCATTCTCCTTAAGGAATTTTTTTCCTCAATGAGAATTTTACTTTCTAAGTGTTAAGCTGCCTGTCCTCATTTTAGAGCTTCCAGGTTCAGTGGCTTGGAACTTAATATCTGAGAAGGTGCCCTCCTGTGGTTATCACCTCTGCTTCCAGGATCTTGATGCTCGAGTTCTCCTTAATTTGATCTTACTTTTTCCACAAAAGTGGGGTCATAATCTGTATTAAATCAATGCTTTCCCCTCCGCAGTACTTTTTCAGTTGGTGTAACGCAAGGGGAAAAGAAACCTTGCATACCCAGTTTTGTGTTGCCTTCAATTCAGGTTTTACCTGAAGTGAGTGCATGAGATCCAGAAGTCAGAAGCTTCCTTTTCCCAAGGTGGGAGTGCCTGATCTTTGCTACATAAATTATTTCCAAGAATATTAGTAAATTCATTTTCTTAATCTATTTGTTAGTTGGGAAAATGCCAAAGGTCATGCTAATTTGCTGTTTTTGCTGCAGTCATTTCTGTTTTGGCCACTTAGGTGATGGTGTGAAATGATGGTCAAGTGTTTCTACTTGCGTTATTAATGTAGGTGTGAGGTGTCATGTGGCTGTTCAGTGTCAACAGGACCCAGTCTTTTGAGCTTTTCATTTTTGCCCTATCTCCAGCCTTCATGGAAGTTTATTTATACTGCTTTTATCTCTGATAAGGGCTTATGATTTATGCTGATTACATAATTAGTTATTTTGGATGATCTGTTAGGCAGTCTTTCTCATCGGATAGTAGTTATAACTCTTCTTTGGATGGTTCCTGAGTTCTGTTTCAGTCAAGGAGATATATTGCTGCTTTTCTTATCTAGCACATTATTTTTGGTAAAGTGGTGAGAGTAGGGGTTAGGCATAATCTTCTTGTCTAGCATTGATATTGTGGCACATGCAAGGGAAAGTCATATACACTAAGGAGAAACATGGTTACTGTGAGCATAACAAGACTCTCATTTGTACATCTTGTAAGGGTGACTTAGAGGTAACTAATATGGTAGGTAGAGGTCTGCTACATCCTCCTTAAAGGGGAATTGATGTGTAAAAGAGTGATACTTCAGAAAGGACTAGACTGTGTCACTGTAAAGTTAAGTAATAGATGTGTGCCCTTATAGAATAAGAGAGGAGGAAATGTTTTAAAAATAATATGCGAGAGGGAACCAACGAAATTTTTAAAAAAGTGTAGTTTTGAGTGGAACAGTAAGATTAGTGAGGAGAGTAAAACCAAAAGAAATTGTTATAGTGAAAGACATGAAAGATGGACAGTTTGAATGAGATTTTTTAGAGTTTAATAAGGTTAGCTAAATCTGATCATTTAAACTGATAAATGCTAGGATTAGTATGGAAATTTTAATTTGGGTTGGAAGGTGATGGAGTATGGCAATATTGTCATCATGAGGAAGGATTTGGAAGATTGGTGGGACAATCCAGTTTGGTAATGTGAGGTCTTTGTAGACTTTGAAATTGGGGGTAGGATTACATCTCTAGGTAAGTATGTCTTCTGAAAAAGATGAGCTGTTGTGAAATATTTGCATTCAAGAGGACATGCTGTTTGTTGTGAAGATTTGAATTCTGTACTATGAAAAGAACAGGGAAATGTTGCATTTACAAAGAAAGTGCTGTAAACCAAGTTCAGTAGTGAAAGTAGGTGAGATGAGGATAGAGGGTTGGTAGAACTTTCTCTTACTTCAGTATTTATATGATGGAGTTTGGATGAATGGCATGTCTTGCCACAAGATTGAACTGGCAGAGATTACCTTGAAGGAGTGATACAGATGAGCAGAGGGATGCAGAAATACACCTTGAGTTAATTATAAGATGAGAAATGAAGGAGTCTGGTAGAAAGTTTTGTAAAAGACTGACTGCCTGGGACTGTACTTCAAAGCTTGTATGGTGGATTTCCTAAAGGTTGGTTTAAGGAGAATTTTGATGAGGTGAACAGTAACAACAAAGTACAATTGTTTTAGATTACTGTTTAAAACTGCAAGTTTGATTTGACAGACAAGTGGGTGGAGGTGGATGAGGAGAGTGGAAGAATGCTGGTGTTGAGAATGAATGTTTTGGACTGACTTACAAGTTTTCAAAGGCAATATATTGCTTGTACCTGTGTCATAGAGGGATAAAGTTGTGACTAAGGCTCAGGTGACCTGGATTCAGTAAGCAGATTGAGGCTTGATAGGATGGGCGTGCCTATCCCGGTGAGGTGGGCAATGTCCCTGGATGGATGGCTTGGCTATGGCAGCATAGGCATGGGGTCCCTTGCAGGGGAGAAAGTGGGCTGTGGTCACCTGAGCTTGTAAGATCTATTGCTGAATGATGAGAAGGAGAATGCATGCATGGTGCAGAGGGGCAAACAGTGAATCAGGTGCTCAGTTCCACAGCAAGAGATGGGGTTAGGGCTACAGAAATGCCTTCATTTGCTAGGATGCTGGCAAAGGTGCAGTCAACCCCCATGGCTCCCTGTAAAATGACTCCTTCAGACAGCTGTATCTTCCCTGTGCAATATCTGTTGTAAGGGGAACGAATGGTGGAGAGAGCCACTTGAACTAATTTGATCATAAAATAATCAAAACAAACACCAGTCACTAAAAGTGGAGTAGGTTTGAACATTCCAACAATAAATTAACCGGGACCATTGTCACACAAAAATACCTTCCACTTAAATTTTTGTCTCAAATCTACCTAGAGCCTGAGCATTGTGTTTAATAATAAACACACTTTCTTTGCATTGTAGCTTTTTTTTTCATTTCCGTACCAAACCTAAAATCTTATTTAATCCTCTACAAAATAGAAGTTCTGAAGTCAACACACTGGACATTAGTGTGCTAGAGGGCACCAAAGGGCTTAAAATGTAAGGCCAAAAGGCTAATCAACTCTTGTTTGATGTTTCTAGTGTGCTGTGTTAAAAGCTTTTTTAGTTTCACCAGTGTAAAATATTGCACAGAGACGGGCAATTGCATTAATTTACAACAAGGTGATATTACAACTGAAATTGCCTGCAGCTTTAAATTTAATGCCATTGATATTAATAAGTTCAAAAAAACACAAAAGGACATACAAAAACAATACCATAAGTGATAGTTCCCATCTGGGGTAGGCAACTGTGCAATAATAAATCACCTAAACGTTTTACTTGATTAAAAGAAGGTATTAGTGAGACATTGGTATAGCCTCAAAAATATTTGTATTAGGGACTTAATCTCATAAAGAAAATCTTTCATAGTACCACTGAGTTTCCTTTCTCTCAAAAATTCAACTTTTGGAATAGCAGCACAGCCTGGGCAAGAATACTTTGGTAGGCCATCCTCTCTGAGGCCAGGTAGGGTAGTTCTGTGTAGGAGAAGCAAACGTTTCATGATCGTTGTCCTCCTCTGCTTCTTTCCTAATAATGTGGAAGGCAGCAATACATTTGTTGGTGGCTTCAAGCTGTAAATAAATAAATAAATAGAAATGAAAAGAAACTGAAGATGACATGGGGTGCTCGCTCCTTTACATCTCAAGCAAAGGGAAAAAAAGAAGACGAAAAAAACAGCAGTGCGCTAATAAAATTAATGAAGGAAGTGCACTTTGTATTTCTTGATCGTACCCCCAGTATTTTGCGTCAGGAGCAGCTGCACCCTTCTTTCCAACCAGTCCCTTATTTTGGACCTTTGCTCCGCCCCCCCAATGTTTTTGGCTTTGAGCAAATTTCTTGCACTAAGAGGTTGGGAGGTGTACTGGAGGGCACCAAAGGGCTCTTGCTAGCTGGAAGAAGGACCGAGATGGCAGAGGAGGAAAGTTAATGGAGAGAGTGTGAGTGATGATAATATACAGAAGATAAATGTGATATCTTTAGATCGTGCTGAGATGGAGGCTGGTGTTTTGTGAAGGAGGCTTGTAGGACTCTGCTGTCCTTACCTAGATTGACAAAGAGGATCTTAGAGATGTTGTGATGCATCTTCGGGAGATGTTACGGAAAGGTGTGATTCTTTGTTTTAAGAAATGAGAAATAAGGTGTTTCTAGTAAGACAACTTTGCAACAGAAGAGAGGAAGGAAATGCAGTCAGAAGAAAGTACAGTTGTGTACACCTACCATAAATGTAGATGTTCGAGTGTCTTCACTGTTGCAGTCATAACTGTAGGGTGCTCCTGCCGGCAGGCAGCCCGAGGTCGGCCAGAATCCCAAAGTCTGGGTCCGGCGTCGGCTGTACAATCCAGTACCCTGACGTCAGTACGCTCTGGTACATAACCCTCAGCCGACGCCATCTTCTCCAGCCTTTCTTGCCCTAGATGTCAGAAGTCCCCAATAAATCATAAATGAATCCCACTAGGAAACACAAATACACCACAAAAAAGAGAAAAAGAGGGGATAGGAGGGAGGGAAACACCGACTGCAACAGTGAAGACACTCGAACATCTACATTTATAGTAGGTGTACACAACTGTACTATGTTCATCGTGTTTCACTGTTGCAGTCATAACTGTAGGGTGGAATCCCAAAGCAGTGAAAAAAGGGGGGGAGGTTTAGACAGACAAAGGGGCAGCAAGAAGACCCTGCAAAACAGCAGAGGCAAAGCCTGCCCTGGTCTTAGAATACAAAGGGAGATTGTAGTGCTTGGAAAAAGTATGCACAGAACTCCAAGTGGCAGCTTCCAAGATATCCTTGGTAGGAACTCCCCTGAGAAAAGCTGTAGAAGTAGCAGCTGCTCTAGTAGAATGACTTCTCACAGTACCTGGAAATTGTTTCCCATGATGAGTGTAACAAAATCTTATTCCATAAGAAATCCATTTGGAAATAGTTTGTTTGGAAATAGCCTTTCCAAGAGAACTGGAGGCAAAAGAAACAAACAATTGGTTAGATTTTCTGAACTCTTTAGTCTTGTCCAAATAAAATCGTAACTGTCTGTGCACGTCCAAGGAATGCAAAATCCTTTCCCCTTTATTCTGAGGATTAGGAAATAAGGTAGGAAGGTGAATTGTTTGATTCAAAGCCACTTTCGAAATCACCTTAGGCATGAATGTAGGATTGGTTCTCAAGGATACTCTGTCCTGGTGGAAAATAAGGTATGGTTCTACAGCCATGAGAGCTTGCAACTCTGAGACCCTTCTGGCAGAAGTCAAAGCTAACAAAAGAACTGTCTTCCAAGATAAAAACTTAATATCTGAAGATGTAGCAGGCTCAGAAGGAGGCAAAGTAAGTTTTTCTAAAACATAATTAAGATCCCAAGCAGGAACAGGAGGGGTTCTGGGAGGCCTTAAATTCTTAGCCCCTCTCAAGAATTGTCTCACCAAAGGATGAGAAAAAACAGGGAGGTCAGTATTGAAATGAGCAGAAATAGCAGAAGCATGAATCTTAATGGAAGAAAAGGAAAGTCCATTAGACAAAAGATTCAAAAGGTAAAGCAAAATAGAAGAGAGATCAGGTACCAGAGGGTCCAAGCCTCGGTCCTGCAGCCAAATGCAAAATCTCTTCCATTTAGAGGCATAGGATTTCCTAGTGCTAGGTCGTCTAGCTTCCAAAAGAACATCCAAAACTTGTTTGGGAAGGCTAGAAGAGATCAAATTCCTTTGAAGAGCCAAGCTGCCAGACAAAGGGTCTTGAGATTGGAATGTAGCAACTGACCCAGATGCTGGGACAGAAGAGAAGGGTTCAGAGGGAGAATCCAAGGAGGCTCCAAGAACAGGTGCTTTAAAGTTGGATACCAAAACTGTCGAGGCCAATTTGGAGCAATCAAGATGAGGAACTTGGGCTTGTCCTGCTTTATCTTTAGTAAAATCCGAGGAAGAGGAGGGAAGGCACATCCCGAAAGGTTTCTCCAGCTGAAGGACAGGGCATCCACTTTCCAAGCTGTTTTGTGGAATGACCTGGTGCAAAAGAGAGGCAGCTGATGATTGAGATGGGATGCAAACAGATCTATCTGGGGGCATCCCCAAACTGCAGTAATCCTGTTGAATAAGTTGGTGTCTAGCATCCATTCGTGAGGATCTAAAATGTTCCTGCTCAGGCTGTCCGCTAAGAGATTCTGTTCTCCTGGTATGAATTGGGCCTGGAGATGTAGATTCAGATTTAGAGCTGTGTCCCATAAAGCCATAGCTAGTCTGCAAGGGGGGTACGAATGAGAACCCCCCCTGCTTGTTTATGTACCACATGACTGTGGTGTTGTCTGTGCAAATCAAAAGAGGTCCTGGATGCAAAAGGTTCTTGAAGGCTAGAAGAGCATTTTGAACTGCCAACATTTCCTTCAGATTGATGTGCCATTGAAGATGATCCTTTGTCCAGGTTCCCTGCTGGCAATTGCCTAGAAAATGTGCTCCCAAGCATAATCCGAGGCATCTGTGGTTATGATTTGAGAAGGTTGAGGAAGACGGAAAGGCTTTCCTTTGTTTAACGCACACACCCTGGACCACCAAAGGAACTCCTTCTGGAGGCAGGGGATCAGAGGAATCAGAGTGTCCAGATCGTGGTAATGCTGCGACCATACACTTTTCAGATACCATTGAAGCTTTCTCATATGAAGCCTTGCATTTGGAATCAACAGAATGCAGGAAGCCATGTAGCCCAGTGCCTGCAGGAATTTCCTTGCAGTGAGCTGAGGTAGAGTTGCCAAAGTTTTGAAAATTGAAGCCAGCTGTATTTGTTTTTCTGTAGTGAGGAAGGCCCTTTGTAAGGTTGTATTTAAGAGGGCTCCCAGAAATACCATTTGTTGAGAAGGGATCAAATGTGACTTTTGTGTTCACTGAAAACCCCAGTAGGAGGAGAAGACGTTGAACAAAATCCAGATGTTGAAGTAAAAGATCCTTGCTGTCTGCCTGAATAAGGCAGTCATCCAAATAGGGGTAAATCTGAATCCCCTGGAGTCTGCAATAAGCCACTACTGGTGCCAGGCACTTGGTAAAGACTCTGGGTGCAGTAGATAAACCAAAGGGCAGCACAGAGAATTGAAAGTGTCTCGAACCTGCCTTGAACCTGAGGAATTTCCTGCGTTCCTGCCTGATGGGAATGTGTAAATAAGCTTCCTTTAGATCCAATGTCATCATCCAGGCGTCCTGAGAGAGCAGTGGAATCAGCTGCTGCAGAGTAAGCATCTTGAATTTTGGAATCTCCAAAAAGGTGTTTAACACAGAAAGGTCCAGAATAGGTCTCCATGAGCTTTGCTTTCTTGGAACCAGAAACAGTCTTGAATAGAAACCTTTTCCCATCTCTGAGAGTGGAACAGGCTCTATGGCTCTCATGGCCAGAAGAGCATCCACTTGATTTAAGGCCTCTGACCATTGATGTTTTGGCAGATCTGGCCAACCAAAAGCCTTTGGCAAGGTATGAAAGTGGAATTTGTAGCCTTTTAAAATCACGTCCAATACCCATTTGTCCTGGGTAATATGAGTCCAATTTCTGTAAAAAAGAGAAAGCTTTCCTCCGAGAGGGGCATCCAGGTAAAGAGGTCCTGTAGCCCAACCGAGAGAGTCATTGAGTTTGCTTCCTTTGAGATTGGGATCTGTCTTCTCCCCTTCTAGGTGAATAAGCAGTCTATTGTCTCGATCTGTAGGAGGCCTGAGCTTGGCCACGACCTCTGGAGTGTCTATATCTTCCCCTTTGAGGCCTGTCAGACGTGGGAAAGGACCAATTTTTGGAGGGCCAATTCCTGGAAAATCTAGGAGGCTGAACTTGCAAGAAATCTTTCACAGTTTGCATAGATTTTGCCTTTTCTTCCATCTTTTTAATAACCTCCTCAGCCTTAGATCCAAAAAGAACATCATGCTGAACAGGGGCATCTAATAATTTAGCCTTAACCTGTTCAGGTAAACTTTGCTCACGAAGCCAAGCATGTCTCCTGATAACAGTACCAGAGGCTGCGGCCCTGCAAGAAGCATCAAAACCACAATGCAAGCTATGTTTGTTCAGTTGCATGCAATACATCCTGTAGTTCCTTATCTTCTGCACATGCAAGAAGGGAGGCAAGCTTTTGCTTTAAAACAGACAAAAGAAATTGCTGATATTTAAACATATGAAACTGGCAATTTAAAGCCCTAACAGAAAGGGTAGCAGAAGTATATACCTTTTTACCCCACCTGTCTAAGGCACGAGAATCCTTCTCAGAGGGAATAGGATTCTTAGAAGAAGCAACTTTAGCAGCCTTAGAGCCCTGAGATATAGTTTCAGGATCTGCAGAAGGATTCTTAAACAGGAACAAATGAGACTCAGGAACCCTATAAAACCTATCAGGCTTAGAGGGAGCAGGAGGCATGGAGTCAGGATTCAAATTAGCCTCGGAAAAGGCATCATCCACAATGTCAAGAACAGGAGGGATAGCCAAAGGCCTATGTTGAGGAAGAAGAAGGAATTCTCTAAGCCTCTTCTTGGAAGCAGAATAATCCTGACCTTCCCAATGAAAATGTTCCCTCATCTCATGTAAGGTTTCCCCAAAAGAAAAATCTTCAGGCGGAGAGGCAGAGGGCAAGGAGTCCTCAGCATCCGAATCCTCATAAGGAGGAAAAGAATATTCCTGATCAGAGGAAGAGACAGAAGATATAGAAGCCTGGTCAGAGGAATCCATAGGAACATCCTGTCGAGGCCTTTTCTCAGGGGGGGGTGAGAACCCCTAATCATAGTAAGCAAATCTTCAGCCATCCTTAACAATTGCTTCTGTGTCCTGGGAGTAGATTCAGAAGTAGCTTGAGCAGGAGCTTTGGACTTAACAGGAGTCTTTGTTTTTGCCTTTGCCTTTGAAATAGTGATGTGAGTAGGCCTGAATACCCCCTCAGAAGCCGGTACCTGCACAGCGGTTCCGGACCCATCCGAGGGAGCGACGTCCGAAGGTCCTGCAGCAGATAAAATAGAAGGCCTTGATGGCTCCCCATGGGAGTCCGTATCGGCCATCGGTTCAGAAGTGGCGGACGACAGGGGCTGCAAAAGCGCCTCACTGACGACAGCCGAACCGGACGCTGGCTCCAGCTGCAATGAGTCCTGTTTGGACCTCGGAGGCCTGTCCTTGTCTTTGCGCTTCTTTTGAATTCCGGTAGAATCCGACGACATTCTATAATTGAAGCGTCTGCCAAAGTAATTCAGAGCCCAGTCATACCTGCGTTTGATAGTACGAGAATTAAACCTGGCACAGAACCGACAACAAGAAACGTCGTGGTCAGGGCCTAAGCAAGGTAGACAGTAAGAGTGGAAATCTTTATGAGGTATTTGTTTCCCACACGAAATACAATTATTAACTTTTTCTGACATCGGAGGAACAAGAAAAAGATTCCCCAACGGGGTACTTAGCTTTGAGAAGAGAAGTAAGAACTTCGGACCGACAACAACCAAAAACGCTGTTCGAAAATCGCCAACCAACGACTTGCGAGCTGCTTTCCACCGCACGGCAAGAAAGACTGGAGAAGATGGCGTCGGCTGAGGGTTATGTACCAGAGCGTACTGACGTCAGGGTACTGGATTGTACAGCCGACGCCGGACCCAGACTTTGGGATTCTGGCCGACCTCGGGCTGCCTGCCGGCAGGAGCACCCTACAGTTATGACTGCAACAGTGAAACACGATGAACATACTGAATGCGTAATGTTGCACAAAACGCTTTTTTTAAGAGAATGCTGCAGGCAAATAGACTGTTATAGGAGCAAATGAAACACTGGTAGCAGTGCTTAAGGCAGTAGAAAAGCTATGTAAGAAAAAAATATTTGTATAACTGTAGTCTTTGGGGAAGATTAATAGAACTCTTAGTTGGCTGGACTCCTGAAATACATTCACAGTGGCAGAGAAACGTTTTTGTGATGTGACTTTTGAATATTTCTAGCTTCTGGAAAAAGGGTTGTTTTTAGTGGACAAGAAAAAATGTTTTGTATGGAATGAATATGTGCTCACTATTTCAAATGTGAAAAAATGACAGAAACTGTGCAGTTCAGATCTTGAGGTGACAGAAAACAAAAGTTGTGTTTTTCAAAGAATTCTGTTCAAGTATGGAGACTGTTGCAGGAAAGAAGGATGAATGACATTTATGGACTAGGGCATGGAAATTTGGGGTAACGCTGAACTTTGTGTAAAACAAGCTTCTGTAGTCATGATGAATTAGAAAAGGGGGAATGTAAGGTTTGCTGGACAGAATGTTTAGTATGTTTGTGGAAGTGAAGTATGTCTTATTATTGACTGTTATAAAAGATGTAGTCAGTGTGGGAAAAGCTAGCATATTGTAAAAACTGTAAGGTGAATTGTAAGAAGTGCTTGAAAAAGTAGCATCTTTAGTTTGATTGTGAAGAGGGTTAAGGAAAGGGCAACATTGAAGGTAATGAAGAAACTGAGTTACAGATTTGTTTTGGGAAAAGAAATAATGGCAAAAAGTAAAATATTTTTCAGGGGATAAATGTACTGTAACTGAAAAGAATGATATTGAACAAATTAAAGAAACCGAGCAAAATGGGGGTGGTCTTGTAATGGAATGGGTATGAAGTATTATGAAGGAAAATGAAGAGGAAATTGACCCAAAAGAAAACATTTTTGTATGAGACTGATTAACCTTGTGGTGATACAGGTGCACATATCAGCCATGAGGAAGCAGGGTTAAGAATGTAACCAACAAAATTCCTTGTAATGCTAACGTGTCAGTCAATTCAGTCTAGCAGGGTGCATAAAATATATGACTGTTTTCATAAGCAGAGGTTACAGTTAATTGGGTGGGTAGGTGAGGCATTACCCAAGCAAATATCTGTCAGATCTCTATTTGTTTTATTTTATTTTATTTTAATTTGCATTTTTTGCCTAGGAAAGTCAACTGGGCATAAGAGCACCTTTTAGCAGTGGCCCCTGGGAGAAAAGCTCCACTTACACAAAAACTCACAGCATTATATATTTAGCATGTACATGACAAATTAGTATGAGAAACAGTGTGTAGGTTACAGTATTTATGTAAGGATATGGCTTTATACACTGTAAGAGGTAACAGAAACAGCAGTTAAGAAGATAGGATCACTTGGTATATTTGATAATGCTAATGAAAAAAGAAAATTTTCAATTACTTTAGGTTGTCTGTAAGACTATACAGTATTGCTTTCCATGGTTATATATGCTATTGTGTGGGTCGAGTTGTGACGTATTTATTCAAGAGTGGAGCATTTGCAGATATAAGCCTGTAGCAAGTGATCTTTGAGCACTGCTTTGAAGTCTTGTAGTTTTTGAATCTGCTTAAGTGGAAGAGGGATAGTGTTCCAAAGCTTCGATACACAGGTGGAGTAAAGAGCATCACCAGCTGTGTTACAGACTACATCGTTTATAGCAGTCAATAATAAGACATACTTCACTTAAACAAACATACTAAACATTCTGTCCAGCAAACCTTACATTCCCCTTTTCTAATTCATCATGACTACAGAAGGTATATGGTTGAAGCTTGTTTTACACAAAGTTCAGTGTTAACCCAAATTTCCATGCCCTAGTCCATAAATGTCATTCATCCTTCTTTCCTGCAACAGTCTCAATACTTGAACAGAATTTTTGAAAAACACAACTTTGTTTTTCTGTCACCTCACCAGATGAGTAAAAATTGTCTTGTAAGTGTAGATTTATTGTTGGATTATAATGCTGAACTAGGGGTTCAAGTGAAGCACATTTATGTGGGTTATATATTGTATTGTATTATATTGTGTACGACCAAGAGTTGAGATTGGTGGAGAATGTTTGAAATTCCAAACTACATTAGCTGTTTAAGGGATAGGCAATGCTGAGTGAGGTAAGATGAATTGGTGGTGAATTTTGCAATCTTGTAACTTTGTTTGAGTTTTATTCTCTGGAGACCAGATAGGTTTGTAAACATTTGGGAGTTGTATAATAATGAGGGGAGTAAACATGTTTTTCAGCTGTTTCTTTGGTTCATTGTCTAAGATATGGTTTGACCATATAAAGGAAGCCAAGCTTTGGAAGTAGGTTTTTGTTTTTTTGCATGCTGTTTGGATATGGGGGTCAATTTTCATGTTATTGTGTATTTTAACCTCAGGACATTCAGTATGTGTTAATGTTTAGACTTTATGTTGTTGGATGATGATATGATGAACTTGTCCTTATTTTGAGAGTAAGATTTGGGGTAAAATGCAGGAGCCTGGTCATTTTGGGGTTCATTAGCAGCTGAGTCATTTAACCAGCTTTCTATTGACGTAAGCGATTCTTAGCTTAGTTCTTGCAGTTTATTTAAGGTGGGAACAGAGCAGATTATTGTGGAATTGTCTTCATATTGAATTAGTCTGTTTGGCTGCTATATGTATGTCATTTATGAATACATTGAATAGTAGTGGACTAAGTATAGATCTCTGGGGCATGCCAACAGTGACAGGCAGGAAGGAGGAATATTTGTTATGCTATTCGACAGCTTGGTGTCTGTGTATGAACTTGCTATTAAACCAAGAGAGTGAGACAGAGTGAGTTGAAGGATAGAAATAGAGAAGAAGATTCATAAAGTAGTAGTTCATGTGAAATTGTATCATAAGCCTTGGATAAGTCATGAAAGCGTAAAGGAGTAGATTGCCAGAATTTTTACCATTGCTGATAGATTTGGTAAATAGTAATGCAGCGGTAATACTGTGACAGGGAAGAAAGACACGTGTAGAAGAAAGAGGTTTATTGATGGTGAGATGGTTGAGTAAAGCTGTCTTTGGATATATTTTTCTAGAATTTTGGATGCGGTGGTTAATATTGTTATTGGTCTGAAATTGATGTAGCCATTAGATACTTCCCGTTTATGTACAGGTATACTAACTGCTTCTTTTCTAGATGGTGAGAACATGACATTCCATGATAGACCTGTTTAATGAAAGGGTTAGGGGATGTACAATGGCATATGCAACTTTTTTTAGGTACTCCATTTGGAGACCATTTACTGAGAAGGTACTGGGTTTTCATTTAAGTAGGAGTTTTTTTAAATGATAGAGTAGAGACATGTTTTAGGAAAAATGGTTTAGCTAATGATTTGATTCGTGGAAGGTTAAGGTATTACAGCTACTATTTTTTTTTTTTTTTGTAGTACAGAGGTATGAAGTGGTTGTTGAATTTTTTTGCTATTTCTTTTGAGGGATACTAAGAAAATGAGTTAGTTTTGTATTATGACCAGGTTTTAGTAGTTTTGAGACTGATATCGAGAAGCATTTAGCGTTGTCTTGATTTGTCTGCTGCACAACACAATAGCATTTCTTTTTGTTCATTTTTATTTGTTTGTAATGTGCCCATTGTGTTCTACATTGCCCCATTTTTATTTTGTATTTGTATTTGACAAGATTTCCAAGTTTTCTGTCCTTTTGCCTTTAATGATTTATGTTCATGTGATAACTGAAGGACAGGGCTTACTTTTACTCCTTTTTTTTCCCTTAGAGGGGTGTGTTTATTTAGTATGCTGAAAAATGCTTTGATGAAAAGTATTGCATCTTCTAGGAATAGAGTTTTTAGTAGAGACCATTTGTATACTTTTAGATTTTTTTTGAAAATTTCTAGACTGAGTTCGGTTAGATTCCATATTAAGTTGAAGTGAAGTTGCCGGGAGTGGCTTTGAGCTCTATCAGCAAAAGTGAGTAGGTGATCACTTAGACTGGCTGACATGGTCCTGGTGATAGATATATTGTCAGGGCGAGAAGTTAGTATCCAGTCAAGTAGCGATTCTTTGTTACTCTGTTTATTGTACTTTGTTGTATTGTTTGAGCTATAAAAAAACAGTAAAAATTGATGCTGTAACTAGGTACGTGTGATGAGATATTTAGCCAACCAGTATTAAAATCTCAAACTAAGAAAAGTAAAACCAAGAACCACAGAAGCTCTAGTTCTCTCCCACCCAATGTCACGTCCAAACGAGGGTTACCAATGCAGAACAAAGATAAAATCCAACAGCTTACTAGAAAATAATTTATTATGAAAAAACTTAGCACTTTCATCCTACTAATGTCAGGGCTTCATCAGAGTGCAAAATTCATTCAACAGTGAACCATTTAAATCATAGTTATAAATCCCATCCTAGTTCCTATTGGTGAACGAATTAATCATTTAACTAATTAAGACTTGCCTAAAAGGGTATACATGTGAACAACATTGTCAAAACATTCCTTCCTACAAACAAGTAGTTTTCACATAAATACTATATCCAAATTTAAGCAAAGTACAATTGTTTCTAAATATATTGTGCCAAGCAAAATTATTAGCATAAATATAAATATGTAACTACATATAAATAATTTTAATAATGTGATAGGTTAAAACAATAAAATTACGAAAATATAGCATCACAAACAAACTTGCATAAAAAAAATGATTTAACCAATACAGTTGATGGCCAAACATGGACAAAAGTGCTATGTTTTTCACAATAAATTATTTTCTAGTAAGCTGTTGAATTTTATCTTTGTTTAACATTGGCGATCCTCATTTAGATGTGACATTGAGTGGGAGAGAACTAGTGCTTCAGTATTAAAATTTCCTAGAATTCTTGTTTTGTGTGGTAAGTTGCTGGAAACCCAGGACAATATATCCTACATGATGAGAATGTTATTTCCAGGTGGGATATTGATGGCAGTAATAGAAAGGAATTTGTATTGACTGTGTATAAGATAGGAGATAAGATCTTTGCATTGGTAATTTGGTGCTGAGGGTGTTGATATGCGGACAGATTTTGGTGGCTGGGGTAAATAGATGTGAAGTAGTTAACTTCATTTGATCTTGATCATCAACCTGTGGATTACGGATCCGATAAAGATCCGAGCCAGCAGCTTACCAAGATAAAGACCTGAGCTCCAAGCTACTCCCCTTTACCCATACTATAATGCAACCTCCTTCCAATCCTCAGATCTTGTTTGCCGCAGCTTCCCAACATGGGATTCTTGAGCTCCAGGCAGGTATAGTTAGGTTAATCAGCTAACTTTTCGGTCTGTGTGTTTGTCTGACTGTTAAAACATTTAATCCCTTTCCTCACTTTATCCTCGAGTATTGTGTCAAAAAAAAAATAGTAGTAGAGAAGGAAAGTTTTAGAACTTTCACCACAGTGTAGGCCTCCCCTTCCCACCATTAGTGTGTGTATATGTATGCTCGACTACTTATCCTAGTCTGTGAAGATATGTTGGAAACTCAAAAGCCGACATTTTCTAAGTGCACAGATTGTGGCCATAAGCTGTCGCTGGTCGATGGTCACACTCTGTGTGTAGTTTGTCTAGGGGTTCCTCACCTAACATCAGGCTGCAAGATATGTGCAGCTTTCAACCCCCGGGCCCTGCGGGATCACAGGACCAAGCTGATTCTGGTGGGTCTTTTACCTGTGGAGTCAGCCACCTCTTCTGCAGCATCTTTGTCAGCCACGGCTGTGACTGTTCAGGCTTCCGTCCCCTCCTCCCCTGTCCAGGACTCCTACTCCCACCTCTAAACAGGGCGAGAGAGAGGCCAGAAAAGACCAACACAAAGAAAATGAGAGAGAGAGGGAGGGAGAAAAAGAGAGATGGAAACAGGGAGAGGGGTCGCAAGAGGCAAGCGGACTCGGATCTGTCGACCCCCCCCCCCCTGCTAAAGTAGTTTCTACTCCAGAAAAAGTTGCTAGGCCATCTTCCCCGGGGCTCCATTCATGATTCTCCTTGGAGCCGGAGGAGGAGGCTCGGCCTGGTTTGAGGTCCCCCCCCCCCCCGACCGGTGTCAGTGGCATCCTCGAGATCCACAAGAAGCCTCTCTGAAGCTGATATGGACCTGATGATGAAAAGGTTCCTGCAAACTCAATTGCAGATGGGAGTGTTGCTTGCTCCCCCCCCCCAGCTGGAATGGGGTGTTCAGCTCTGACATTTGCCCCGATAGCGCCTTCTCTGATCCACCCTCGGGTTTTGGAGTCCATGGATCTGAAGAGGGGGTTGGTGCCAATGGTTCCTCCAACCTCGATGCCGGCCATGACCTCGAGCCTGTTGGATCCACTGTTGGATCCGACAGTGGATCCGACAGGCTCGTCAACCATGGCCTTGAGCCTGTCGGATCCACTGTCAGATCCGAGCTCTCAGAGCAGAGTTCTGGGCATCAGATCTGAGGTGATGAGTGTGTCATCGGCCCCGTTGTGGTCGGGGCATACCATCTCCCTTGGTCCGGCTCTTTGGCCTTGGCTCCGATCCCCTCGTCGGATCCGAGGGGCACGGCTACCTGCCCCATCAGTTTCAGGGAAGCCGGTTCCCCTTTGGCTTTTGACGTGGAGAGGGTTCTCTCTGGAAGATCGAGACCCTCTCACTCTTTCCTTGGAGTCCACCCCTGCTCCCTCACAGCTGAGTTTGTCTTCCATCATCCAGTCCTCCCAGGGACAGCCTGTGTCCGATACACCCCAGACGGTTCCCCATGGGGAATATAAGACTGTTTGTGAGCCCTCCCCGGAGAGTCCCCCCCTCAAGGATGCCTCTCGCAAATGCCAGTGCAAGAGGAGGCACATGAACTCTCCCGAGTCCCTCACTGAGGATACCGACTTGGAGGAAGGGGAAGGTTCCCGCAGATCGCTACCCGAAGAAGTTTCCTTCGGCGACATAATGGAAATACTTTGCCGGGGGGGGGGGCTGGTCCACCCAAAAATCTTCCTCAGACAAGTCGATATTTCTGGAGGTGTTCGACGCAGGCCCATCTACCTCTTGGGTGTCCCCCCAGCTGACCCTCTGGTGGACCTCATTACCACCAGAGCGTGGAATGAACTGGACACTGTAGAGCCAATACCCAAATGGCCAGACAAAGTATTGAGCCCTCTTGCTGACAAGCCCACTTGGGGTAAGGGTTCCCCAGTTGATGCCATGGTGGTGGCAGCGGCCACAAAAAAGGAACTGGCCCAGGAAAGTTCCTCGGTCCGTCCTCCAGACAAGGAGTCTAGGGCGATGGATCGTCTTGGAAAGCGGACGTTTGCTTCAATTATCTTTGCTATAAGGTTGCTGATTTACCTGGCCACATAATTAGACTGCAGGATGACCTTGTGAAGGAGTATGCAGGGTCTCCCCCGGAGTCCATTTCGGCCGAGGATAAACGGACATTCTTGGAGCATATGGCCACTCTCAAGTCTTTTATGAATGCGTCCATGCATCTACTCTCTCATGCCATCGAGGGAGCCGCTAGAACAGCCGTGTCTGGTATTGCCATGAGGCATCATGCCTGGCTCCGGCTTTGCGATTTTTCAGAACCTTTCAAGGCATACTTTGCTAATGCCCCTTTTGACAGTTCAACCCTGTTCAGGAAGACCGTCTGAGATACGCTAGTCCAGAGCGAGAAGGATGGGAAAACACTGTCGGCCGTCAGGATCTGCTACTCCAACCCTCAAAGGTCCTTCTCCAGGAACCAGCGAGGGCAAAAGAAATTGTGGTTCTGGAAGTCTCAGTAGTCCCAGAATGCTCCATACTCCTCCTCCCCTAGAGGCAGAGGGGAACAAGGTGGACATCAGCCCAGAGGCAGAGGGGGACCGAAGATCTTTGGGTCACGGGAACCCTTTTCCGACCAACCCGTGCAGCAGCCCTGAGGGGTTGTCCGACTGCTCCTCTCTGGAGGCAGTCGGGGGGGGGGGGCGTTTTTCAAGACACCTAGCCCAGTGGGAGTCCATCACGTCAGATCACTGGCTGCTTTGAATAATATCCAGAGGCTATTCTATCCCCTTCATAAACAGTCCCCTATCCATAAAACGCCTCCCGGACATCCCACCCGCTCAAAGGGAGGCGGCAGCTTTGGAAATAAAAAAGCTACTAGACAAAAAAGCAATCCAGCTAGTGCCCCCAGACGAGTCCGGATCAGGCATCTATTCCAGGTTCATTTTGGTGCCAAAAAAAGATGGATGACTTGAGGCCGATTCTGTAACCTATCCACAATGAACCTGTCCGTTGCCAAGGAGAAGTTCCAGATGGTCACTTTACAATCCATCCTGCCGTTCTTACAGGAGGAAGACTGGATATGCATGATAGACCTCAGGAATGTGTACTACCATATCCTGATGGACAGGTAATCCAGGAGGTTCCTCCATTTTTGGCTAGGAGCCAGTCACTACCAGTTCAGGGTCCTACCCTTCAGTCTCACCACAGCCCCCAGGATGTTTACCAAGATCATGGCAGTTGCAGCGGCCCACCTGAGGCTTCAGGGCATTCAAGTCTTTCCGTACCTGGATGACTGGCTTCTCACCGCCCCCACCAGGCATCAACTTGTACTAGCCAGAAACTTTTTTCTTCAGTTGTCAACTCGGCTGGGTATCACACTAAACCTCAAGAAGTCTTCTCTTCATCCTGTTCAAATTCTAGACTTCATAGGGGCAAGAATAGATTCTGTTCAGGCCGGGATATTTTTGACCCCAGACAGACTTCACAGCCTGGCCCTTCATGTCTTGGTGCTCCTTCAGACTCCTGCACCCCCAGCGGAGTTAGTCCTGAGAGCCCTAGGGTCCATGGCAGCAGCTATAAATCTGTTTTTTTGTGCATGTCTGCATATGAGAGTGTTACAGTGGACGTTACAAGTTCAGTGGTCTCTATTATATCAGTCTCTAGACTTCTCTAGACTTTCCAATTCCTCTAAGTGAAGTGTGCAAAGCTTCTGTCATGTGGTGGCTTCATTCCCAGGATCTGCAAGAAGGACGCCTCTTTGTTATGCCTCCACCCCTAGCCACGGTGACCACGGACGCCTCCCGCTTAGGGTGGGGGAGGCATTGCTTGGGCAGGACTGTCCAAGGCACGTGGATCCCAAGCAAGACCATTCTGCATATCAATGTTCTAGAGATGAGAGCAGTCCTTTTAGTGTTGCAAGCCCTTCATACCTCTCTTCCTCTGGGAACTATTGCGATCCAGTCAGACAATATGTCAGTGGTCTGGTACATCAACAAACAGGGGGAAACCGGGTCCTATCCACTTTGTCAAGAGGATAGCAGTGCACATCCCGGGTTGGTCCAACATTTTGGCAGACAAATTGAGCAGGACTATCCTTTCACCTTATGAGTGGTCTCTGAACCCTTGTGTAGTAGAACAGATCTTCCTTAGGTGGGGTCAGCCTTGCTGTGATCTCTTCGCATTGTCGTCCAACGTGAAGTGCAGTGAGTTTTTCGGTCTGATTCCCCCGACGGGGGAAGTAAGTCCCCAGAGATGCTCTTGTCCATGCTTGGCCACCTGGTCTTCTTTATGCATATCCCCTGCTTCCT
This sequence comes from Protopterus annectens, assembly GCF_019279795.1. Lineage (NCBI taxonomy): Eukaryota > Metazoa > Chordata > Ceratodontiformes > Protopteridae > Protopterus > Protopterus annectens. The sequence continues at coordinate 259,387,747 of NC_056729.1, forward strand.
CTCATGACAAAATTCTTACAGAAAGCTTGTAGGTTGGGGAGCAGGATTATCCTCATAGCCCCATTTTGGCCTCGTTAAGTTTGGTTCCCTTGCCTGCGGTCTCATCTTCTAGTTCCGCCCTGGATTTTGGATCCTATTCCGGATCTTATTCGTCATCCCTCGGAAATTCCTCCTCTGAATCTGGACAGCGTCAAGCTCACAGCTTGGTTGCTCCAGTTCCATTAGTTGCCAGGACTCCCAGTATCTCTTCCCCAGCTAAATCCATTCTGGTAGCGACACAGAAAAGTTTACATTAGTAAATGGAAACGTTTTTCCATTTGGGCTTTGCAGAGAAATCTGGATCCTTTTACAGCTCCAGTTCCAGCGGTGTTAGACTTTTTGTCTCATATTTTCCAGCAAGGGACCAGCTCTTCCACAGTGAAAGTCCAGCTGGCGGCTATATCCCATTTTCACGTATTGGAAAATTCAGGTTCTCTAGCTGCTGCCAGAATGTGAAAGACCTTTAGTAAAGGTACTTTTCTTCTGAGACCTCCTGTCAAAAACCCTTCCCCTCCGTGGGATTTGACATTGGTTCTTCAGGCCTTAGTTGCGCCCCCATTCAAGCCCTCAGCATCAGTTGACTTGAAATTCTTGTCATGGAAGACAGCCTTCCTGGTAGCTATCATTTCAGCCAGGAGAGTGTCTGAGCTTCAGGCGCTATGAATGAAACCCCCCATACCTAGTTTTTCATAAGGATAGGGTGTCGCTCAGGACTAACCCATCTTTTCTTCCTAAAGTTGCTTCGGAGTCAAACTTTAATCAGTCTATTAATTTGCCTGTATTTTTCCCTAATTTTCAAAATAAAGGGGAATACAAACTTCATTTGCTAGATGTTCACAGGCAGTTACATTTTTACTTGCATAGGTCCAAACCCTTCTGTAAGTCTGATCAGCTTTTTGTTTCCTTTGCTAAACCCTTTTTAGGAAAACCAGTTTTGAAGATGACTCTCGCTAAATGGATTTCACTTTTTATTTTACAAGCATATAAAGAACTTGGATTACCAGAACCAGAAGGGGTTCATGCTCACTCTACCCATTCTATGGCTACTTCTGCTGCATTCTGGTCTAGAGTTTCCCTGGATGATATTTGTTCAGCAGCTACCTGGGCCTCCTCTCACACTTTTATTACTCATTATAAGCTAGGTATGGTGCCTAGAGGAAGGGCTTCCTTTGGCTCTGCAGTGCTCCAGAATATCCTTCCTTAAGGGCCTCCCAAGATTTTGGGTAACAGGGGACTCTGTCCCACAGGTTGATGATCAAATGAAGTTAGCTACTTCAGATAAAGAAGTTATGTACTCACCATAACGTTCCATCTGAGTAGTTAGACTTCTTTTGTCAGCAACCTTCCCTCTGACCTTGGTGGTTATTTCTCTGTTTGGGCTCGATGTCCTGAGTTTGACCAGCCTGGTGTATGTGTTCGGGTCAGGTTTTTGGTGTCTTAGGTTGTTGTGTGTCACGTATTTGGTGGCAAACTCGATCTGAGGATTGGAAGGAGGTTGCAGTGTAGTATGGGTATGGGGAGGAGCTTGAAGCTCGTATCTTTAGTTTGGTAAGCTGTCAGCTCGGATCCGTATCCCACAGGTTGCTGACGAATGAAGTCTAACTACTCAGATGGAATGTTTTGGTGAGTACATAACTTCTTTTTACTTCTCCGGCTTTCTTGGTAATAAGGTGAGCTCTAAGAATTCTCTAACCTGGGGGTAAGATTTCTGCATCTTTGATGGTGGGCTTTAGCTAGATTCAGTGGTCACTAATAATCAGGGTGTGATGGGATATGAAAACATTCTTGTCAGCTCTTTTGTTAGTAATAGTTCTCAGAGTTAAGTAGATATGTTTGAATTCTTTATTGGTTGCATCAGGGTTTGTCGAATTATAGGTGGTAGCAAATGTGAGGATGGAAAAAGGAAGCTAGTCTTGTTTGGACCAGGGTTTGGGTGTATGTTTCCACAAAATTGGAAGAGTGTCTACTAGATCCACACATCAAAGTGGATTGGTAGGAATTTGGGTGTAGATCTTGCCAGACAAGGTGTTTCCCAGAGTATTCAGTGTGGAGCCATGGGTCTATAGGGAAGCAGTATTGGGAATGCCTTGACTGTCTTCTTCAACTCTTCCCTTAGCTTATGCCATAATCCAGTTGTGTAGAGCTTTGCTAATTGCAATGGGACATATGTAATCAAGGACAGTATCTCTATTTGCAGCTGTTCTAGGTTGCTGACAATTTTATGGAAGCTGAAGCAAGGTGGTTAGTGTACAGTTTCCCAGGTACTGCTGCCATGTCAATGTTGATCACGCTGCCATCTCCTGTAGAATATCTCCACAGCCGAAGAGCGGTGCAGCACAGTACTTTTAACTTCACTGGACAGTGTTTTTTTTTGCCATTCCAGCACCTTATAGTTATCAGGACCTAATGCCTTGCAAGGGGAACATACTTGATTTCCTTTCATTATTATTTGAACCAATTAATGATGGTAATAGCGTAATAATTAATTATGCTGGTTATGGTTTTTTTCCCCTTTATTAAGTCGTGTACATTTTTGTCAGTTGTACTGCATTATTTTTTTCTGTCCTCTCTTCGGCTGTGCAGCGAATGGCACCCAGAAAAAGTGACATTACTTTTTCATGGAAAACGCCACATACATGAAGGAATTCTTACTCTAATGGTAATGACGAGCACTACAATGTAACACTAAAGAATCGGTCATCTTCTGCAGCTGTGAATGATTCGCAGCTGTTCAGCCATTACAAGGCTGTGAAGGCAGCTTCCATTTACCTTTTCTTGTGAATGAGAGTCTTCATAATAAAACTGCACAGAAACGTATGGTTGTACATTGTACAGTTACTAATGTGCTTTAGAACTCAACTGAGTCTGAAAATGGCATTACAAAGTCAGCAGTTTATATTCTAATAGCACTGCTGAGGGAGCAGAGAAGTGGCTTGTAATAGGTACTAAGAGTGACCTGCCACAGTGTGGTAGGCAGTTCATTTGGTTTTTCCTCAAGGCAGTGTTATGATTTGTATTAACTGCCTTGACAAATGGGATGCTCGGCATGTGCATTAATGAGAAAAAACTGAACATCAAATGACCTTTTTACATGTAATTCTTCTTCCCTTAATGTCCTCTTCTCTGTCAGAAAGTTCTGCCGCTGAACATTTGTGAAGTAAATGTTAATGTAACTGCTGAAGCAGAAATGTTGGTCTCCATGCGGAAACTGACAAAATAATTAATGTAAATGCTAAAGGATAAGGAAAGGTAAAAGGAATGTCATGATTTTCCATAAAAATGAGAGATTTGTGCATTTTTATTTCTTTCTGACTGCAGAGAAATGCAGTTGAATATCAAAAATGGAATGCAGTGTCCTTGTTTCCTATACAGACCAGCAGCATTCTTAATGCGGTGGTGCCCTAATGAATCCGTCAGTACTACTTGAGGAATCTTTTCATTACTTGTGACCAGTAATGTTTGTAATTATTTTGTAATTATTCCATATTTCTATATTAATATCTAGTCAGGCCTGAAGGAAAGAGTACAGTGCATTTATGTTATTAGCAGAGAAGTATGTATTTCATGAAAGACTTCCTTTTAATTATAATCACTCTGCTACCAGCTCTTCAGATGCAACAGTTTCTGAATGTTTTTATACATTTTCTGTAGTGTGGAAGTGTTAGCACATGGAAGCACTTTTCACAGTTATGCAGGTTTTCACCTTTCCTGTGGACTGTGCAGTTGCTACATTGTAAAACAAGGTGTGGATAAAATACAGTGTATTTGTGTGGTGGGGGGGGGCCCACCTGAAGTTGTGACCTGCAAGTTCAATGGGTCTGTTCTTTGTCAAGTTTAATAATTGAGTTGGCAGGCTGTGCATTGACTTCTTGTAGGGATCCTAATAGCAAGCCATTTTGGTAACATTGTAATTGTTTAAGTTGCTTTGAAGTTGCCAGGGGAATGAAAATCGGTATACAAATTCAGCTTTTAATGTCACAATTGCAACTGAATACTTCTGCATGGCAGTCAAACTCTTCAACTGATGGAAACCATTCCCATTTTAACAGCAAGAGAAATTTGTGGAATAACCCCGTCAGATGCTAGAAGAACCCTGGAGTTCTTCAGAACTCTTTGGTTTATTTCAAGCTGAAAGCAAACTTTTTAAATGCAAGAAAAATGTTGAAATACATAATGCCATACTTAACAGCACATGGCACCTGGCATCAGAGTCTTTGCACAACCACAAGGCCTTCTGTAGTTATGTAAAGAATCTCCACGGCAATACCCAAATTTGCTCTGATCTATTTCACAATGGTACCTCCTATATCGAGCCAACAGATATTGCCAATATACTGGCCGACAGATTCAGTGCTAACTTTACCCCCCCCCCCAAAGGACCAATCACAATACCAGTAGATTGCCAGGCACCCAGTATTACTGCTGCACAGGTTAAAACAGCACTGTCCAAGGCCGAGAATACAGCTTCTGTGGGACCTGACAATATTCCTGGCTGTGTTCTACATGAACTACAGAGTGGAGTGAACTGGCGCCTCACCTGTGTGCCCTGTTCATTCACAGCCTCACCTCAGGCTTTGTCCTTACCAAATGGCGCACTGCTACAGTCATCCCTCTCCACAAAGGAGGAGTGACTACAAACCCAGGGAATTATCACCCAATTAGCCTGACGAGTCTGATATGCAAAGCTATGGAACACATAATCATGGACCTAATAAACAAGGATATAGGGAATCTCCAAATTCTGGATCCTACACAGTTTAATTTTGTGAAGGGGTAGATCATGCCTGCTCAACTTGGTCGACTTCCTTGAGTCAGTCACCAGAGCTGTGGATGAAGGGAAGGTGGCTCATACAGCCTACCTTGATCTGGCCAAGGCCTTTGATACCATTCCCCACTCCGGAATCATAGAAAAATTCACTAAGCTAGGCATCAACCCTTATATCACAAGGTGGATTGCAAACTGGCTCACAGATAGAACCCACAGTGTGAAAGTAGCTGACTCCAAGTCAAACTGCTGACCAGTCACGAGTGGAGTCCCACAGGGTTTGGTCCTGGGTCCTCTCCTGTTTGGTATCTACTTCTCTGAAGTCCAGTCCAACACAAAGGGACTCTGGCTGACGAGGTTCGCAGACGATTGCAAGTTGCGAGCTATTATTAACTCCCTAAGTGATGTTGACATCCTACAGAAAGGCCTCAATATCACCGACGACTGGTGTCAGAACCATGGCCTTAAGCTCAATGCCAAAAAATGTGTCGTCATCCCCCTTGAGAAAAACTTAGTTCCCTTGAATTACCATATTGATGGTAGTCCACTGAACACAGAAGACGTTATAAGAGATCTGGGAACACAGGTTGACAGCAACCTCTCTTTTGATCACCATGTTGCCACTGTGGTCAGAAAGTCCTTTTATGTGGCACATCTCATTACTAAGGGTTTTGCATCCAGGAAGAAAGAGGTCATTGTCTCCCTCTACTCTTCCCTCATTAGGCCAATCATCGAGTACAATGCCCCATTTGGCATGTACCTCACTGGACACCTGCAACAACTGGAGAGGCCGCAAAAGTACTTCACAAAGAGGATCCTAGGCCTTAAACACTTGTCATATATGGACAGACTCAAAAAACTCTATTCTCTGTCTCATATCGCCTACTTAGAGGTGGTCTCTGCTTGACTTACAAAGCCATGTCTGACCCAGCTCTGTTAGAAATGCTACATCTAAAGAAATCCCAATCCATCCGCACCACACGCTCCAGAGCCCTCAACCTCATTACCATAATCAACAGAACATGCTGGAGGGACAGGTTCATAACCCAGAGACTGCCCATGCTATGGAATAGACTTCCCATAAATGTCAAGCAGAGCACCTCACTGGCCCTCTTCAAGAGAAATCTTGATGAGTGGATGGGAAAATTCACCCCGGGGATCACTCCAGTGGCTCTACTCGACAGAGGCACTAGGAACTAAGGTTGAGTGGCATGATGCCAGAGTAATCCTATGGGCTAGGCTTGTAAAGGCTCCAGAGCCATTAGCCTAGTACACACCTATGAACCTATTTTTGGAAGTAGTTGTTAGTAGTACCTTAATGCAGCTTGGAAATCTGAATATTTTTAGCCATGATGGCATATGTCCATCTGAAGTGCTTTATACTCTGCAATATGCAGTCTGATAGCACTGATATCCTAGTAATAATTCACATAAAAAGGACAGTAGAAAATTCTTTGACTCAGAGTGTGTGTGTGTGTGTGTGTGTGTGTGTGTGTGTGTGTGTATATATATATATATATATATATATATATATATATATATATATATATACATCTGTATCTGTGTCTGCTTCAGAAGACAGAAATATCAGAAGGCCGACTTTTAAAATCCCGAGACAAGAAAGCCAACAACCACAGAAAACAGACTTCCCAGAACACTGATTTCCAACTTCAGGTAAGTAACCACTTGGCCAAAAAAACAAAACAAAATTAAATCCAACGCAAATTAAACCTGCCGATGTAGGGGCGTTGTCACCCCCCCCCCCAACTAAATATACCAACTCTGAGGTTGCACTACCATGGGGGTAAAGGGCAAAGTACAACATGGTGGCCAAGTCGTTACTTATGTGGTTGTCTCCTTTCTTCATGTTGGGATGTTAAGTCAGCCTTGTGGCATTTCAGTCTTCTGAAGTATCTGTAAACATAGTGTACAATAATTTGTGTGTATGCTCATATATGTGTGTGTGTGTTTATGTATATGTGTCTATCTAGAGGCTTAACTTGCCTAGTTAAATTGCTGGGGGCTCCAGCTTACAAAAGAAGCTCAGAAGTAAGTGCTTTTTGCAGTGGCAATTTCTCCCTGAATTTATATGTATAAATGCCATGGTCACAAATAAGGATAACAATCTCCATAAACAAATGAGTCACTGTAAGTGCACATGTAGAAACCACTTTGTTAGCTACCTCACAGATACAAGGTACAGGGTTTGATTCTATCCTCTAGTTAGGGGACTAAGCTTGTAATAATATGCAGATTGATAGCCTAGAATTTAGCTACGAACATATAAAAGTGCTGTCAGTAAGCTCAGCATCAGGGAGTTAGAGCCGAGGGTGATGATCCTCAGAGAGCTAAGTCTTAATGCAGGGAAAAAGTGCATGTATGTATGTGTTTGTGTAATTTTCAAATTACTCTCTTGTCTGTCTATCTATCTATCTCTCTCTTTCCAGAAGGGCTGCTGCAGTGTTGCAGCAGTTAGCTTTGCTACGTCACAGCAAGAGGTTCTCCAGTTCAATTCTTGGCTGAGGTGCCTTCGGTGTGGTATCTGCACGTCCTTCCTGTGGTCGCGAGTATTCTCTGGGTGCTTCAGTTTCCCCCCACATTCCAAAGGCATGCTGCAGGTGGATTGGACACTCTAAATTGGTCCTAGGTGTGAGTGTGTGTGTGTTTGTGTGCCATCTGTGGAAGGTTGGGTGCCAGACTGGCAACTCAGCACCATAAAACTCCACTGCCAGTCGTTCTGCAGACCATTGTTCCGCTGTGCCGACCCCTAGTTGGAAAATCTGAAAGGAGATATCTATATGTACACACACACACACACACACACACACACACACACACACACACACACACACACACAGTGTATATATGCATATTATTGTTTTTCTAAATCTGCATGTTATGTATGTGTGTGCACATGTGTGTGAGTGTCAGAACAGTTTGCCATTGAAATGTACATTGTTTAAAAGTATGTACATCTTTAGCAGTATCTGTTGTACACACATATAGAGACACATGCGCACAGAAAATTTCAAGCTCATTCTTTGCCATAACTGGTCATTAAAGTGGTTGATGTGTGCGTACGTACACACACACACACATACACAATATTTCAAATTCATTCTCTGCCCTAACTGGTCATCGAAGTGCTTGATACATGGTTCATACCTAGCAGTCAGTCCAGTCTGCGGGTGATAAGAGTTGCAAATGTTTATGTTCAACTCACAGTTGTGGCATTAGTTATATAGGTTCAACTCACAGTTGTGGCATTAGTTATATAGGTTTGTTAAATATTCTCACCGCATAGTATGTTAGTTAAAAGATATATAGTACTGTTTAAGAATGAGTACTTTAGAGAAAGTGGTGTTTGAAACAGCAGAATGTTCTGTTAAGGGTTGGGTTCCTTTGTACATTTAAGACTTGATTGTAACTTACTTATTGGTGTGGCAGGTTATGTAGTTGGAGAGTTGAGTTTTAGCTGAGTCTCACAGAAGTGCAATTGCACTTTTGAAATTGACTGAGTGGATAATATAGTCCTTGTATATTCAATATATACACAGTAAAATTCCTTTATTACTACTCTTTATAGGTAGCAGGTATGTAAAATATATACATCATTCTGGACACGTCTCCACTTTGCTGGTTCATGTCATGCATTGTTTTCCTTCATTTGAGTGTTAAAAGAATCAACACTTAGCAACATTTTAATAAGCTCAAAAGTACCTTCTTAAAGGTTAATCTACTCTCCATAGCTTCTGTTATGTTTCCTTAACTTAACCTGTCCCTGTGTGTTATAGTATAGGTCAGTTTTGTCTTCCTCTTCCATAGGCCTGAAACTTTTATTTACTGCTCTTCAAATCAGCATGACTTTTTTCCCACAGCTTTTATCCAGCAGCTGTGTGTGACATTTCCCTTTATTGTTTACACAGCAAAGTAAAACTGAAGTTAGCACTGTTTCATATAGACTAGTAGAAGTTAAACCATAATATAAATAAACCTTTACGAATGGTCTGTGGCTGACAAAGTTTGCTGATGACTGCAAACTGGGAGCAGTCATAGAATCTTCAAATGTCAATATCCTACAAGAGGGTCTTACACAAATTATTGATGTCAGAGTCATGGCCTTAAAGTCAATGCAAAAAAATGTATTGTCATCCCTTTCGGTAAGAGCTATCTTCCTGCTAACTATCACATCAGTAGCAACACCCTAAGTGCACACTCAGTGGTGAGAGACCTGGGCACACAGATTGACAGCAACCTTACTTTTGATCACCATGTCTCCTCAATGGTGAGAAGGGCATTCTGTATTGCTCATCTCATCTCATAAGTGCATTCCCTCCAGAAAAAAAAGAAGTTATAACCTCCCTGCACTCTACTCTCAACAGGCCAATAATCAAGCACAACGTCCCTTTTGGTATGTACCTTTCCAAGCACATGCAGCAATTGGAGAGACCACAAAGGTTCCTCACAAGGAAAATTCAAGGTCTTCAGCATCTGTCCTCTGTGGGTAGTCTGAAATCACTGTCACTTTATTCTGTTTCATACAGACTACTCAGAGGCGCTCTCTACTTTGCATATAAGGCAATTTCTGATCCTGCTTTATTGGAACTACTGCATGTCTGCAAGTTAAATGGTACACGGGTTACACGCTCTAAAGAACTTAACCTGGTATGTGACATTAACAGAGCCTGCTGGAGGGACAGATTTGTCTCCCACAGGTTACCACACTTTTGGAACAGACTCAAACTTTGTCAAACAGTGCACCTCATTGGCCGTCTTCAAGCGCAGTCTGAAAAATTGGATGGGTAACTGTAAATAGACCCCGGGGGTTCCACATGTATCCCTGTTGGACGGGACAGTAGGTGCTGATCATGGAAATAAGGCTAGAACTTGGCTAGGTTTGTAGTGGCCCGAGGGCCATTAGCCTAGTAACTTCCTATGATCCTATGAATATGATTAGGGCCAAAGCAACTTAATGCTTCTGGGTCACTTCTGGGGTTTGTAACCCCAAAACTAATCAGCTGGAGAAAAAAAAGCAGTGTAAAAAGTGGCGTTGAACCTTCCCTTTTTCTCTTATTTGAGAAGAGCACCAACTGCCATGAAAGTAGCAATAAGAGCCCTGTAACACAAGTATTTGTCACTGCTAGGTTTTATTTGCCCTTGTAACTCATCTGCCACACTGCATTAGGCTCAATCGAGAGGCAATTAACTTAATAGTAGCATTCACCAGATAAGGCATTCTGTAATAGCTGTATCTTACCACTTTGTCATGCATATGGATTTTGAGCCTCATTTCACATAGGTCACACCAGGCAAGGAATACTGATTGTCCTAGTTTAAGAAGTGTTCTCATCCACTCCAGAGACAAAAGAAAAGAAAAAAAAATATTCCAAGTTTAGGGCAAAACTGAGTAGTATTAAATGCTTAATAGAAACCATTTAAAAATGTAAGCACATTACAAACGTGTGTGTGTAGTAATATGGACCACCCATACTTAATTTAACAACAGTTACCAAGCATTTAGAAAGTATGGTATTGTGGTTGAAGGTTAAAGTTTCAGATTGGGAATGTTCTAGGTTAATAGGTAAATATCTACTAGCTGCCCTTGTGTACCATTTTAAGCCTAGCCAGTTTCCATTCTGCTGCTTGAATTAATTTATCCTGTTTGGTGTTAGATTGGCCTTATCCATCCCATGGTCAGTAGTTATATATTACCCATAGTGAGAATAACTGGGTTCGTGTCATAAATAATTTGAGTGGACCCATGCATGGGATAAAGCATTTAGGAGCTTCCTCTGACAATTAGTGGTACAGGGGGCAGTCCTAGGATAATTTTTCTAATACCATCCATAGAGCCAAGTTGCGCTTGAATATGGACAGAGATGAGCTTTGTTTTATATTGATTGGGAGCCTGTTCCAGAGCAGTCATATTCTTTGCAAGATATATCTGTTCCTCCAGACCATTTTATCGATGTTGCAGAAGAGGTTTAGATCCCTGGGCTGAGTATTTCTGATGCCAGTTGACTTGCTGATGTGCAGAAAATCCATTAGTACTGAGTTGGTAGATGTCTTGTATGCCAAGCACAGTTCTACTCTTTGATTTGTAGGATACCAAATACAGTATATTACAAAAGGGGCATTATAAGCTAAGCAATATTGAAGGGCTTTCATTATTATCAGAGTTATCAAGCTGTGCTGCTCAGTTCTGGATGCCTGTTTGGTATGTCTTATGTTCTATTTGTTATTTTGTTAGAATTTGTGTAAAGGCTTATATGTGTGAGGTAGTGTAGCGAGTGCTTGAGTACTAATTTCCAATATTTAATTTGCGCTGTTATATACATGTGCGTGAGTTCACTTTGTATGGGGCTTAGGAGTTTTTCCCTTTCCCCATAGTTGTACAGTCTGAGTTTCATAGGTTTACAGTTTGTTCATACTACATAAGGGCATACACTATCAGAAGACGACTTCAAATTCCTTGAATAGACATTATTGCCAAACTTGGTATCTGTGTTCTTAAATAAAGTTAAAGAGCTACTGTGCCTAACATACAAAGGTCTGCTGCAGGACCTAACTATGCTTTGGATTATACATTTTGCTGTCAAAGCTGTTAATGTTAAGTTAGAGTGACAGGCTTTTCCTCCTGCAAAAAAATGTTTTGTTTTTTGTGTTTGGTGGTTTTGTTTTGTGGTTATGTTCTTTATATTAGATTCCATGGGTGTGTAATCAGGATTTATTTCTTTTTTTTATGTATACATGTTATTGCATTTGTTTTCATTTGTTTTGTGTTTCATTGGATGACCGTAAACCCAAGTACACCCAGATATGTATCTTACACAAAATAAAGACATGACCAGACAAGTTTTGCGCTAGCATTTTTCTGTTGCACTAGCATTTTTCTGTTACACTATCATCAACAACCCCATTTTCCCATTTTTGCAATGAGTCACAGTTTGACAGCAACATTAGTCACTGACCAAATCCTCTAGAGGCAAGTTTGCACTGCAAGAAGTAATGACACAACAGCCATTTGTGCATTTTACATGGAGAACTGTATCATGTGAATCTCTTTTTTCCAGCTTCATATACAGTAGAATGTAGTGGCTTTATGCATATTTTGTAAGCCTTGGGTGTAGATATTAGTTCTACTGTTCCTTCTCATACTTACAGTGCATGTTTATCTTTATTGAAAGTAATGCTGTACCCCAAACCTGTACCAGTTAACATATAAACATATTGACCATAACAATGTTTGCCTGCATAGTGGAATGTGGGAATTTCTATGCACTGTAATTTATATATAAACCTGGCAAGTTGGGTGATTTTTACCCTTCTTACCTATGTTGCAGGCAGCAAGGTTAAGAACAAAGGTATAAGCTGTACACCTGTAGAATTTACAGTAGTGATTGAAATAGGTGAGTCTTGGGAGGTGGGAAGAAATCAGAATACTGAGCACCAACCATCATGGAAAAGAAACCGAGAGAGAGAGAGAGAGAAAGGGACAGCATGAAAACCTCAGTGACAGCAGCTGGAGGTCAGGAGCAAAGAAGACTCTGGCCTTTTGAGACACTGGCACTAATTACTGAGCGGGGCAGTCTTTGAAGGCTGACTGCATAACATTTTTTTTTAGGACGTGAAGGATGGTGGCCAGAGACAGCAAGCAATGAAAACTAATTCCGGAGGGGTAAGGAGGTTGACCCTAGACAAGAAATATTGAATTTGACAGGTGGAAAGGAAGGAGTGACCATGAACTCTGAGCACTGAACATAAATGTTGCATGTTGTGAGGTGATACTGGACAGCCAGCAGTGGTGAAACTGGAAGGTGTAAGAGGGCAGCCTTCAGCAGCAAGCACCGAATATGAAAGTGACGGAGGGAGCTTGGACAAGTGAGCAAGGAATGTGAACTGTGTATGTGAGAGGAATACACATTGTGTAACAATTACTGATCATAAATGGAGGGGATGCAAGGAGCAGTACATTATTTCATAGATGACAATTTGCAGATTTTATGTAGTAGTGCTATTATTTGGTAAAGAGATTGATGAAATATTTGCCACATTAAAAGCAGAGTTAAAATTTTGGTAGACAATAACATTTTAAGAAAAAACTTTGATGATATCCATTTATGGATTTTGTCAAAAACTCAAAACGTCATTACTGCAGTTCTAGCTTAAAAGGTTATGTTTGCAGTCACAGTACAGAATGTTTCCTGACCCAGAGTCTCTGGATTATAGTAGAAAGATGTAATTTAAACTGTAGATGTTTTTGTATTATTTTTGAAGATTGGAAAATTATTGTTCTTAAAATATTTTTGTAATATTTTGGAGTTTTTCTCCCTGGGCCTTGACTAAAATGGGCACTTTCCCAATAATCAAATGTCAATATTTATTTTATTTTTATTTATTTGTTTAACATTTGTTGACTGGGAAAGTCCGACTAGGTGCCACAGATCCTGTTTTCAGTGGAGGTCCGGGGAGAAATGCTCCAGAAGCATGTCTTTAGAATGTGGAAGGAAACCCACGTGAACGCAGGGAGAACATGCAAACTCCGCACAGAAGGCACCCCAGCCGAGAATCGAACCAGAGAACCTCTTGCTGTGAGGCGACAGCATTAACCGCTGCACCACTGCGCCGCCCATCTATATACATAAGATTGCACTTATGTATAAGGTGGTGAGGTCTCTTAGATAACAGTTTGCAAATCTGATCATGTTCATTTTTAGTAAGGAAGATTTTTTTTTCTGTTCACCAAACAAGATGCGTGCTTAAAACAAAATATAGTAGTTGGGGGGGGGCAAACTGTCCATCTGTAGGGTCTGCAGTAATGTTTGTAATGTTTCATAGATGCCATTTTACAAATTTGTTGTTAACTGTGTTGAACTTTACTAAAATTGCATGAAAATGTGTGCCAGGGTATGCCCAGTGTATAACTTGGGCAGCTGTAAATATTGTGAGAAAAACTTATAGAGACTACTTATCTTCTGAGTCTGGTGTACAGTGGAGCCTAAAACGCAGTTTTATATGAAAAAGATAATTTCACAGTGACCATGTAAAATAGCATTTTCTTTCAAAAATCACCTTCAAGTGTGGAAAGACAGTAGTCAGTCATGAGTTGAGGTCTTACACAGAGTATTTTGCAGATATGATCCAGAACATTGAACTGCTTTGAAGATACAAGGGAATGTTCATTGGATTAAATGCAGTCTACCTTGTTGTTAATATATTGATCAAAACTTTGTTTTAGGTACTATACATGCTTGGAATGTCGTGATGCAGTTCTACTTTAAAAAACTGATTTCAGAGTCGGTCATTTTACAACATGGCTGTTCATTATGCTTTCGTGCAGTATCAGTGACATAGTTCATGATGCATTAACTCTACTTTGAACTGATGGGGCCATTACCTTAGTAAATGATGAAATTGTGGCAATTTTTTATGGGACATTGATGAGGGGATTATTGGAAATTTGTCGCTAAGCTGCGTATGTAAAAAGGTCTTGTGTGCAGGGGAGATCGTCCTGTTATAAGTTTGTATACAGTAAATAACCAGGGAAGATCTTCATATTGCCATTTTTATAAGCGAACTATGGGGTTGTGGCATTAGTCCACAGTGGGAGATTTAGTTGGAGATATGAGCGACATTTCTATTTAGTCAGAAAAAAGGGCCTGTCTTTCTGTGTCTCTCTCTCTGTATGTACAAATGTAAAATGTTCAGTATTTTTAGTATTTCAGATGGTTAAAATAATTACCATACTGACCAGTGTAGCCCAGCACCCAAAGAACCAGTGCATGCAGAATTATGAGTGTGTGTTTCTTTCGATGTCTAGCTAGTTGCAGCTCCATAATGTCATTACTGACGCACACGCACATCTGTATTTACTGCTTATGTTCATCAAGTATGCAAAGCTCTGCCCTGAACTAAAAGTACATATTTGGAAATGCAGGTTTAGGTTAAGGTTTTGCAGAGCTCTACTGTTGAAAGATACAGAACACCATTTACTGTCAGGTGCAGTTGTTGAAATACAGGTTAAGCATAGGACTTGGCAGAACTCGAATGTTGAGAGCTGAAGAGCATGACCTGTTATCAGATAAAATCATCATCATCTTTTGGCTGTTCCTGTTAGGGGTCGCCACAGCGGATCATCTGTTTCCATTTCTTTCTGTCCTCTGCATCTTGCTCTGTCACACCAACCACCTGCATTTCCTCTCACCACATCCATAAACCTTAAATTAGGCGTTCCTCTTTTCCTCTTACCTGGCAACTCCATCATTAGCATCCTTTTCCCAATGTACCCAGCATCACTCCTCAGCACATGTCCAAACCAATGTAATCTTGCCTCTCTGGCTTTGTCTCCAAATCTTCCAACCTGGGCTGACCCTCTAATATACTTATTCCTAATACTGTCCACCCTCGTCACACCTAGTACAAATCTTAACATCTTTAACTCTGCCACGTCCAGCTCTGACTCCTGCCTATTTGTCAATGCCACTGTTTCCAACCCATATAACATAGCTGGTCTCACTAACCTCTCGTAGACCTTCCCTTTAACTCTTACTGGTACTCATCTGTCACAAATCACTCCTGACACTCTTCTCCACTCACTCCATCCTGCCTGTACTCTCTTCCACACTCACCATTACTGTGAACTATTGATCCCAAGTATTTAAACTCATCCACCTTCGCCCCCTCTACTCCCTGCATCCTCACCATTCCTCTATCCTCCCTCTCATTCACACACATATATTGTCTTAGTCCTGCTGACCTTCATTCCTCTTCTCTCTAGAGCATATCTCCATCTCTCCAGGGTCTCCTCCACCTGTTCCCTACTCACACTACAGATCACAATGTCATCTGCAAACATCATAGTCCACGGAGACTTCTGTCTAATCTCGTCTGTCAACCTGTCCATCACCATTGCAAATAAGAAAGGGCTCAGAGCTGATCCTTGATGTAATCCCATCTCCACCTTAAACGCATCTGTCACTCCTACCACTCACCACTGTCACACTACCCTCATACATATCCTGTACCACTCTTGCATACTTCTGACACTCCCGACGCCCTCTTACAATACCACAACTCCTCTCTAGGCACCCTGTCATATGCTTTCTCTAAGTCCACAAAAACACAATGCAACTCCTTCTGACCTTCTCTGTACTTCTCCAGCAACACTCTCAGAGCAAACATTGCATCTGTAGTGCTCTTTACCAGCATGAAACCATACTGCTGATCACTAATCATCACGTCCCTTCTTAACCTAGCTTCCACTACTCTTTCCCATAACTTCATGCTGTGACTGATCAGTTTAATCCCTCTGTAGTTACTACAGCTCTAGACATCACCTTTATTCTTAAAAATTGGTACCAAAACATCTTTTCTCCATTCCTCAGGCATCCTCTCACTTTCCAAAATTTCATTAAACAATCTGGTTAAAAACTCCACTGCCATTTTACCTAAACACCTCCATGCTTCCACAGGTATGTCATCTGGACCAACAGCCTTTCCATTCTTCATCCTCTTCATAGCTATCCTTCCCTCCTCCTTCCTAATCCATTGCACTTCATGATTCACTGTCCCATCATTAAACCTTCTCTCTCTCTTTCATTCTCTTCATTCATCAGCCCCTCAAAGTACTCTTTCCATCTGCTCAACACACTCTCCTCGCTTGTAAGTATGTTTCCCTCATTATCCTTTATCACATCTTTCCTAGCTCGGTCCCTCTGTCCTTTTCTCCCTCCTTAGTGTCCAACCTTTCATACAACTCTTCATATGCCTTATCCTTAGCCTTCGTCACCTCTTTCTTTGCCTTGCACCTCATCTCCTTATACTCCTGTTCAAGCATTCTAATTGTGTTAGTCAATGCACAAGTAAAAAGAACGGGCAGCACTTTCCAGCATTGACTTATTCGCTTTCATT
This sequence comes from Protopterus annectens, assembly GCF_019279795.1. Taxonomy (NCBI): domain Eukaryota; kingdom Metazoa; phylum Chordata; order Ceratodontiformes; family Protopteridae; genus Protopterus; species Protopterus annectens. The sequence goes on from NC_056729.1 coordinate 259,404,461, forward strand.
CACTATCATGTGACAGCTTAATGCAGCACACTTTGTTTTGTTTATAAGAAGTGTGATGTCCAGCATAGACATTAATCTAAAAATTAAAAACTGGTTTGCCAATTCCTTGCATTGGTGACTATTTACAGTAAAATGACTGCATTCCATTGCTAATTAAACTGTTTTGCCACCTGTCCATTATCGCTCAAAACTGCAGAATGAAAAGCAAATATTGGAAGGATTCTGTTAATTTAAAACGCATTGTCTTGATATGGAATTTTCTTTTCTATTGTCTATATCTCTAGCTGTACATATATTCATGTGGGTTTGTGTGTGGGTGTATATGTGTACATGGCTGCCCATATGTGTGTTTTTGTTTGCATGTCTGTGTATTTGATAGACACGTTCTTTAATGTAGTTCTTAATGTCATTTCGAAAGGATCAGAAAATGAAAGCTGGTCAAAGTGCATCTAGATTTATTTTCTGTATGTGGGCATTTGTTATACTGTAGTTTTGCACACCGTGTGGCCACACAGTGTGTAACAAAGCAGGCTGTTTGAGTTCATTACATTCCCTTGCCAACAGGTGAACCAGAAGGCTCAGTGGGGGTCATGCATTGTCTTAATACTGGAGTAATTCATGAGTTGTTATTTGGATAAACAGTGCATGATAGATTCTTTAATCTTTTGGAGAAAAGTAAAATATTCAGCAATTGTTTACATTAGGGCACACTGTCATGGTATGCACAGGTGTGAGCATTGCCCACTTGTCTGACTTTCTGATGGAGCTGTCAGTTAATCCTGGTGACTGGGACATTTTCTAAATGTCATTCTAATATTACAGTTTGTAAACAGCAAAATGTTTTAAGAATTTTGAAGTAAAAAGTTTGAACCTCTAATGGTGGGCATTATTGGCTTTAAGTTGTCTGCTCTATTTCAAGTGCCTTGCAGTTCTGTGATGATGGGGTGTGGGGAGGAAGGCCCTGATTAATATTAAGTTGTCTGTCGTTTTATTCTCTCATTTCCTCAAGATCAACATGTTTGATATGAATATTCACATTTTAAAAAATAAGAGTTGTACTTTTGGGCAGAATAGCTCAGTTATACTTTTTCTCAGTTGCCTTACTACCTACAGCTCGGATGGCTGTTGCATATTACTGCAGAAGAGCTTGCAACAGAATTCAAGTATTATCGTTGCCATTCGTATATACCAAATACCCCATCACATGAAACATCAGACCTTAAAAAAAAATCCCAGAGGTTTAGTTTCTCACTATAGCATGATTTAGTTACAAGAAACCGGCCTGTACTAAAACTTTTCTTATTTTTTCTGTTGGAATGAAAAGAAGGGAAAACCCACCCACCTTGAAACTTAACCTTAACATGTTTTTTGTAGGGGATTTGCTGCTGTTTGCTTGACATCTCATAATTAAGGGAATCTGCAGTTCTTCCTGTGAAGTACTGTCCATGAGCATTCCCAAGTCTTGCTGACATCTGCAGCTGCTTTATGCTAACATGCACAGTGTGTTGGAATTTTTCTCTACTACCTTTGTTGCAGAGAGAAAGAGAAATTGTCTTGGTGCAGATAACTGACCACATCTTTTTGAACAGTGTGTCAATTGTTGGAGGGTTTTTTCTTTAAGGGCATCATCATCATCATCATCAGTCCCCCTTTTTCCATTTTCTACATGGGGTCAGGGTGTTGTGTTAACTGTCACCATCTCTCTCACTCCTGCCTTCTTCAACACTCATGCCCGAATGTCGCAGATCTTCTTTCACACAGTCCATCCACCTCTTTGCTGGACATCCTCGCTTTCTCTTACTTTCTTCCTGTCTGTCCCAAATCTTCCTCACCAGATTGTCTTCTGCTTTTCTACACATGAGCCCAAACCACCGTAATCTGTTCTCTTTGGTCTTTTCTGCAATTGGAGCTACTTTGGCTTCCGCTTTTATGTCCTCATTTCTTTGTCTGTCCCACAGTGTGCATCCTACCACCCTTCTCAGGCACTTCATTTCTGTCACCTCTAGCTTCTTCAACTGTTTTGCCTTTACTCCCCATGTTTCTGTACCATACAGTAGTACTGGTTGCACCACTGTTTTTTACACCTCACTTTTCACCTTATTTGGCATTTTTCTGTCGTAGACTACACCTTACACTCTATGCAGGTTTGCTGCAGCCCCTCTGTTTCTAGCTTTGACCTCTTCATTCAGACTTCACTTCTCCTTAACCACTCCTCCCAGATACTTGAAGCTTTTTACCTGTTCCACTGTCTTCCCTTCTATCTCAGTTGTCAGCTTCTTCTGATTTCCCCAATTTACTGCCATTACCACTGCCTTTTCTGTACTTAGGTTCATCCCACGTGCCTTCAGTTTTGCTTTCCATTCTCCTATCCTTGGCTGAAGTTTGTGCTCAGAGTCTGCCTGTAATGCCACATCACCTGCATATAGTAACTTTGTTGATCTGACCCCTCTGACCCGTTTGCTAATGTAGTCCATCACCAGTATGAACAGCAGTGGGCTCAGAGCGGAACCCTGGTGTGCACCTACTCCCACTGGGAACCCCTCTGTGAGGCCAAACATTGTTTGTACTTGAGCCATTGGGTCCTTATACATAGCTTGCACTAACTCTGCCAGTGTTTACGGGACTGCACCACCACAGTACTGCCCAGATCAGCTTTCTTGGGACCTTGTCATATGCTTTCTCCAAGTCTAGGAATGCCCAGTTGGACCTTTTCCTCATCTCTACCTTCTTCTCTAGTATCTGTCTCACTGCAAACATCGGGTCAATTGTGCTGCATCCTGATCTGAATCCAAACTGCTCATCTCCCATATTACATTCTTTCTTTTACTCTGCCTATCTGTTGATCAGTCACCCTCTCCAGAACCTTCATGCATTGTGATAGGAGTTTGATGCCTCTGTACTGCTCACAGTTGTGGATGTCCCCTTTGTTCTTTTACAATGGCATGAGAATGCTTATTCTCCAGTCTTCTAGGATATTCCTTTCTCACCACACTGCTATGAGTACCTTCGGGAGCCATTTCTCCCCTATCTCACCCAGCATCTTTGTCATATCTGCTGTGACCTCATCTGAGCCTGCTGCTTTCTCTGACTTAATTTTCCTTAGTGCTGTTCTTATTTCTTTTAGGGTGGAGTCCTCTTCTTCTCTCAATGTAGGCTGTTTCTGAGGCAGCACAGCTTCTGTGAGTTTTCTTCATTCAGAAACTGCTGGAAATACTCCTTCCAACTGCCTTTGATGTCCTGTGGACTGGTAAGCAGGTTGTTGCTGGCATCCCTTATGAAGGGTGTCTGACTATCTTCTTTATCTGTCTGTCTTTGCCTTGCAACCTGACATAGTTTCTTTGTGCCACCTACTGAGTCACTTTCCAGAAGTTGGTAGAGTCCCTCTGATGCCCTTTTCTTTGCATCTTCTTTTTTACTTCCTAGCCTGATCAATCTTTTATCTCTCCCACTTCTTCCTGCACTCCTTTCTTTTGATGACTTCCTGGACTTCTCCATTCTGCCACCAGCTTTCCTCATGTACCATATTTCCATAACTGGCTCGGCCACATATCTTTTTTGTAGTCCTAATACATACTATTTTTAGGCACTGCCATTCTTGTTCAACTCTACCTATTTCCTCCTCTTCTTGGGGTGCTAAAGTCCTGAGTAATTCCTTAAGCATGTTTTTTTGTCTTAAATATGTTTCTTTAAATATTTGTTACTCATAGTCCAGTCTTTTCATTGTAAGACTCATTTTCTACCTGTTAATGCCCCTCCAAACCCCAAAAACACAGCAGCCTTCAATGAATTGCTCTTAGAAACATTATATAACAATGGCATTGGTTACATAGAGGCAGCTATACCTACCACAAGTAAGCCCAGAACTAGCCCCAGAAAAAAATTGCTGTAGTGGCATCACAAATTAAACAGAATATACAAAAAATGAAGAAGAAGAAAAAAAAAAATGCAAAATTCAGGAAGGGTAACTCTCTTAAAGATAAAAATTGTCTCATCAAGCTAAGTAGGCAGCTAAGAGGGGTAATTAGGTCAAAAAAGCCATATCTGAGGTTTAGATAGCCTTCCAGGTGAAAGATTACCATAAGGCTTTCTACAGCTGTGTCATAAACCTCAAGGGCAGCACATAGCAATATGCTGAACTGGTAGTTAATGGTGCTACATTCACTAAGTCTGGCAATATAGCAAAATAGTCAATGGACCAATTCAGTTCCAACTTTCCCCTTCTCAACCCCAGTCCCCCCAAGAAATACCCTCAAACATAGCCCCACCAACTATAATTAGGGAGCATGTACTGGATGAGCTCACTAAAGACAAGAACACAACCTCAATGGGCCCCTGTAACATCCTGTGAGCATCTTAAACAGTCTAAAATACAACTTATCAAGACCTCTGGCATCACTGTTTAACTATAGTCGTAAAACAGGCTTTCTGACACAAGAATAGAGGACTGAGATGGTCATTACTTTCAGTAAGGAAGGACCTTCAACAGATCCTGGAAACTACAGTCCTATTAGTTTGACTAGTCTTATTTGCAAAGCTGTGGAAAGAATTATGGAAATTATCAACAAGGACACAGGCGACCTCCAGACACTAGATCCGTCCCAGTTTAGCTGTGTCAAAGGAAGGTGATGCTTAATGAACCTGGTAGGTTTCTTTGAAAAGGTCACTAAGGTAATGGATGAGGGGAAATCTGGTACTTTACCTGGTTCTGGCTAATGCATCTGGTACAATACCCCACTTGGGCATTGTAAACAAACATACGGAACTCTGTATAAACTCTTTTATAATTTGCTGGATTGCTAGCTGGCTCGTGGGTAGGACCCAGGAGGCCAGGCTCAGTAAGGCCACCTCTACAATGAGACCGGTCACCAGTGGAGTCCCACAGGGCTCTGTAAAAGGCCCACTCCTGTGTGGCATCTAATTTTAGTAGGGCAAAGTCAATGTCAGAGGGCTTTAGCTGACCAAGTTCACAATGATTGCAAACTGGGAGCAATCACTGAGTCCCTCCAAGATGATAACACCCTTCAGGAAGGTCGAACACAGACCAATACTTGGTTCCAAAGCCATAGTTTAAAACTCAATACTAAGAAATTCAGTGTAGTACCTTTTGGGAAGTTTGCCAGCATGGTAACTGTCATCAATAAAACACCCCTAAAAGTTGATTCACTAGTCAGGGATCTAGAAACTCAATAGTGACCTAGCCTTCGACCAGCATGTGTCCAAGGTAGTAAGAAAATCCTGTGTTGCTCGACTTCCAAGTAAGGGTATGGAATTTAGGCTCAGAAAGGTCATCATACCAGTGTACTCTTGCCATCATTGGACCCCTCATAGAGTATAATGCCCCCTTTGATAGGTACCTAATCAGACATATGTGGCAACTGGTACACCTGCAGAGGTTCCTTACAAAAAAGAATACAGGGAGTAGTAAACACAGTGCCATATGCTGATCACCTCAAATCCCTCCCTGTCTGTTTACCTCTGTATCATACAGACTTCTGAGAGGTGATGTTTGCCTGGCATCCTTGGACCCTAGTTTGATTAACTTTTTGCACATCCATAAAACAAAAGCATGAGAACTATTAGAACAAAAGACATGCATTTCATCTGTATAAGGCACATTGAAGAGGCAGATATGTTTCTCAGAGAATTCCTATTCTCTGGAACTGGCTTCCCATCCATGTCAAGCAGTTTCTTCTTAATTCTAATTAAACTCAACATGGATCAGTGGATAGTTCATAGGTTCATAGATTCGTACTAGGCTAACTGCCCTTGTGGGCCATTTTAAACCTAGCCAATTACCCTATGTGAGAATCAAATCCTGCACCTTGTGTCTGTAAAGTAAACACTTTAACCATTATGCCAACTTTCCATCTTAAGTTTCATGGATTAGTACTATGCTAACTGCCCTTGTGGGCTACTTTAAGCCTAGCCAGTTACCCCATGTGAGGATCAAACCCTGCACCTTGGTAATCGGAAATTCCACCCCTGTTCTGTCACATATGTCCTTGATGGACAGATGCAGTCAGTAAATCACCCCCTATATAAATCAAATTTGTGGGTCACATTTGAGTTGCATAGCTAGGCTTATAAGAGGCCTAGTGGTCCTTAAGTCTAGTATACACCTATGAACATGTCCAGGCCATCAGTCATTTGGCTGTCTAATAAAAATAGCATTTAAGAAAATGAGAACTGCCAAGATAAACTGGGAGGGAAATGGAACGTGACTGGAGTACCCTGGAAGCTACAGGTTCCCATTGTTATTTCAGCAGCTCAGTGTATTGTGTTCTGTTTGTTACACAGAGTTAATGTTGTAGCTATGCAATGCTTGTACTTCAGAATATGTCATCTTATTTGAATGTGTAAGATGTTCCCTAGGGCTGTCTAACATGGTGGAATGCATCTGTCACTGTGGAGTTTGGGACTGTGTAGTGTTAGCAGAAGTAAAGTAATTAGCACTTGTTTCTGGTTTCTTCTGTAGGCCTTTAAAGGTGACTATTCTTTTTCAGCTTAGGGTTACCCTGATTTGATAATGCATTGTGTGTAGTTCACTGTTCATGTTGATGTTTATGTTTTGTGAATGTGTTAATCAAATAGATGGAATCCGTCATTTGTGCTTGCAGTTATGGAAATTGTTTCTGTGTTTGGAAAAGTAAAAATGACAGCTTCCCAAAAGATTGCTTGTGTTAGATTCACAGATGGTTTTAGGCACCAGTGAACCGTGCAGTTGCTGGGGGGGGGTCTTCAGCCACAGCATGTGATCTTTGTTTGTCAGACAAACAAAAGCTACTACATCAATCTTAAATACTTAAGTTATTGTGATCATCATTTTTCTGTTCCTATATATTATATAGGTTTACTGTCAAAAAGACGAATGTGGATGTTCCGCAGATGGAAAAACAAAAGACAGATGTCCGAATTTCCATGTTGCCGAGCATTCCATGTTCAAAATTCCTATCAGCGAATGCTACTGTGCATTCGCTGATATGAACTAGAAGTACTGCACACAGATTCATGTACAGTTTAGTTTGGGACATTTATCCCTTTCCTCACTGTAGTGCGATCTCGGAATTGAAATATATAGTTAGCAGTGGGTGTGGGGGGTGCAGCAAAAACGTGATGTAAGGTGTTGATAAGTATGCTGCTATACAGAAATCAAGTGCTCTGTTCAGCAACAGTGTTGAATTTATTGAAGTCGTTGAGCTGATTTGACATTGTCACTTTCGCTTTTCCCTTCGATGTTCTGACTGGGATTTTTTTTTTTTTTAATGGGCGACATTTTGATAGTAAACCATTATAGTGTGTGTGTGTGTATGTATATATATATATATATATATATATATATATATATATATATATATATATATACATATACATACACACACACACACACACACACACAATACGCAGCAGTCACTTGAAATACAAGATTGTGGCCATTTGTGGGGAGGTGTGGAGCCAGGCAGTGTTCCCATATAGGATTTATGCACCCTCTCAAATGTTTGGCGTATTAATTTATTGTGAGCTACCATTTTGTCACTTTAGAACATTAAGCCCTGAGCATAACTAATGTCTTCCTTAAAATAAAAAATATGATTGAAATTCTTTTGTTACTCTTGATTTTTGTTCAGGTGACCACTGGATCAAAGGTTGGGGGAAAATGTACTAAAATACACCTCAGAGCCTGTATGACCTTATGGCTTCTAGTGAGGGGGGACTGGAGCCCCTCACACCCTAGATAAATTATATTGTTTCCTATACAATTGTTGCTATGCTGTCTTGGCTAGGCAAGTTGCATTGAAAGGATGCCAGTAAAGTAAAGTTAAAAAGCAACACTAAATGTCATTCTTTCCTTAGTCATAATTGTTGTTTAAGCCATTCTTGGATGTAAAAATTTTGCATATATAAAAAAATTAAAACAACTAGCTTTGTTTTTCTAACCACCACAAAGAACTGCGTATTTTCTGGAGGTAATACTCAATAGTGCCTTTAACATTAGGCCTCACTGTTGTTGCTTCCTTTTCTCTCTCTGTTTCTCTCTCTCTCTCTCTCTGCACACACTGAAGGTAAAAAAGCAAGTAAACACATAGAAAAAAATACCCAATAATTCCAATCAGTAAACATATTTTATTTCTCATTTATTTTCAAGCAGTCTAGCTGTGCTGTTCATTTTTCACCACCTACATTTTGTACCTACAAGAAACTTGTGATTTTAGACCCCATTTCTTCTCTTCCCTTTTCATATTTTATGTACTTTTTGACATCTTCCTGTCTCATACCTGGAGGGGCTGGCATTCAGGCAACCATATTGGTTGCTTGTACACTAGCCAGGTTCATGGCAATTAGGGTCTTTTAGGGTGTTTTTTTACTTAAGCTCCTCCCCTTGAGTAGGGGACATGTATAACTGTAAGGACAAAACGCAATGCAGAACATACTGCTAGAGAAATAATAGATGTGATGTAGACTTCCACAGTTCTATGTGACTGTTAAAAAGGCAATGTGGTTTTTACTGAACTGGAATTAGGTTAGTGCAATACAATATGTTGCAGTGACAGTTGCAGTGAAACTAAAAGAAGTCATAGCTAGTTATCACAGTTTAAAATGCATGTTTCTTACTAAATCAGAACATGTAGTACACTTTTTCTACCTACATGTCATTCTGTCATTCTTCGGGAACACTTCACATAATCGAATTACTGAAATCTCGAATTGCATATGGTCGAGACCATATGATCGAGATTTCAGTAAATCGAATATGTGTAGTGTGTAAAAATAAGAGTTTACTTACCTTAATACATTGCGTGCACACAGAGGCAAGGATTCTTGTACGCTCTGTGTGTACGTAATGTTTTTTTTTCTTCTGCGGTGTTGACAGGAAATGAGAAATCTCCCATTTTGCGCTTCCACATACAGCGCAAGACGGGAGATTTCCCATTTCCCCACTGTAGTGCGATCTTGGAGTTGGTATATTTAAGTAGGGGGGGATGTGGGGGGCACAGCCCCCCACATGGGGGGGTGCAGGGGGGCAAAGTTTGTCTTTTTTTTTTTTTTGATTTCGCTTCAGAAGTTCGAGTTTACGAAACTCGATCTTTTGCTTACGGTTATTTGAAGTTCGAGATTTTGTAAATTCGAACTTCTGAAGTGAATCCCATTCTTCTTATATAGCGTCTTTGTGTGTTTCCTTAAATACTGTCATTTAACTAAAGCATGAGTTTCTCTAATGCACCTTTAGTACTATTAGTACTATCCTGCTTAACTTAGTTATTATTATCTTTTTTTTTTTTTTAACTCTGGGCTGCGGTGAAAAGTATCTTAAACTAAGGCCAGACCACTCACTCAGCAAATAATTGAACAAATAACTGAAATAGACAGCCGTATAACTTAACTATTGCACTACCCTTATTAGAAAGTGTAAAGCAGAAAATGACAGTCAGAAACAGCAGTTCAAAAAATTAAACTGCAGTCATTTGACCATGAAATGTAATTGTTAAAAATGAAACTCATCAGTATTGCACTGTTTAACTCTTGACTGCAATAAAATTAAAGTTGAACTGTCATGTTTGAGCTTTAAGACCTGACAAGCCAATGCAGTGTGGTATTTTGTAGATACATTAATTACAGTCCGTAATCTTAAATAGTGTACAAACTGAGACCATTAATTACAGTCTTCTTAATCTTAATCGTAATCTTAAGTAGTGCACAACCTGAGAATCACCTCTTGGTAGCTAAACTCGTATAAAATTTATAATTTGTGATTCTGGTGGAAAATGGACATAATTAAACCCATCAGAGCCACAAGACAGAGTATCACTGTGAAAGCTCAAACATAATTCTTGAAAACTGTAATCTATTTATTTTATTTATTTACTCAACTACATTTTGTTGACTGGGTTTATTGTCACTCATCCAATGACCTGTAGTCAAAGGAGACCCCAAAAGTGGTATTCATACTGACTAGGGGAAATCTGTCCAAGGCACCAGGAAACTTGCCCTATTCTTTTCAATAGGTGTTGTGGGACTTTTTGTAACCACACGAGCTCCCACCATTTCAGGCAGATGGCGCCTTGCTTTAACATCTCTATAACGTATGATCCTGGAATACACCAACATTTCAAGAACTGTGTATAATGCACAAAAGACCAACATAAAATAAAATTCAAAACGTGATCTAATGCATGACCTTGGAGCACTGCAGTTATAATTACACTAATTAGAATAGTGCACAGTTCTGTTAAAAGACAGCAGAAATTAAATTCATGACAAATGTACCGTTGCATGGCACTAGAATACAGTTTTAATTATTCAGAAATGTGGTATGTCTGATTCTGGAATACAGTGGTGGAAAATGTAATTAAACTTTTTATTCCGTATACATCTCACAATTCATTACTTGCTATTTACCTGATCAGAACAACAATGCCCTGTTTTACTGTGGAAACGAACTGCTACAGTAAACTCATAATAATAATTAGAGCAATATGTACAGAAGACAAAGTTGTAAAGAAGCTTTTCGCAAGGACTAACTTATGAGTATTTTACTGAATATACAGCTTAAAAGACAAGTTGACTGCAATGTTTTCAAAATGTAATCAGAAACTGTTATTCAAAGAACAGAAAATGAGAAACTATGTTGCATCATAAGATACAGTTTAGTTCCCTTACAGTAAAAGAAGCATTCCATTTGAATTCCACATGCAAAAAACATTCACGTTCTTAAACTCCAGTGTCGAGGTAACACCTGTTCCACTGTCAAACATCATGTGGTCATACATGTAATTTATGACAGCATCCCTTTTAGGGTAAGGTATAATGCTGTTATTTAAGGCACGTCACATGATCTCTTCTTCAGCACTGAGCAGTCAAAGTAAAAGACCTAATAGAAGGTGTTAAGGTGCCCAAAAGAGTACGTCATTTGTGAGCATCCTGATTATATTTATTACAAATGTTACAATAAAAAAGCAGGTTGTTATGCTCATGGGATGCAAAAAGGAAAATAAGATGCACATGCTGAGGCAAACACAGAGCTCTGGTTCTGCAGTGGCATGGCCTGAGGGTAGTTAGCAATATTACTGAGCAGCAAAGTGGGTTACAGTCGTCCTGGAAGACTTCACATGTAAGTCAGGATGATCTGGTACCTGCCAGACCGTTTTTGCTGCTGCTTAGAAGCTTTATGACTTTCTAAATGACAAATAAGGTATATGAGGAAAGTAAGACAAGACAGTGGTGCAAGTTCTCATCTTTGGGACATGTCCTGCCTCTCTTGGAAACTATCTGTTAATTCCAGAGAGATCTGCAGCTGTCAAAGAGAACCCCACCCTTTAAGAGAACACCTAAGATGGTCTAGTCCATATCCTTGTGGAATTCGGACATCCTAAACAGGCTGCACTGCCACTAGTTGCTGCTGTCCTGGTCAGTCGGTCTACAGTATCAAAGGCAGAATTAACCACATGAAGCCAACCAATGATGCACTGCTCATCACACTTCATACATGTGGACATATATTTCTAGGTCTTACTCCACTTAAGAAGAATGAAACTGAGACGTGCTACAGATAATTTAAAAGTCTACAGCCCTGAGGTGGCAGAAGAATAAATCCTTTTTTTCAAATCCACTTCCTAGCCCTAAGCTCATCTCACTAGGAGGCAGAAGCCAAGTGCAGATGAATTCTGTAACTCAAGGAATGAAAATGATATGTAAATTAGCTTTAGGATGTGTAGTTGGGAGGGAAGACCTCATTCTTGAAGGAGTTGATTTCAAGAAGGAGCTCAATGCAGAGGCTCCACCAGGAGCAAATGCAGTTTTATTTTTCCCATTTCTAACAGTACCTAGTGAAAAGCAGCCAGAAACATCGAGTTCCTGATCAAACTGTTACTTTCCAAAAAAAAAATGCATTCAGTACATCTGCCATGTAGTGAGATTTTATGCCTACACTTGTTTATTATTTATTTATTTATTTATTTTTAAGTTTTGCACTCCGTGACAAGCAGTAGGAAACTTAACAAATATTTCAGCATTAGCAAAAAGTCCCAAGTAAATGCCCACTGTAAAACAATGAAAATGTAACTGAATATGGCAATGTAAATGGGGACATAGAGCTCCAAATTGGTCAGTGTGGAGTCTTGTTTGGGGCCTGGAGAGAGACAGACACAGAGCGAGAGTGTACCAGACACCAGCACCTAAGTGCTGTCAACAGCAGCATTAAAAAAAAAAAAAAAGAATTGAAACACATTTTAAAGCATTTTTAAATGTACAAGAACAGGCAAAATTCAAGCTTTTAAAGACACAGTACTTAGAGCAGAGGAAAGTGTTAAAGCAAAGCAAACATATACCGAAGCATAGTGGAGGGGAAAACAAAGTATGGACCTTGACAGGAATTAGAAAAAAATTGAAACACCTTCACTTCACAGATTCAAGGTACATGGTTGGAGTCTAACTTGGCTATTGGCTAGGCTTAAAATGACCCTTCAGGGCAATTAGCCGTAGTATTCACCTGTGAACCTATTCAAGGAGGGGCTGTATAAATGCTTAGCATTCTTGTGAATTGAAGGTCCAACCTAAAATCTTTGAGACCCCAGGGAAAGCATAGACTCTGGTTCTTTGTATCTTCTCAAACAGATGTTAAAAATGCTTTAGATGGAAAGAAAAGGCCACTCTACAGTGGGTTTCCTCATTGGGAAATTTGTTTCGTAACAGAGCTAAAAGAAGATGACTTATGCCCTGTCTGTGTCAAACACCAAGACCAATGCATTCTCAAACAGAGCAACAATAACAGACAGAGAAGTGAGGGGAAAACACCTCCACTAGGCTGTTAGCACCAGAAGGTCAAATTCCTGCTTCACTCCAATGCAGTAGGTGGGAGTGGGGGTTGCACAAGGTGATATGATCAAATGGCACTAGCTAAGATGCCAGATGAACACTAGACAGGGGTTGCATGCCTGAGACATTCCTGGTGTGCGATGTCCATATGGTATCTTGCGTCAGATTTAATTTCTCTAAAACACTCTATTATACCCAATCTGTTAACTTCCACCAAATTCGATACAACTTATCATAGTCTTTGGTGAGGACATGGGATGCAGATTGACCAGCACTGGCAGTGAGAAGTCCTGTGGAGATAACTTTATCCATTTTAGTATGCAGTCATTTACCTGGAGAAGGGCCAATGGGATCTTATCCCCCAAACCATAGCTCAGATGACGCAACATGTCCCCAGACACTATGTGACCTGATTGCATGCTTTGGCATGCACCATGGCATGATGTGCAGTAGTGAGCATATCCCAAATCTGCCTCCAAACAGTAGGAGGTCAAGAGGAGAGTTTAAGCTTTTATTCATCTTGTCTACATCTACAATCAAAGAACTGTTGAATATCACTCACTAGTACTGCAGGCACAGTAGGTGTGGAAATTGAGACAGGCCTCAGTTTACAGCTATGCTGTCAGTCTTAAATCTTGCTTTTTACTCTCTTGCCCAAGACACAAGTAATTATTTTGGCCAGTCTCGGGACTGGGACCTGTCTTCCAAACAAGGTACTGTGAACTGATGAAAACCACAAATATCTCACTTTTGTCACTTGCAGACTGCAGAACTGAGTCTTCTCAAAGTTGCAGTATCCGGTAACATTGTGATTTGGAGCCCCCCCCCCGTTAGTTCGTCATTATGGTTATATGGTTACAATAGGCACACTCATCATGTCTACCCTACTTAGGGTTCAAACCAATTCAGAAAACAATTCAAAGAGTGTGACTATAGAAATAAGCAGGAATCCCTCAGTATGAGCATCAGGTAAAGCAGCATAAGGATCCCATGTGTGTCTCAAAGTGGGAAGTGAGCATCATGCTCAAAGGTTAAAGAGAAGCACTGATACAGGGGAGAAAAGGACATGCTCAAGTGATTCGCCCACTGTACAATGCTACTCAACTACAGTCCTCTAATTTGGTCAAACAAAAGCAACAAGAACCAAAAAAAAATGTCACTTTCCTCCCAGACTGTAAAGTACAGTTTGCAATAGTTTTAGTAAACTGAATCTGACTGGTCTTGGGCAGTTTCTACAAAAAGAACCTAAGAGAAAACTGCAAAACGGAAGAATTTTTTAAACTGCAGTGGGACAATTAACAATGGTAATGGGTAATGAGAAAACAAATTTCATACAGAACTTATGGTTTGCAATCATATGATTAGCACAGTCTAATTTTTGTTACATGGTTACTCACTGCACCCTAGAGAAATCCTCATTTAAATTCCAGACAGCAGTCTAGGCAGTGGATCAGTAGCATTCAGACAGGAGTCCCCCCCCCCCCACTTAATTCAGAAACACTTGTATGCTGCATGTTGTTTCTGTTGAGAATGTATTGCATTGGCTACTGTAGAAAGCCAAGGACAAATAACACAATACAAAAGGAAAATTAAAAAGAGGATCTAGCTCTGTTGTCATAAAGAGATAAAGCCTGATTACATCTGGAGCAATCTGTGTTTGATTACTGGCATAGAGACCTAGAATGAGGAAGACATGTATGCCTACCCTCAAGGGGAGGGACACAGTAATGCTTTCCTGTTTTGTAGGCTCTCAGAACAGAGGCAACAATGCTTAGGCAGGGGTCTAATGTGTGTTTAGTTCATTGAGCTTTGAATGCATTAGCTGTCCTTAGCAGGTGCATGGAAGCATGCATGTGCATGAGGAGATGTAGTGGTGCTTACAGTACACTATAGTATTGTACTGTACTGTAAGGACCGTACAGTGAGAAGATGTAGTGGTGATTACAGTACACTATAGTATTGTACTGTACTGTAAGGACCGTACAGTGAGAAGATGTAGTGGTGCTTACAGTACACTATAGTATTGTACTGTACTGTAAGGACCGTACAGTACAGTATTGTGTTGTATTGCACTCTTTGGTCATGCCTGAAGACTTCCACATTTCTTAGTTTTATGTCAGTAGTACAGAAATACACTATAGGTTGAGTACCAGAAAGGCAGGAAAACTATGCGCAGTGCTCTGCTTTGCAGAAGTCCAGCATATGCAACTTACTAAGCATGAAATATTCATCAGTCTTGTCATTTTACAGCTGGAATTGTTATGAAAAAAACAAAACAAAGATTAGGCCTCTCTGATCTTCGTTTCCCATTCAAAGTAAATTAATGGTTTAACCCATGATATGAAATAAGATAATTATGTTAACATTTATCATGTCTGCTGAAGCTTTAAGTTAGGACTAAGAAAATGAGTCAAGTAGTAATGCAGAATAGGAGTCAATTCATTTAGTGAAATAATTAATGTAGTTCTGCTGCATAGCATCTCTTTAGTATGAGTAAAATGAAAAAGGTAAATTAACTGTGTTGTATCCATGGTCTTGAGGAGAACAAGGAAAAAGTATTATAAAGGCTGCAGAAATAGGTTTTGGTTATTTTCTTGGTGAGAAAATACTGTGTACTATTGTGGTGCTTTAAGTGGAGCTCTAGTTTGAATTACACATGCAGTGAAAGATGGGGTATACAGTGGCATAATTAATGTGTTTATTTTAATTATATATGTTGGAGGGTCTTGATACAGGAAAAAGCATTTGACAAAGTAAGCTGGGATTTTGAGTAGGGCAATGGAAGCATTTTCATTGCCTGATAAAATTGTAAGATTGATTTGGAGGATATACGAAGGATCGGAAGCAAAAATTAAAGTGAGGAGATTCCTGTTCTTTAGGGTCTGTTTGCGCAGAGAGGAACCAGACAGGGGTTTTCTGTTTCCCATTTGTTATTTGCGTTATATTTAGAACCATTGGCAAAGAAAATAAGGGACTCAAAAATTCAGTGATATAATTGGTATGTAATCAATAAAAGTTGGCTTTATTTGCAGATGATATTATTTTGTACCTGATAAAACCAGACAAGGACACTTCAGTGTTGTGGAACATTCTGATATAGTTTCAGGTCTTTTTGGGATGCAAAATTATTGAAGATAAAACAAAGGCATTAGGCTGTAAACTATGTACCCACACACAAATCGGTTCAGCAATATACATATTTATGGGGATATGACAAAATGCAGTTCTTAGGAGTATGGATTAAAAAAAAGAGTCTGTTATGGCAGCTAAGAATATGTGGGAAGAGACTAAACAAAAGATAATATAAAAACTGAGAATTTGGAAACTGTTTTATGGGTGTGGATAGCAAGATGCAAGCAGTGAAAATGTTTTTAGTCTCTTTAGTTGTATATGCAGGTTATGCATATTTTTGTGAACCCAAGGAGAAGTTGTGGATAGCAATTAATAATGAGTTGAAGGATTCTGTCTGGGAGGGAAGAGGACAAGAGTCAAGTGGAATATGTTGATCCTTCTAATAGAACAAGGTGGTATCAACTGATTCGAAGGGTGATTTCAGAGCTGCACAGTTAAAGCTGCTACACATAGCACAAGCAAATACTTAGGAGGGAAAGTAACAAGAGTGGGAACAGGTCCGTAGTTCATTTGGACTGCAGGCTAGATTGCCTTCCCTATCAATGATTGATCTCAGAGTACAGGCAAATGAAAAAGGAATAAGGGGAATCCTAAGTGAAAGTCCAGCACTGGTAGAGTTTTTATTAGACTCTTGACCAGAAGCTGCTCTTAAAAAGGTATAATTATCGGGGCATATAAAATATTGCATGATAACTATAGGAATCAGAGTTTAGAAAGGATTGACAAGAGAGGGTGTATAAGCAATTCACAAAGAAACAATGGGAAGGTATATGTGTGTGACTCCCAAATATGCAGCAAAGTCTAGAATATTGAGGATCTTTGCTGGGAAATGGTTGCACAGGTATATTCCAAAGAATTTTTCCTCTGGTGGCTTGCTTATGTTGGAGGTGTGATGGAGAAGAAAGAGGTAATTGGGAACATGTTTTTGGGAGTGCGAGTTGGCAAACTATAAAAATTCTCTGCAGCGTACTCTGGTCAGAAATGCTGGGTGAGCAAATTGGTGTAACTAAGGAAATGATGTTTTTGAACTGTGATACAGAATTATAACTGCATAAACATAGTTAAGTCCTTGCTGAGATTAACTCTGGTGGCTGACAAAGCAGTTCTGGCAGCTGACAAAAAAGCAATTACTAGAAAATAGAAATTAAAGTCTAAACTGTACCAGAAGTAGTAAGTATAGTAGTAGAGATGAAAGAACTGGAAGTGGGATTTTCAGAAAAGGGTAGAACAGATTCCATAGAAAAAATGAAAATTTTAGGAACAATACATGACAACAATGTTTTGGAGGAGGAATGAGGTTTAAGGGAAGGCAGGATTTAAATAAGCTATGTAATGGTTTGACTGACAGTGACTATATGGATTATAAGTAATATATAATGTTTGCAACTGAAAATATGTCAACATGGTTATTTTCATTTATATATATGTATGATTGCCTGTGTCATAAGTGATAAATCAGTAAAGATGCTTCTTGTTTAACAAAAAGAAAGTAGCTGTTAGATTTATCTTCTGAGGAGGAAATGCAGTAGGTGCTTCAAGACAGTGTGTCTCTTTTCTGCTTCAGTTTAGGACATCAAAGGCACCATCGGGATTGAATTTATGATGTTAAAGGATGAGTTGGAGGTTGCTAGATGTTACTAACCAGACTGCATTGTGTTGCTGTTGTTGTGTCTTTCGGCTTATCACGGTTAAGGGTCGCCACAGCGGAACTCCGGTCCGCTAATGTTTGGTAGTGGATTTTTACGTGCAGAGTTACCAGCCCTGACGCACAACCTTCAACAAAGGTGCACCCATTCACGCATGCCTCCACACAGAAGACGCTCTAACTGAGAATCGAATGGGACAACGTCTTGCTGTGAGGCGACAACGCTACTACTACCTCGGGTAACCAGACTGCATTGTGTACAGATATGAAAGCTGAAGAAAGACAAGCCGAAAGTAATCTGGAAGTGAGGACATGTTTATTTTGTTCCACAATGATGTCCCAATGTAGATGTGGGGATGGTACAGTACTGAGGTTGGAACCTGTGATTTGATTATTTGCCATAAAGGTAAAAGTATGTGCATACCTGAGAGAGCAAATGTAAGGGAACAGCAGGTGTGTGAGTCAAAGAAGTGTCAGTGAATGAGAAGCCTTCATGAGGAGGGTAAATCTTTTCATGTAAGCAGACATAGTATTCGTTATAGGTTAAAACTAATTGACATTTGACAGACCTTTTGGTGTGAAACCATGCAGATATTGAAGGTGTACCATATATTGTAAAATAAATAAATAAATAAAAGGTGTATAAGTACATATATTTTGCAACTCAAGGATCAACTCTGTCTAGAGCATTCACTGGAAAACGTATGGCTGCCAAAATTTAATGACAAAGAAAAGATAAGTTTAATTAAACTTTTGGGGGAGTAAACCCAATATAATATCCTTCACAAAACTCATGGGAGTTGATAACCCACTATTCTATCTTAATTTATTTATAGCCAACTTAAGCAAACCGACATATTCTGCAACATCTGACGAGTTGTCAGATATGACAGGATTCTCACAAATCCTGACAACACTCCAGTGAGAAGCACCTTGAATGCAAACTTCCTAAGCAAGAATCTCTCTCTCCCCTTTTATTTTTCAAATGCATGCTCTCCTGCCCCATGGAACAAGCAGTGGGAAGCACCAAAATACATCATTTCACAAATGCAAACACTCTTGCCCCATGGAATAAGCAGTAGAAAGCACTGAAGACCTCAAACACGCACCAGTTGCTTGCTGAAAGAGTGACCAACATATAACTTTATAAAAGGCAAACCTAGCTGCCAGCCAAAACTACAGTGGTTTTCTAGTTTATTGTCATTATGTTTATATTTAAAAGGAAACAAAAAAACCCAGAAGTACAAGCTGAAATATCTGCCAAAACAACAAATCATCATATGGTCGTGCCCAGGAAGAGTATAGGCCATAAAGGAGAAAAACCCTTACTGTCTCACAAAGTACTAAATAAACTCTTCATGATTAGCTGTGTGGGAAGATTATAAGGTAAGGTAAGCACCCCCTTAATAAATTCACAAACCTCACTGTCTTTACCCCAGCACTGTGACTAAACTCTTTCTCACAAGTATGTTTTATTGTATGTTGAAGATGATTGGCATGTGGCAAATAGACTTTGAAGATCACCAAAGTTCATCTGTAGTTGGTTCATAGATGTGTACTAGGCTTATGACCAGAGGGGCCTTTGTAAACCTAGCCATCCACCTCAAATGTATCCCTTGAGTTGTGCTGTAGAGGTTATTTTAAGGGTCGTATGGTAGTTCGGGCATGATTTAATGGTTGCCTCTGTCCATCAAAATTTCCGATTTCCCATCCACTAGTCCAAGTCGCACATGAATAGGGTTATGGAAGGACTCTGCTTCGCATGGAATGGAAACCTATTCCAGGGAATGGGAATTGTCTGAGATGCATACCTGTCCTTCAGCCACATCCTATTTAAGTTGCAAACAAAGTTTAAATCCTTGTATACGTAGTAGTTCTCTGCTCTTTACATTATTCCGTCATTCTAGTAACTGAGTGTCTGCCTTCTGCTTTAAGGCTCACTTGCTTATGTTTTGTCACTCACTAAAAAAATCCCTGTTGTTATGGAACATGTAGCCGAGAGAGCCCTTTTGTTTTAACTTGGCTTTATCCCCATAACTTGGGTTACTGTCTGTTTTTCAGTATTGCAGCAGTTGCATGTTTTTGCTGTAGTTAATGAGAGGTGTGATATTTCATGCAGCCGTTTTTATAAAACAAAGTTCTTTTCTAGCCAGATGTTTCCAGTGGAGCAGTAGTCCATTCTCATCTCATCTGTCATTGTTAGCGTTGTTTGTTTTTTAAGGTAATGTTTTCTTGACCATCACCACTAGCAGGGAATTCAGCTTTTTCGCTTCCTTAGCCACTTTTTTTTTATTTCATAGCTACTTTGCTTTTATGCCAAAAAAAAACCCTGATTCAGCACATTTGCTGGCTTCCTTTTGAAAATTCATAAGTACTTGCTATGCAGCTGTAGTTAATGTCAGTCAGCTAGGCAGCTCCAAATAGCTGCAGCAGGCAAAGCTGATCATTACTCACTGTTAAAAGCAAAATGCATCCATTTGTTTGCAAAGATTTAATTAGAATGGTTGTAGCTTCAGTAGCACAGTTGTGTGACTCCCAAAATGTTACAGTTGTGAAGTTAAATCAGTTTTGGTCAAGTAAACCAAATACAGTACAAAACTCCCAAAATACTGCCATTCTGTACCCCCCCCCCCCCCGTTAGTATAATGCATTGTAAGGGTTTTATAGACATGCGAAATGATCACACTGTAATCTTCTGATGCTTGATATTGTCTTGTTATGCAACAAAAGTGAACAAACGATAGTTGAGATGCTTTACCTACTTCACAGGACGTGTTATGCTCTGATTGTGACAAACTCAAGTGGCTTAACAACATTTGAGGCATGTTGTACATTAGCACCACAGGGTTAAAAGGAAACGCACAGGAGTGAGCAGAAAGAACTGTTTAACCTTAAACAAATCAATGTTATAGGCCTGCTGTAGTTAGCGCAGTTTTAGTGCAGCCTGCCTAAAAGAAAAGTCATATACCACGCTCTGTCACAGAAGCCATCCGCGAGAAAAAGCTAAAGTAAAAGAAGAAAAATAAAGGCTTAAGAACAGACAAAAATATTAAACCACCATTCACTGTAAGGAATAAACTCTAATAACAGGTGTACTGAACTGTACAGTAGTAGGTAATAATCTTTAGAGATTTACTTTTTTCATGCCATAATCATTACACATCTCATGTACATTTTCTTCTGCGTTATGCTGCTTTTTGTATCGCACAACTTTTTATGCTTTGGAGATGAAGGTATTACATTTGAAGTACACTCATCTCTAGATTAAAAAAAAACATGCTCATAGAAACAAATAAAATAACAAAAAGCAAAAAAGTGTTCAGCTTCAAATAAAAATAACTCTGGTCAGGAAAGTCATGATGCATCTGAAACCCATTGTAAGCTGGGAAAAAAATATGAAAGAACTGCAACAAAAGCGACAACAAAAAAGGCAATTAAATGCTTGAAATGGGAAAATATTTAAAATGGCATGCCCTGTTAAGGAGAAAGTCTAATATGATATTTGCCAAGGAATTGCACTTTGCTGTCAAGGTCAGAATTATTACCACACACCTCTCAAGTTATAATCCCGTGCTAAACATAACTTTATTAGCAGTTACCGCCTTATTTATTTATTATTTTTTGTGTCGTGGCAGACAAGAGCATAGCTTCCTAGGCATAAGCATCTGTCGCTGCGTAGCCACCAGGAGACAATTTTATGTTATGGTAATGTTGGTTACCACCATGTTATGAATGTGGTGTTGAAATTAGTGTGAACTGTATGTCTGCTAGACTGCTGTGAAAGTCCTTAGTCACATCACAAAACCTGGGCATCTTTTGCATGTAGATGCTTAGCAGTGTAAGAAAGAAAAAGTGAAAACTTTTCAAAAACAATGTCTTGAACTGTGCCTTTTCAGAGTCTCGATCTGTCAAGTAGAAAGAAGTATGTGAATAAAATCTGTCACGGGTTTGGTTTCCTTCAGTAATCTGGTCTTCAGTTAAGCTTCATTATTGAGCCATGAGACTAAACAATTCAGGACAAAAGTGATTGCATTTGTGGGGAAAATACCCTTTTCCTCAAAGTATCTTTTCAATGCATTTTTACAATATTATCAAGAAGGTAGAAAATATAGTGAAGTTGTGTCTCATTGCATATGGTGTTGCCCTTCAAAGAATAGAAAAGGAGACTGAATGAAGTGTGTGTGTGTGTGTGTGTGTGTGTGTGTGTGTGTGTGTGTGTGTGTGTGTGGCCTTGTTATTGTGCTGCAGATGTCATGGTCATTGACACTGCAAGTACTTTTGAAGCTAATAAAGATAATCTTGTATATGAGGCAGCTCGCTGCAAAAAGATAAGTTCATTTCAAGTCTGAAGTTTGCTTATTAACAGCTGAGCTTATGTTTTTAAAGCCAGTGGAGGTTTCAGTGTTCATTGTCGCTTGTGTGAAGCTTACATTTTTCAGCAGTACAGTGTTAATCTTTTAATTCTTATCCCTGGACTGCATACTTAAGTAGCAGAATATAAGAATGGATTTGACTGTATGCAGTGCTGTATCTTGCAGCGAAGTACTGTGCAAGAAACTGTGATAATCGGAAATATTAGCTGTGTTTTTTTAAATGTGGTGAACCTGGGTTGTGTCTTTAAATGGTCCTTTGAAACCAGTGCAGTACATCAGTAAACCAATGTAAAATAAAGTAAAAACCCATTTTATTACAGAGAATCTAGCAGTATCTAGATTGAAATTATTCTTAGGTACTATTTTCTTGGAGTAGGTAGGAAGCAAACATAGCTTTGTGTATATGTACATTGGACAACTGTTATCATATTAACACATTTGTAAAGTGCAGTGGGTCACCCATGCTTGTAGAAGGACCCGTCCCACCTTGGGCCATCAGGTCTGCTCAGTTATTGCAGGTAACTTTGTTTTCCCACATCTCCCATTCTTTGTTCACATTTGTCCCAGACACCTTAATCTCTGCTTTCAATGTACAGCCTCAAGACTGAGACAAAAATATTGTCTTAGGGGTTTAGACACTTTGTAGTGGCATTACAGATGCGTGTACATTTATAGCTTAGGAGATGACATTATGTTTGATAAATCCTATGGGATTCAGAACTGAATATGCTCCCCCAACAGTGTGTAGATGTGGTTGCTTATTTCAAATGTAAAACTGTGAATAAAACCCGAAAAAGTGTGGGCACCACATATCGAGTCCTAATGATCTACAGTGGAACACCTCAGCTGCTATGACAAACTACATCAAGACTAATAAAGCATAGCAAAGCTTTAGCTCAACACCCACTGGTGAAGACAACGAGCTGGGTTTTAGTTCTATGTCTCTGTCCTTGGACAGAGGGGCTTTACCTTAAAACTGTAACAAAGACCTCCTCTTAGTGGAGAACATGTTGGTACTGTGAATGTTTTAGACTTTGGCCAACTGGTCCTGACTGACTAGGACAGTCAGAGGTTATTATCTTTGGTGTTCAAAGTAAGGGAATTCATGATAAATATAAAACATTGTAAAGCCTGTGGCAACCGTGGCTACCTAGGAGCAGAGAAGGAGCACTAAAAGGTTTTAACATTTTACATTTGCAGATAAACATCTTTCCCAGGATATAAGCTATCGAGACAGTAATTTGACCACACACATGCACTTCCAGATAGCAAAGAAAATAATAGTTTCCTTGTGAATGTGTTGCTGCCAAAGTAGTTGGTGAACTAAAAGTCTTCTAACCATGTTCTGATCCAGGGATGATAATCTGGTTGTGTTTGTGTTTTTCCCCCTTTTTGTGGAAGAAGGATTTGGGTAACGTCTTGTAAAAAAAATCAGTTACATGGTAACCAAAAGCCTCTGAAAGGTTTTCTAGTACCATTCTGCAGCACCATGGTTTGGTGCCATATGTAAGGATTTAAAGGACCTAGCATTTTTTCTTTTTTTATTTGTATTTGAGAAGAGTAGAGTACTGATCCACAGGGAGCTTTTACAAACTTGCCTCTGGAACTGTGTGTGGTTAAATAATGTTCTTGGAATTGTACAGCATGTAAATGGATGATGAGGGAATCAAACCCTGGATTACAGGAAGCAGTTTATTAACAGCTCTTAGCCTTAATCTTCTTAGCTAGTTGTCAGACCGGTTTGGTGCCAGATGTGAGAATGGAGGGAAAAACAGTCCTAACCACTCACTCACACAGAGTAAAGGTTTCGGGAAGGAGTTGGGAGGAAATAGTTGTTGCAGGCAATATGAAATTGTAGGGCAGTTCAGGAAAGGACATCTCTTCGAATGATATTTTGAATGACAACATCTGCTCAAAATCAGTTTCAGACAGTTGTGAAAACAAATGTTTTTCAAAGTGCCGCCTAGTCTTCATGCAGACAACTGTGCCTTCCTGCAGCCCCACTTTGCAGACATTTGCAAAATCACTTTTCCTTGAGGGAAGATTTTTCTTTTTCTGTTGTCCTCTGAAAGGAATGTGCATTGATTAAAGCAGTATAAATCTGGTATTTACACTTAAATGCAAATTATTTCCTTGACTTCTTAACTCAGTTCCAGCAGTTCCTTTTTGATTTCTGCAACTTTTACATCAGTGACGATTTTATGTCACAAGGCATTAGATATTGTTTTCTTGTCTTAATACCCCTGCAATGAAAATGTGTATTTCAGAGGATAGGGGCTTCCCCACTGGGCGTATGTGATGCATGCATTTACTAAATGAGGGATTTACACTAAACAAAAATTCCAGTGTATTTCATTACCCACCCTGAACATAAAGGAATCTCATAGCATGGTTTTCTTAATGGCTAAACTGAAATGTGTAGCAAACCTGAGACACAGAACTGTGACTATGTCAAGCACAGACTCTGGTATGCCGCTGCAAATAGCGATTATTTCTTTGGGGCATTTTAGAAGCTAATCATCTATCTTGCTGTCTGATTTGAGGATATTATCAAGCAAACCTTGTCTTTCCTTGTCTGGAAAGGCTATTTTCATGTTCCCATATGAATTTTGGTTCTTCAGAATATGCTTTATCCCACACTTTATAGTAATTATTTTGTGCTAGTCCTATGTATATTATTGAGTTTGTTGCCATTTTGACTGTATTACCACTTAAAGTGGGCTGTCCAATCATTTATTGCCTTTTATTTGAAATTATGTTTTTGTGTCTCTCCTGAGCAGTTTACTTTGGGTAGGATGTCCACTTGTATGCCACCCTTTACATGAAGTAATGTTTTTTTTACTTTTCTGAACTGTTTGCATAATATCCCTGGACCATACCTCTTATATGTCCAGATTTTTCTCTCATGTTTGTGGTCTGTTTCTCATAAAAGTTGTGGTTTTCTAGCAAATCAGTGAGGATTGAAGTCACCAAATGATGACATACTTTTGAGTTTCAAACTCCATATCCTTCAGAAAAATGCGTGCTAACATAAATCCTGATATTCTAACAATTTTCATTGGGCCTTTGTTTCCCTATTATTTTAGGTTTTGTGCAGATTTCTTGTACTAAGAGGTTAAGGACTATGTCCCAGGCTATCTTCTTTTGTCGTTTTTTTTAAAGATTGTCTGCTTTCATCCTCTTGATACTCATAAGATACTTAAAAGTTGTAAGCCTGTCCATACACTGCCTTCTTTCTTCACGATTATGCAAGTTAAGCTCTTCCTCTCTCTTCATGGTGCAGGCGATGTGCCATTTGTGTTGTATTCCTTTCTTTAGACTCTGTATGGTCTTTGTGTTTAAAGTGAGGTTCCATAGAACTGCACAGTTTCATGTGTTTTGTCTACTACTTACCCTCTCATTGCGTACGTTTGTAGCATTATTGCTTCCAGTATACATTATTGCATATTGGTCTTAAGTTTCTGTCTTAGACGGTTCAGATGGTCTTTGCTGTTATTTCTTCATTATATCAATTAAGTTAACTTAAAAAGTACTTCAGACCTGGATTTTTGCATGGTCTCTAATACGAACATTGAAAAGGGCAAACTCCTTTTGTTTCTCACTTTTTGCCATCCTTTCATCAGCATAAATTCTGTTTAACTGTGATCTTCTATGGTATAGATGCATATCTGTTTGCCACCACACTTGTTTTTTCCCCACCATTCTAAAGTGTGGTTAATCTCTCATATATACCTTGTTACATCCCATGCCCACCCCAGGCCACATTCACAGCCCCGTTATGAATTGATATCCTAGTTAGGCAATGAACTGTGAAATGTCAGTTGTTAGGACATGATATCTTGAGTCATTTGCCTCAATGATGTCAGATATTCAAAAATTCTTTCCAGTCCACTTGTTTACCTGAATTTTACTACCACGTCAGTCTGGAAGGTCACCAGTTATAGCTTTATTCTTGTTGCTGCTCTTGTTAAAAGAATTGCAACTGCTGCTATTTTTTGGCATTCTTGAGGAAAGTCCCATGATTTGTTAAAAATGTTAATGGTGTGTTAGTTCTTCTTTCAGTTCTGTAAGAATTGTAGAGTGAAGTCTGTAAATCCCTGTTGCCTTGTGCTTCTTTAGGCTTTAACATTCTTTCAGGAGAAACATTGCTTTCGTGAAGGTATTATTAGTGCAACTCCACAGCATGGGCATGTCTCCAGGGTGTGTTAGGTTAAATGTACGTTATTAATTCTTGTACATGCTGACCATAAATGACTGTCTACAATCTCTACCTTTTCATTGTCTTTTTCATTATCCACAACTTTTTTTTTTAAAGAGTCACCATCTTGTTTTCTCCCATGTTGATTGCATTGGCCATACTTTCCTCGGCCTTGGCTTTATTTGTACTGTCTTACCTACATAATTTGTGTTTAATTTGTATTCTTTTCTGAGTTTCTTTATATTTCCTATATGCTGCATGGTTTCCTGCTGCTTATTACCTTTAATGTGACCTAATTAAAGAACTTACTGTTTTTCCCTCCTGTTTGCTTGACTGACTTGCTTCAAACAAAAGGCTTCTTGCTTTGAGTTTGATGTCTCCCCCATTGCTCCTCCATTCCACTGTTGTTATTCCACATTCCTGAAAGAGCATATTTCAGTCACTGCCTGATTTTCTGTTCTGTTTTCCTAGAGTCCAGAATTATTGTTTATGCTTGGCTTGTCTTAAAAGTCAGGATATGTATGTGTTTTAGTAGTATATTTGGCAGCCAAATGCACCCATAAATTTACTTTTTGATGTTTACCAGGATGAGATTGCCACTTGGGGGTCACAATAATGTGTTTACCTTGAGGACTAGAGTTATAGCATAAAAAAGAGCAGACGTAACATGTTCAGGGGACAGACATTTCTGGAGTTCTGTCAGTGTTGATGTAATTGTCTTGCTACATATAGATAGCAAGGCACGTTATGCTGAATGTGTTTCCTTTTAACTATAACGATATGAGCATAGTTGTTGGAATTAAGTAGAAAAGAAAGGTTGTGCGGTTACTGGGTGTTTAATTTCCTGCTTATCACCTCATAGCACTCCTGAAATTTAATGTAATTTCTACAGAAGTCATCTTTCATGACTATTGGTCAAGCATTCCATTCATAGCTGCCTCTGACATTTTTATCTCATAGGTTGGGTTGTTGAGGCCGTTTGATTTAGCTGACTTAGTTCAAGTAAGGCCCTTTGGGGACAGTCAGAATAAAAGAGGATTATGATTAGATGCTTTTCAAGAATATGGTTGGCTAGAATCAGCTGTGCATAGGAGAAGGTCTTGCAATCTTTTGTCAACAGTGAAGAGTAAAGTGATGCTTTACTATGAGGATTGTAACATTGCAGTGTTGGGTAAATATGGTCATCCTGGCATTTGATGATTTTCCCTGTGGCGTTGGAAGGGGATGAGACACTACACAGTGATTCACAAATGGATAATCATTACGCTCTGAAATGCTGTTATCGGTAAGAGAAAGTATCTGTGTGACCAGAAGTGAGAATTGATTTTTTGCTTTAAATGTTTGTGATTTTCATTGGTTTTGTGTACATATTGTTTCAGACTTTGTCATGTATCTCCTGAAACTGTTTTTTGCAGGGTTGATAGCTTATAGAATTAAAGCTGGACTTTAGGACTGTATGCCTTTATGTTGTCCACATATATTACAGTAGGAGGATGAACTAGGGGTTCTGAAGTTCACTAATTCATTCTCTCATACATGTTAAGGGCTACGTGGACGTCAGAGCCTATCATAAATTCAGCATACTTAAGAGAGAAAATAGAACCTGGTCAGGGTGCACACACACACACTGCATGCAGACCTGTGAAAAAAAACAAGAATCTCACCATTTCATTTGTTGGTATGCCTTTGTGATATGGGGAAGCCAGAAACTCCAGTGAAAATTCGCAAGGAAGGCATGACATATGGATTCCTCACAGAATGAAACCCAGCTTAAAACTGAATTGGAGAGCTAAATTCTGACAGGCAACAAGCCTGTAAAATGTAATAGCTAGAATGTTTGCATGAAGTCAAGGCATCTGGTGGGTGTGCAGTGCTGTGATCCTACTGCCTTTTGCTAAAATCCCACTGATATGCCTTTACTTTTTTAATATTTGTAACTTTAATAAAATGTTCATTTATACGGTAGCACTGCAAATAGTCATGTTCAGGGTTGTCATCTGTGGTTGTTTTCTTATCATTGGTGTGAGGACAAAACATTTCTGCCATTTGGAACTTTTGTCACAAATTGTAATACTGCATAGTTGACAGACTAATTGATAAGAATTTTAATTTGAGAGAAGTTGCTTGACTAGGTTTAGATTCATAGATTAGTACTAGACTAACTACCCTTGTGAGCCATTTCAAGCCTAGCCAATTACCCCATGTGAGAAATTAATTTCATTTATATTTTCAACACATGGAAGTTGCTGCTGTTAATAAAAGCACACATTGCAGCACAGTCCCACCAAACTGTCAAGGTACTAGAAAAATAATTTGTTTTTATGTCCATTTAATTAGTGGCATACTTCAGTTATTTGTGCACGGGGTTTGTTCAGCTGTTGGGTATTTCATGCAGTGATCAGAACTGCCAAGTCTTTCTAGCCTGTTTCGTTTGTCTTTGCTTTGCATTAGACTGGCTATAGAGCTCTGCCTCTGTATGCTGTGCAGGAAAAGTGGGTGGATGTTAACCTATCTCTCTCTCTTTTTTTTTTCTTGTCAAGAAGAAATCTATTATTGCAAGGCATATGCCCACTCAAGATGACTAAAGAACTGTAGACTCTCCCTTCGCTGTACTTAGGTATTCAGTCTTCAGAATCTCCTGTCATATCATGTCAAGAATTGTGTTCACTGGATAATGGAACTTGGGGGATTTTGCAGTACATTTTTTTCAATTACCTTTCACAGGCTGTGAAATATAATTATAGAGGTTCCCCATGTCACTTATTGCTTTCCTTGATTTGTCTGTGGGAGCTCACTTTTGTAATTCACAGCTAAGTTGCCTGCTAGGCAGAAAAAAGTCAATCACTGTCAAAATGAAATGTACCCATTTTTTAAGCTTCAGTAGATGTTGCATTTTGTTCATTCCCTTAGTGGTTTAAACTTTAAAATCAGCATGTTTCTTTTATGTTTGGTGCTTTTTTTGTATTAAGTAAAATATTTAAAAGTTTAGAGGGGGGTAACCAGAAGCATAATTTGTGTTGCATTATGTTAGTCATATGCAGTTCATAAAATACGGTACTGGAGGAATGAAGTGCTCTGTATGTAATACTTAGAAAAAAATCAGTTTTAAACAGACCATGAATCCCTTCCCTCTGCCTAATTGGAGTCACATCTCTTGGGCTCTTGTTAAAAAACAAAACAATAAAGAATTTGGACCTATGAGGTTTTCATTAAGAACATTCAATTAATCAGGTAGACTAAAATCATATTAAAAGCAGTCTTGGATATAAAAATAGGAGATGTTCCTCACATCTTTGCTTAGTGGCAACTGCAAACTGTTCTTGAGAGCTTCGTGATCATACATCATCACATAAATCCTATTGGGGGTGTGTGTCTTTAAAGTAGAGCAGTGAGTGACTTTGTATGTATCTCTGATTTGTGGTAGCATAGCTGATGAAGTCTATGAAGGTGTGCATCTGTGGTCTTTAGTAGTCTGGCTAATGCAGGAAGAGACCCTCTGTCGCCATCTTTACAAAGAATAGCTTCACTTAAAGCAATTGAAATTAACTAGCAATAATGAGATGCAGGACCACTGAAAAATTTGTTTTCTACAATTTGGTGAGTAAAAATCATTATTCGGAATTACCACTATTTTTTTCTCTAACAGACTGCATTTGCATGCAGCAGGTCAGTGAATGAATCCCCCATCCCATGTATAATTTTTCTGTACCTCATGCCTTCAGCCATCAAGCAAGTGCTGATTCATAGGGTGAGAAGCAAACCTTGGTGAGGCTGTCACACACACACACACACACACACACACACACACACACACACACACACACACACACACACACACACACACACACACACACACACACACACACAGGCATATGCACACTGTCTGACATTAGCCTCCTCAAGGCCAGATTATTATTGTGGTTCCTAGCTGGCTAACTGCTCCCTTGCAAAAAAGTTTGGCCATGAAACTGGAGGATATGGGCCTGGCAATCCCAAGCCGACAATGGGTAGCCGTCATGGGCATGTGTTTGACAGCAGGTGCACATGGGGGGAGTGTAGAATTCCCCTGTGTTGGTGCAGGTACTCTTGGTATTAGAGAAGTCATAGTTGGAAAATGGAGTAAGTTTTGTTTAGAGTACTCTGGTTGCTACCTTTATAAAGGCCTTTATAAACTCCTGTGTCTCCATCATGTAAACTTCTAAGGAAATCCAAATCAGGCCAGGGGCCTTGGCCTTTGATTTATTTCTTTTTTAATCAATTCAACCTCCTCCTGTGTAACTGGCTTCAGGAGAGAGTCAAAATAGAAATTTGCAGAGTCCAAATCGCCTGTACTACTTTCTAATTTGTTTGTTGGGGGGTAGGGAATCTTGATACAGCTCTTTGTAAAACTTTACAAAGATTTTTAAAATTTGTAATGGATCCTTGATCATTTTCCCATCTTCCCAGCTTTTTGTCTCTGCTGTGTATCTCTGCTATTTGCTGACGAAATCACAAGGCAAAATATTTTTGAGATTTGTGAGTAATCTCAAAATGAAATAACTTAAATCCCACTGCAAGATCAGTTTTGCATTGGAGGGCACCACAATGGAGAAGCGGGTAGTGTTGTTGCCTCACAGCAAGAGGTTTCCCAGTTTGATTCTCGGCTGAGGGTACCTTCTGTGTTGAGTCTACATGCCCCCCCCCCCGTGTTTACGTGGGTTTCCTCCGGGTGCTGCGCTATCCTTCCACATTCAAAAGACATCCAGTAGGTGGATTGGGCACTCTAAATTGGCCATAGGAGTGTGTGTGTTTTGTGGAAGAACTACAGCATCAGGGCTAGCCACTTGATGGTGTAAACCTTGGCTCCAGATGATTGTCATTGTTGAAGTGACACCCTGACCTCGTGCAAAAATGGGACAAAGGGGTTGTGGATGGATGGATAGTTAATCAACCTTTCCTTTGCATTAACTAACCCTTCACTAAGTTTCCCATCTCTGGCTTCCATGTACTTCTGTGCCTGTGACAGCTAACTGAACATCCTCCAAAAGCTCTCCCTGCTATTAGAGGGCACTTGACTGTGAAACCTATGGGCAAAATCACTTAGAGAACTTTGTTTCTTTCAGTAAAGAGGAAAAATATGTAAATCGTCTCTTTGGGTCAGCTCCCAGGAAGCAATTAAGTGGGAATTGTCCTGTGTGAACTCCCTCCCCTATAATTAACATATTAATCTTCCAGTACAATGGGACAAAACTCTCCTCATGAGGCCAGAGAAGTTAGAAGGGACCGCGATCCAACAGCGCATCAAAAGCCCTTACCAAGTGGCCATGCTTATTAGATATCAATACCTTATCTGTCTTAGAAAAGTGACCAAAGCCAAGTGAGTAATACGAGTACTTTAATTCATTAGTGTGATGCGAAGGGGCACCAAAAATATGAATTCTCAAAGCCCATCTGATTTAACTAATCCCTGTCACCAGTCACTCTGTAGATGAGACTCTCAAAGATCTTGGCCCAGCTTTTGCTTCTGATCTAGAAAAAAAAAATCCGCCCCCCACCCCCCATACACCCAGTTAACTACTCCCTCTGACAAACTCACTATATTCTTCAAATTTTGTAGTACCTCGTTAGGGGAGGCTGTTGGAGGCAAATAGTTTATTACCAGTGTATGTAATTTACTCTTTCTGTAACCTTTGAGAAGGGCATGATGGTCCCCATCTGTCTGTCGGTTATTAACAAGGTAAATCGTTCCATAACATAGTAATCACGCCCCTCCTCCTATTTGTGGGATAAACTGAATGACTTCTCACAGTATATGCTAGGAGAAATTTGATATTGCTGTCCTCTCCATTAAAATTTTTTTCTTGGGGAAATAAGGTGTGAGAGCATACAAAGTTAAGTTTGCTTTACCCCTAGCCTTCTTGATTTGGTATGATAACTTGTCAACATGCCAAGAAGTTGGGCAGTAGTGCATACCCTTTATCTGTATAGAGAAGGAAAAGTACTGGGTAAATTGTAACTCTCATTGTTTGTACCCAGATGTTGCACATTCTATGCAAACACTCCACCTTCATTAAAGTACATAACATTATTATTTACTCAAACTTTGTTTTAAAATGTTTTATCCTTTGAACCTCATTAGAAACAACAAACAAAATTAAAAAAAAAACATATTTAACAGTGCTGAAAAACTGTTTAACATGAACAACATACACATGGAGTTCATTAAGTTCTTCCATGGAGGAGGCAGATCATATCTGTACTAGGAGGAGCAATAAAAATAAAGTACCCAGCACAGCTGTAAAGGGGTGCACAGGAAAAAAAAGGAGAGAAAAGACAAATCCCTTAGCAAGCCAGTGTGTTGACGTCTACTCCCCTTCAGAAACTGAGATTCAAACATGTGCATCCTTCCCTGGTATGACCAGTAAACTGCAAACATCATCCAAAAAAAATAAAAATAGTAGCAGTAGTAGCCATTAAAAAGCCTTCCAGGATGTGCTATATTTACAATTACCAGCCAAAGTTTTTTTTTTTTAATTACAGATGACACATCCAAGTGACCTCTTGTTACTCAAAGTTCCGTAACTGTTGCTGATCCCCTTCTAAGTTCTCTTAGAACAGCTTTCATTGCAACTGCAGTAGCCGTCCTTCTGTCCTGCAACTGCTGTTTAAAAAGGGGAAAATGGGTCTATCATGTTTTGGAGCCTTTAGTTTCATCAGTAAAGCATCCACCTCCTCCCAGCATTGTATTTTGTCCAGCGCCTGCACATATGACAGAATACCAGGTGTCTTTATAATGCATTCTCATCACTGCAGTGTAAAACAGTCTGTGTCTAATACAATATTGACAGTGTGACGTCCATTCTCTCTACCAGTGAGGGATGTTCATTTGGAACAAAAACAGATGCACACAGTATTTCCTGAGGCATCTCTCTGTACCAAGCACAATTTCTCTTAAGAGCACACAGGCATCACACTCCAGTCCTGGGGCTGGGTTTCCCTCTTTCTGTCTGCTTTCCCCAAGTAAAATTCCTCACTGACACAGCTATAGAGTTAAGTCCTTAGCTAGGTGTTCCAAGCAAAGTCCTCCACCACCCTCTGTGAAATCAGTCCTCTGTGTCACTGTTCAAAGTAGCTGACACATGCACTCTGAGCTGTGGTTTACACACACACACACACACACACACACTTGGGAAAAGCTGGCATAGATTCACCTGCTGTGCCACCTTCACCCAGACTATAAGGTAGTTTCAGTGCCACCAGCCAGCTATTTAAAGCTGACCAGGGTATCCAATTATACTGAATAAAATTACCAATACCAATGGTAATGTTGACCAAATAGCAAGACTTTCAGGAGCAGCCACAGTGTCCCCAAATAAATATAAATACTATCAAAAGTTTAAAATATTCCCGAAAAGGACCAGCCACAATGAAAAGTTTAAATATATTTAGTAATAAATAATAAAAGAACATGAAAGTACTAAATGTCTATTCACAATAAACACCAGAGTTTCAATCACAGGAAATATTAAAAATAACATAGATGGAAAGGTTCACACAGATACGGAAAAACAGTACTTAACAAATGTCACTATATTTTCTTGACTGATTAAAGAACTACTGTTCCCTAAATCACTTACTAGAGCAAGGCAAGATGATGTAGGTGAGTGTTCTTTCTTGCCAGGTTTCAAAAACAGACTGGTAAGTGTCTCTATTCCACCTCTCACTAATGCATAAAATAATTTCAGTGCTGCCTATAGATTGACATCGCATCTGGTCGTCTGATTCTGTGGGTCCCATACGTACCCCCTTGACTAGAAGCTGAACTAGAATATAGCACATATGTGTCATAATACACACATACAGAGCTTTGCAAAGATGGGTTACAGCATCTAGATGCTGTAAAACAATTTTAGCACTTCCACTCTTCCTACAGACTTCTCACAGACATTTCATCTCTGGCTGCAATCCGAACCGTGAGATACAGTCTTTATGGTCTCAACCAGGTAATTTAATTTCAGAGTATTTTTCAAAGTTAGCTGGACTGAGATTAACCTCTTCTCTTCCAGTATTCTGTGTTATTTTTAATATATTCATTCCAACAGTTGTAATACAGTCTAACATACATGTATTTCTTTTCTGCCCAGCAGGACTCACTGTTGGTACATTTTAACACAAGCAGCTTTACAAATACATTTTCAGCACAAGCACCTGTACAAATCAGTTTGATATACAAATGACATATAATTCTTTACAAAATTCCAGCTAGCTATGCTGGCATATATTACGCATCCACTGCCCCATATTCCTCTTGGGGTAGCTGGCACTACCTCACATAGTCACAGCACAATTTTTTAACAGGATAAAATGTGTTGGTTTTGTTTTTGCTTTCTGTTGAATAGTCATTATTAAAAAGAGCTTGCTTGCTGTTAACAGTAACTACATTTTCTGGAGCCCACAGCACCAGTAATACTCATTATTTGATTTTGCAAGAGTGACAGCCTTTCCATGATTGGATGAGGTTATTTACCAGTGTTTAACAGCTGGTACAAAGACTCTAGGAGCCCTTTAGTAATTATGAGGGATACCTGACCACTCCACGAGTTTTGAAATGACATGTCATGCTCTCTCCATTTCTCCCTCAGTAACTCCAAGGATCCATAAGTTCTTACAAGTGAGCGCAGTCTTTCATTTCAAAAATGCAGTATTCCAAAGTGTTAGTTTTCATCTTGGCTGCTGCCAGTCTCTGGTCAGCCTTCTATTGCTCTTGGTCTGATTCTTCCAACTTATCTGAGTGCAACAAAAGAGTATCCTCCAGTGTTATTTTGCCCTCAGCTTTCTCCATGTAGGTTGTAAGGTTTGAGTTTTTTTTGCATTTACCTCATAATCTGCTCAAAAGGGGAATCTGAATCATTAGTGGAGCATTCTAACTCTTCTAACGGATCCATATTTGCCCAAGTTAAACTGTCTGCAGTGCTGGGGAAGTGTCGTGGACCTGGCTGCTTGTTGCAGTGTTTTGCAACTTCAGATATTTTCTTGACTTTTTACACTTTTTAGGCACGTAGTATGACCAGAGGAGTTGTCGATTCAGCAGGGTCAACAGTTGCTTCTCAGAGCACAACAAGCATTCTCTTTGAAACTGTAAACTTGAGAAGAAGACTTTTTCATTTTAAATTTGGAAAGAACGGGGGCTTACATGTTGTTTCAGGTGCATATCCCCACTGGAAGTAATTGTCATTTATTTTTCTGTAGTTTGAGCAATCTCTTTTCTGAAGATCGCAACTCCAATTCTTTGGTCTCCTTTACAGTGTACACTACTTCAGTTCAAGTTGGTTTAGATTTTAAGTAACTCCTTTTTTGGAAGCCTGTAGCTTTAAACTTAGTAAGGCTTTTCTATGTCTAGGCAATTAAGGTCCTGTGTCCCAGTTCAAAAGAGTCATTTCCTTAACTACAAACAACTGCTTTCTTCTCTAACATTACTATGTAAGGAATTTGTAAAGTCTGCCAATTTGTTACTCTCCCAAACACGCTCCCAGTTGCTTAACTCTCAAACCACACCTCCAGCACTTGCTATCCACTTGAAGAAAAATTCTCTGAAGGTAGCTTGGGGTATAAAAATGCAAACACTTCCGATTAAAAACCTTTCTGGTCATTGTTCCATACTTGGGAGCCATACAGATATCCTCCCATTGTACGTTTGTAAACTGGCTTTCCATTCTGCTTTCCAACCTCTTCTGATTATTATAGCAGTAACCAACAACATTGGTATGGTATATTGAAGATTTACCCACGGTTGGTGTGGTTTAATCACGAGAGTGAAGCCCGAGTGGTTAAACAAAGACAACCGTGGATAAATATTCAATGTACCACACCACGGAGTCAGTTATTGCTGTTATACAATTACATTATTTAAGAAAAAAATTACTTACTTTTCTGAAATAATGTCATTGTAGGACGACTCCGTGGTGGTGGTCTGCTTTCTGAGGATGTCCCGCTTCTTTTATTTGATGTACTGCACACACATATGGGACATTCGTTCCCACACTTATGCAGTACATCAGTGTTGTGTATAGGAAGCAACGAAGAAAGGAAGATCTTTGTTGTTTTTATATATATATATATATATATATATATATATATATAAATACTGGGACACTTTGAAGGTACAGGAGAGATGGGACATAGATAATAAAAGGATAATCAGGTACGTTACTCTAGTTTTTCATAACGTAACTGATTATTCCTTTATCTTTGTCAGTCCCAGCTCTCTCATTGGTTTCAAGGGCCCGGTTTTGCAAGTTTAGTTTTTTTTTTTTGTTCAAGGGAAAGAAAGTGAAACTTTTTATGGCATATATTAATGGAAAAACTGGGGGACCAGACCTTTTTTCATTGGTATGTGCTCAGATTGCATGCTACTTTTTGAATATTAATAGCCAGTCATTGTATATATAATATGCAACATTTTATGTGCCCTACTAATTATCCCCTTTTTAACAGCAGCTTCTGTTCTAGATGCTGACCCTGGCCTTTTTTCAGTAGGGGAGAAATGGCCATAAATTGATAGCCTGGTCTGTGACTGTAAATCTTGTGCCTTACTGTGTCCTCAAGGCTACTCTTGTGACCACATAGTTTTAACAAATGTGGGATTCTTAGTCGTGCTGTACTCAGCTTCTTGAGAGAATATGCACTGCTGAAAACACCTTCTCTTTATGTACTGAAATGTGTGAAATGCAGTGAACCAACTTGTATTAGAAATCAAAGTCTGGCTGTAAAGCACAAATATATATGTTCAGAAACGTGTCTTTATCACTGCCAAGATTTCAGTGCCAAGTGTTTCTTTTATTCTGGAAATGCTAATATGGTATGGATTTCTGTTGAGTGTGAGTTGGCAGCAATATCTCTGTGCTGGCAGTTCATTTCTAATGCAGTAAAGATGGTGACAAAGCAGCTTGCTCAGCATTCTTTTAATATATAGTTTCATTAGAAGATTGCATTTCTAAGCTGGACAGACATCAAAGTACTGAAATTTACTTGAGAATTTTTAACCCTTTACAGCGAGTTTCTCAGCTTGGGCTGCATTTTTCAGTGATGGGTTTGTGAGTAACTGTCAGAAACAGTGGAAACACATATAGATGGCATTTGACTTGTGGGTCTTCTGCTTATAAAGTCTGTACTCTAGTTAGATGATGATTTTTATTTATATATTGTTTTAATATTTTACACCTAGAATGTATGCATTGCTTCGTGTCCGTTTTGGATTACATGGGGGTGATCGTAGTTACTGTTAAGAATGCGAGCACCATAGTTTCACTAAAGTTGTTTTATAATTTGGAAGAAAAATGAAACTTGTGTACTTTATGGAGTATACATTTGCCATGCCTTCAGTAAAAAAAAAAAAAAAAAAAAAAAATTTGAAAGAACGATAAAGTAAAAAGACAATTTACAGTGAGGGGAGGGGATTTGGCCCATTGAATGGCCAACTTTCATTGTAGTGCCAGTATTGGGTATCATTCAGATTGATTTTCACGTAGAAAAACATTAATTTTCATGCATGAAAATGTAATTCAGAAGTGAATTTGAAACATATTTGTAGGCTGACTGACTCCTAATCATCATGATGAGCTATGATGTTAGAGAGAGCAGCCAAGGTAAAAACTAAGCATGTACTACCTTAAGAAATTGCTAATTTACCAGCACATCTAAAGTACTGCTTTTGTAAATTATAGGTCTGAATTGTTCCCTTTGCATAGCAAATGTGGAAAGCTCAGCTGAACTCTGTTTCTGCCACACAGACACACACATACATACACACACAGACACACACACACACACACACACACACACACACACACACACACACACATCTAGAGTAGCTTGTCTCCAGGTCACTAAAAACAGTTGTGCTTTGTTTAAAAACAGTAGTATTGGTATTAGGTGCTCGGATGCTTTTTTGTGAGGGGAGTATATCTCCTGGTTCCCCTGGTTGTTGACCAAGTGGAAAGCAAAGGCAACATAAAACATGCATGCATGCTGCATTTTTGGACGGTACACAACTCACTGTCCTTATTTTTCAAATGTAGATGGTACGGTATGATAAGTGAAAGAATTTGTGTGATAAAACAGTGATGCATGAAGTAATTTGCATAGTAGTGATACATGGAACTTGTGTTAATGTTGAAAATAAGTAAAAATAATTATTTTGTTAAGGACTCTGTTAAGCAAGTAATAAAGCCCCACAAGGTGGATGTTAAAGGGAAATAACGGGACAATCAGGGTTGTTCTGAGGGCCGACACCACAAGTGGAGAGCCTACCACCCCTTGCAGGGTTCTTTTTCCCTGTATCACTCAATGGAATGTTATATTTTGATGCAAAGTAGTTCCTCTAGCTAATGTTTCAGAGTTGGTGTAGGGTATATTATCCCTTTGGAGGAAGCATTTTGTATTCAAAATATAAAAGTCATGAAAGTATTTAATAGATAATTTATAACGTCTACTTAATCAACACACACACACACACACACACACACACACACACACACACACACACACACACACACACACACACACGTTACCTTGTTTCTTCTTGATGGCTGATATCTCATCTTGCTGTCATGAGATAGAACAGCAGACTAACTTCAACCACAGTGAAGTGAATTGCATTGTTTTATTTAAAGCCCATGCAATCGTGCATCTTCCAGCAGTTGGTACAGCAGCTGGGAACTGCTGCTGCTGCATTCATTTCTGCTATAAGCACCATGGAAAACCTATCCCCCAGGGATCAGACCTCACTCCACCAGGGCTGCATCTACCTCTACAGCCTTTTTTCAGAGGCGTCCCTGCCAGGGACATCCTAGAAGCTGCTACCTGGAGTTCTGTACATACTTTCACCAAGAATTATCATTTGCCAATTTTCTCTCAAGTCCTGAGCTGGCTTTGCCACTGCAGTCTTGCAGGGCCTTATAGCTGGCCCTAATACTATCTAAATTCCTTCTCCCAACCATAGCTTTGGGAATCTACCCAAATGTAATGACTGCAACAGTGAAACATGAAGAACATAGTACATTTGTGTACACTTACCATAAATGTAGATGTTCGAGTGTATTCACTGTTGCAGTCCTGGTTACCGTCCCTCCAGCCCCCTAACTACTTTTGGCTATACCTCTACTTTCCTTTACTATGCTTAAAAACCTTTTTGATGTATTTGCTTTTTTGTTGGAGGTATATCTTTGCGCTTTTATGTTTAATTACTTCCCATTAGGGGAGCACCTAATATCTGGGGCAAGAAAAACTGATGTAATGGCGTCGGCTGCATGTTTTATACCCCTTAAGACCTGGCGTCATGGAAGGAGGGACAGCAACCGATGCAGGACCCAAGACTTTGTTAATCAGGCCGACTGAGGGCTACCTGCAAGCAGATAACCCAAATGTAATGACTGCAACAGTGAATACACTTGAACATTTACATTTATGGTAAGTGTACACAACTGTACTTTTCTGATTTTCCAAGCCCATTGTACAGTTGTATACAACGGTATTTAGGTGAAGACTGGTTGGATTCAAACAGTTCTTTGCACATCAGCTGCCCTCTTGTGTGTTTCTGACGCAAGTGGAATATAAGGAGCTCTTGCTTTCTTTCCTGTCTTAGCCATTTGAAATGCAAGCCCTTAACCCCATGTAGTC
The DNA here is from genome assembly GCF_019279795.1 of Protopterus annectens. NCBI lineage: Eukaryota > Metazoa > Chordata > Ceratodontiformes > Protopteridae > Protopterus > Protopterus annectens. The sequence goes on from NC_056729.1 coordinate 259,444,275, forward strand.
ATGGTAAGTCCGCCTTCACTCCCACCAGAACTCAAAGCTTTTTTTTCAAAACACTGATCTGCTAAGAATAGGCAGTCAAAACTTCCAAGCTGGTTTGTTGACTGCACTTAAAGTAAATAGTTTCACAAAGTTGAACTGTCCCCCATGGAGAAATATGTAGAGTAATGCATCCCACTTGGTATTGTAGGTAACTAATACAGCCTCCTTCCTCAGCATCCTATTGTCTTCTTATTTATTTAGTTCAGGTTTATTTGCATAATGTAAAATAGTTTGCCATGCATAAAACTATAGCTCTGAAGACTAGTGGAGTGAATGATTATATAAGAAAAATTAGGTGTTCTGGGAGTATACTGAGGTTGGTATTCTAGGATTTTGGTATAGGTAGAGGGGAGGGTGTTGACCTATATTTTTATGTGAGGAGTGTTTAAGACAGAAATAACCAGGAGAAAAGTTCGAAGATGAGGAGAATTTAGAGACTTGACCACACTCTGCATTGTTGTATGGTAGGTGGGAGGGAAGTAAAGAACGTGAAGAAGAGGGAAGGGTTTAGCATAATGGAAGGAGGGGTTAGCATAATGGTCAAGGTCTTTACCTCACAGGTACAAGGCACAGGGTTTGATTCTGACCTCTGGTTATTGCCTAGGCTTGTAATAGTGTGCAAACTGATACCTAATATTTACACAAAAGGTTGGGAGTTGGCATAAAGCTTAGTGTTTTACCTCATAGACAACAAGGCACAGAATTTGATTCTTACCTTTGGGATGGAAAATTTGGCTAGGCTTAAAATGACCTACAAGGGCAGGTAACCTAGTACTTAGCCTATGAGTCTGTGAACCTTTAAGAATAATTTCTTTAACTAAAAAGGAAGAAGAGATGGTAATTTCTCAAAAAGGCATCAAACATCATGCATTCTAAGTAAACTGCTTGTGCCCACCTAATTCAGAAAGCAGCAGGTATTTGCTAACCGCATTACAGGATAAGAAGCAGTAAGGGGGATACCCTGTCTTGTTTGCAGCAGTTGGCAGCATCTGTGTTTGTTTACAACTGAGCTTGAATAAATGTGTTCTTGTTTCAAATGTCAGGAGTAACTATGACTCTCTTAAGCCAAATGCCTCATCATCTAACGAGTGACATGCATGAATGGATGAATGGGGATCCCACTGTCTCTAATTACTGCCTAGAGAAACTACAGCCAAGGGACAGGCTTGGCAGAATCAGCAGGAAAAGAAGACCCTGTTGAGGTTGACTCTAGTCTGGCACTGTGAAGAGACATGAGAAGTGTAGAATAAGTGGGAGACCTCGGCAGTTGGTGAAATACCACTACTCTTATCGTTTTTCACTTACTCGGTCTGGGTGCGACCTGCTACAAGGACAGGCGACCTGCTACAGGGACAGTATCAGGTGGGAAGTTTGACTGAGGCAGTACACCTGTTAAAGTAATGCAGGTGTCCTCCTATAGTGTGTGATTATATCCTTACTACCCCATTCAATTTTTTATTTTATTTTTTATTTTAAAGGGACCATTTTCAGCAGTCTGCTTTCCCACATATTGTATGGACTCCAGAACTGCATATGGTATTCAGTGTTGAGGTGTAACCCCTTTTATAGGCTCCATAACTCCATATGATTCTCAGGATGTGGTCTGACCACATATTAGTTGGTTAGAAACGTTGTCTGCTTGTGAAGTCTGTCTCCCTGGTGATATACTCCAGCATTCTTCATGCTGCTGCCTTTACCCTGTTCCTCTGCTCTTGCTGGTTACGTTCATTTGTGATTATTGTCCACAGACCACTTTCCTGTTGTTTCATTAACTTATCATTTTTGGCAAAGTTAAAGATGGGGCCAGCAGTGTTAGTATAGTTTGGTTGTAGTGAATGTTTCTTATGGACCAGAATGGCCAAGGCCTCTTTGTAATAAAATAGAAAAACGTCAGACCACAAAGCTACAACAGTCTAGAGGACATGAGTCCAGTCCACAAGTTATAAGTTGCCTACCTGGGATCAGACACAAACTCATAGTTAGGAACGCAAAACTTCCAAGAAATGGGGAAAGGAACGTTGTGTCTTCTTGACTGTGGTAGCAAAAGGAAATGGTGCATAGCTAATGGTGGCAACCTTGTCAGTGAAAATGAAAACATTTAGTTTACATTTTTGGGATATAAATGCTTGAAGAATGGTAAGGAAGACTATCATATGTAATCTACAGAATACCCAAAGGAGCATTACCAGTTCTTTTGCTCCTGCCAAGGTCTGCTTAAGCAACAGAACTGCTGATTTATTGGTTATCTCAGACAGTCACTGAGCATAATGCTCATACATTTCAAGTCTGACACTTCATAAACTAGCATGGTGTTGTAAATGTTATAGTTGTTGTGCCTCTTACCTCAGAGGGGGAAGCTCAGACTAGATGAAACTCATCTTTGCTCGTTTTTGCTGTGAAGTAGTGGTAAAAAACTGTAGTGCTCAGTAGGAACAGGAGCTCAGTGTAGCTTTCACTTTTAAAGTCTGACACCATGTCTGTGCAAAACATTGTGACCTTCTACATGTCGGAGATACAAGCAAAGTATCCTTTTCTTAACAGTAAAATCATGGTCTGATAGAAGAAGCAAAAAACAGGGAGAGACCAACGTTAACTAAACTGAACATAGATTAACTAGACAACTAACAGTAAATAAAGTGAACTACAAAGGGTAAAAATGAATACTGTAACTGTAGTAAAACTGTGAGTCTGATGCTGTGAGATCACAGTATGATGGCTTGATATGGCACAGTCTAGTTTTCTGTGCCACCTTAGGGATGATCTAGACCACTAGAATGAGCTTCACGTTGAAACATATCTGCATTTTACTGACTATTGTGCGCCCTAAGTGTTCATTAGCAGTCAGTTCATGTCCATTTCTAGTGACTGAGAACACCGGATCATTTAAACTCTCACCCATCTAGTTGTGGTTGAACAAGGTAAATACTTAGAGTAGGTATTGTTCAGTTCAGCAGTAGTTATATACCTGTGATGTATGCTGAATAATACTGCTAATATAGAAGTTACACAGAAAAAAAAAAAAAAAACTCTGGTATGTTTACCCCATAACATTTTTACAGGAAACTGCATCTTTGTGTATTAAATCTTAAGTATATGGGAGCATCTGCATTGTTTTCAGACTTCTGTGAAAATTCATGATTAGCTCATTATCAGAGACCTTTCTATGTTTATACCTATATATAAGTCTATAGGGGACTTTAGTGCAAGTCTTAAACAACGATCACTGTTCATCTGACAGCTCGTGGTGCACAGTAGTCGAATTGGTTTTGCACCTTTACATGTGATGTACGTCACAACTTTGATAATTTGGAATGGTGGAAGCTGGAGAATAAGCTCTTTCACAGTAGTGTGCTAAGGAAAAGGTTGAAGCAGTGCAACTTTTGTAGGCCAGGTACCTGAGAGGGCTTTGTTGGTATGTGGCATTGCAAAGCTGTTGCAAGAGTACTTTTGATGGCTTCAGATAGCATGTTTACTCAGCCTAACCCAGTCACCGAGGTAGTGTCACACCGTCACTTGAGTATTTATCATAAGCAGCCCCCTTTTGCCCTATTCTGTAAGGATCTTTCATGAAACTTGCATTTAATTTACCAGTAATTGTCTTTATTTATTAGTTTCATATAAGACATGTGCAGTTTAAAACTTCTGTTCAGAAAGCTTTGCATTACATTTTGCGTGTAAGAAGATAATAAAGCAAAAAGACCTAGTAGTTTATAAACATCTGGCTAAACTAGCCTAACAAGAATATTGGAAAAAACAAAGTACAAATATCTCCCCACCAGTCTAGGGAAGAAAAAAAATAAACGTTAAAGTGAGCTAACCTGAGTTGTCACTCCAGAGGGCTCCTAGAACCAGTTAATTCTCCCTAGCAAGACTCCCACCTAAGGTAAACATTTAAAATACAGCTGACATAGATGTTTAAGATGTCACCATTGTATGGATGATACCAGCTGTCCATTCATGGGCAGTGTTTGTAGACTGCACAGTCTTTTTGGATCAAGCCTATTCGTAAGTATCTCTGTTTCACACATCCTATTCAAAATTCATTGTACCTTCATCTTCTGAGGAAGATCCTGACTCCTTTGTTTCTTGTTGATGTCTTTCATAACTGCAAGAACTGTAAACAACCAAACCCATGCCTACTTATCCTGTTGGTGGAGAAGGCCTAACAGAAGCAAGCTCAGTCCTAATCAGTCCTACATGGACACACTGTCCAGATACATTTCTGCTTCAAAAAAAGTATGGTTGCAGCATGTACAGTTCCAAAATATATGCCACTGGTTGTAGCCTCTTCCTGATGTCTCCTTCAATAACAAGAATGGCTTCAGTGATCATCCTCAGTAATGTGTGAAGGGATGTTTAAAAAAAAAAAAGCTGGCGTTTCCAGTACCACCCAGAATATTTGTATAGGTAAGACTTGGTGTATAACATGACTTTGCAGTCAAAGTCCTGCATTCCCATAAAGTAGGGACTTCAGAGTTATTTCTCTTTCATAGAGGATCACTGGTTCCCAGACTGTTGTCATTGTCATCATGAATGCAGCTACTAGATGTCTGAGACAGGTGATAGGATGTACACTGTGGGACAGACAAAGAAATCATGATGTCAGAGCTGAAGCCAAAGTAGCCCCAGTTGCAGAGAAAGTCAAGAACAAGTTATGGTGATCTGGTCATATCTGCAGGAAGGCAGACAGCAATTTGGTGAAGATTTGGGAGAGATGGAAAAAAAGATAAATGGAAACAAGGACATCTGCCCAAGAGGTGTATGAACTGGGCCAGGCCTGACTTTTCGAGAAGATAAGACAGTGGCAGTGAATCGAGAGAGGTGGCAACAGACAGTGTGACACCCTGAATCCATATTAAGAAAAATGGAAATGGGGGTTTATGGTGATGAAGACATAGCCGCTTAAAGCCCCTTTAGAGACTAGGACCTTTCTTAGTCTCGGATCATACTTGTAGTAATGCTTGGAACTGCCCACCCCAATTGAAGACCACTAATTTAGACTACAGATAGTCAGTAGCCAGCAAATACTACTGTCTTTGCACACTGGGCCGTGCCTCTTCACTCTGGAATTCTTGCCATGATACCAATGAATGTGTCTCGTGATTAATCAGATAACCTCTGTAGATGATGGCCCTGCTCCTGCTCTAAAGGCTTCCAAAGGGGACTGTTGAACTGAAAGAATGCAATGATGTACCCAAGCCGTAGCCTCATGTACATCAGGAAGTCTTTTCAAGTTGAAGCGAAGGTATGGATAAAGGGAGGAAAAGGGACCTCTTTCTAGACCACTGTCCATATTCTGTCCATATAAAGGATTTGTCTGTTGTGGCATTGACTTGGATTCCATGATTCTCCAAAAACTGTCTGACGGTTTAGTGCAGAGGGTTAAGGCTATGTACTGTGAATTATCCAGGATTCTCCAAAAAATGTTGGACAGTTTAGTGCACAGGGTTAAGGCTACATACTGTGAATTAACCAGGATTCTCCAAAAGTGGGTTAAGGCTATGTACTGTGAATTAGCTTCTTGCTGTACTACACGGTTTGACTCCCTTATTATCTAGTTTGCCTGTTGGGTTGCTCTGAGTAGATCACCTAGTCATGCTTCTGGATCACCCCCTGAAAAGAGGCTTGTACCCAGCTTAGTAAATGAGACAAGATGGACAATAGCTATGAATCTTCCAGTATAAACTGTATAGAGCTGTGCAGCCAGAGAGTACCATTCCAGTTTAGGCACTGCTAAACTCCTTTGTTACTTGAAATATAAAGTTTTGGAATGGAGATCCTTGAGCAACCCACTGCCCAGACAAACTTTATTATTCTTGTCTGTTACGGTCATATGGTTATGGGTCAGGACAACAGACATTTTAACCTTGAAGACCCTCAGATTTAACACTAGAGAAAACTTTTCCAGTATGCTTTCCTGTCTTTTTTGCATTCATTCAAGATCTGAAATAATGCAGATGATTTATGAATATAGCCTAGCTAATAAGACATGCACATTTTCACATTTTGTTTTAGTATAAGAGAGTTATGAACAGAACCTGGCTAATAAGACATGTACATTTTCACATTTGAGCCTTGTTTCATTGCTTAAGAGATAACCATTTTGATAAAAACTTAAAAGCTTTTCACACCAAATTCTGCTTGCTGACTGAAATTTAAAGATGGCTTTTAATGTCATCATGTAATACCTAAAATGTAACCATTTTAAAGTTTAATCCTCTGCATGATTCAGCCTCACTGAGTCTTAGTAACACTACATGTTCTTAGAGTTGAGTATTATGGGTAAAGGTATCCTCCATCCAACATTTTTTACCTGATCTGACCTCTAGAACCCTATACCCTCTGTAGCTGTCTCAGGCTGCATACTTGCTATTTGGGGATGTCAGAACATAGTGAGTCTGGTGCAGTCAGATAAGTTGTGCCCTCTTTTTTGTTGTTGCATTGATGCCCCCTGCTCCTAGTGACCACTGTCTGCTAATTAATAACTCCTTGACTTAAAATAAATGTGAGAAATAAAAAATATAATTCCAGCTTGTGTTGTTTCTGTGGACAAGACAAATGACTTATGAAATACAGTAACAGTACTGTAGGGTTTGTATTAATGTATAAATGCGAGCATCTTAAAGTTTTCCAGTGCACGTGAATCCTGTCCAGGATTATGGGAATTTGGAACCTATCAAGAGAAGCAGTGGATGCAATGCAGCGTACTAGTCCTTGGCAGGTCATCATTCCACCAGAGAATAAATATGTGTAAACACAGGCAGTTTAGGATGGCTACCCATTTATCTTTCAGTACATCTTTGGATGTGGGAGGAAGCCTGATAACCTTGCAAGCACTCAGGTATCACAGAGGACTTCATACTCCATGCAGAAGCTACAGCATACAAGTGCCAGTGGAGAACTTTGTGAGGCAGCAACCCTAACTACTTTGCTGCTACATACTACACCATCCAAAAATATTTAGAATCTTGCAGCCAGGTTTTTGTTTAGCCAGTTTATTATTATTATTATTATTATTATTATTATTATTATTATTATTATTAGGCAGACCCATGAAACAAAAGTCTTGTATCTACTATGTCAGAAGCTGAAGCTAGATAATCAGTATAGTTATAAAGTATACAGCATCCTGTGCAAGCCTTTAATGGGAAGATAGTTCCCCAGTGAAACAGTCGGCCCACAGCATAAACCACTAGTTGCCACAATCAGCTGCAAGCAGTGGTCAGAGAAGGCTCTAAGGTCAACAGAGACCAGGCTGAAGACCTGGAAGTTGACTGGAGAGAAAGTACAACAGTTCAAGGAATTATTCAGGGCTCTAGCACCCCAAGAAAAGGAGGAAATAGATGGAGTTGAAGAATGGCAGCACCTAAAAACAGCATGTGTTAGGACTGCAGAAAAGATATGTGGCCGAGCCAGATATGGAAATAAGGTACATAAGGAATGCTGGGTGAGGGAATGCAGAAGTCCAGGAAGTCATCAAAAGAAAGAAGGAGTGCAGGAAGAAGTGGGAGACAGAAAAGACTGACCAGGCTAGGAAGGACTACTGGTTGGCTAACAAAGAAACTAAGAAAGAAGTTACAATAGCAAAGACTAGGGCACTGGAGGCACTGTGCCAACTTCTGGAAAGTGACTCTGTAAAGGGCACAGAGAAACTATATCAGGTTGCAAGGCAAAGACAAAAAGATAAAGAAGATAGTCAAACACCCTTCATAAGGGATGCCAGCAACAACCTGCTCACCAGCCCAGAGGACATCAGAGACATTGGAAGGAGTATTTCCAGCAGCTTCTGAAGGAAGAAAACCCCACAGAAGCTGTACTGCCCCAGAAACAGCCTATGATGAGAGAAGAAGAGGAGCCCACCCTAGAAGTAAGAACAGCACTAAGGAAGATGAAGTCAGGGAAAGTAGCAGGCTCAGATGAGGTCACAGCAGATATGATAAAGATGCTGGGTGAGATAGGACAGAAATGGCTCCTGAGGGTACTAACAGCAGTGTGGAGAGAAAGGAGTATCTCAGATGACTGGAGAATAAGCATACTCAATCCAGTGTGTACAAGAACAAAGGGGACTGTGGGCAGTACAGAGGCATCACACTCCTATCACATTGCATGAAAGTTCTGGAGAGGGTGATTGATAAACGGGTACGCAGAGTAGTAGAATGTAAGATGGGAGATGAGCAATTTGGATTCCGATCAGGATGCAGCACAATTGACCTGATGTTTGAACTGAGACATATACTTGAGAAGAAGCTAGAGATGAGGATAGAGGCCACCTGGGCATTCCTAGACTTGGAGAAAGTATATGACAAGGTCCCAAGAAAGCTGATCTGGGCAGTACTGCGGTGGTTTGAAGTCCCAGAAACATTGTGGAATTAGTGCAGGCTATGTACAAGGATCCAATGACTCAAGTACGAACAGTGTTCAGCCTCACAGAGGGGTACCCAATGGGTGTGGGTGTACATCAGGGTTCAGCTCTGAGCCCACTGCTCTTCATACTGGTGATGGACTACATTAGCAAACAGGTTGGAGGGGCAGATCAACAAAGCTGCTGTATGCAGACGATGTGGCAGTACAGGCAGACTTGGAGCTAGAACTTCAGCAACAGATAGGAGAATGGAATGCAAATCTGAAGGCACATGGCATGAACCTAAGCACAGATAAGATGGCGGTAATGGCAGCAAATTGGGGAAATCAGAAGAAGCTGAGAATAGAGAGAGAAGGGAAGATAGTGGAACAGGTAAACAGCTTCAATTATCTGGGAGGGGTGGTTGAGGAGAAGGGTAGTCTGAATGAAGAGGTCAGGGCTAGAATCAGAGGGGCTGCAGTCAACTGGCACAGAGTATCAGGTGTAGTCTATGACAAAAGAATGCCAAAGAAGCTGAAAAGTAAGGCGTACAAGACAGCGGTGCGACCAGTACTACTGTATGGTACAGAAACCTGGGCAGTAAAGGCAGAACAGTTGAAGAAGCCAGAGGTGATGGAAATGAAGTGCCTGAGAAAGGTGATAGGATGCACACTGTGGGACAGATGAAATTAGGACATAAGAGCAGAAGCCAAAGTAGCTCCAATTGCAGCAAAGATCAAAGAGAACAGATTACGGTGGTTTGGGTACATGTGCAGAAAAGCAGACGACAATTTAGTGAGGAAGATTTGGGACAGACAGAAAGAAGGTAAGAGGAAGTGAAGATGTCCATCAAAGAGATGAATGGATTGTGTGAAAAAAGATCTAAGACAATCAGGCATGAGTGTTGAAGAAGGCAGGAGTGTGGCAGTACATCGAGAGAATTGGCAACAGTTAACACGATACCCCAACCCCATGTAGAAAAAATGAGAAAAAGGGGGCCGATGATGAATACGTTCCTCTGCCACACACTTGCTCCCAAGGTTGTAGGCCCATCACCCTACTCCCATTGCCCACCTGCTACTTGCCCCATGCCTGTGGCACCTGGTTAAAAGAGGCCACACCCTGCTAAAGCTAACACTCAGTGTCTTTCCTCCTTAATCCACTTGGGAAGGAGGTTCATAGGGGAAGGTAGTCTTTTATTCTGTAACAGATAAGTATGCCTCCCTCCTCTGTAAATATTTACTCCAAAAGTTCTTCTTTGACTTGCTTGTAATTCCTCTTCCTTTTTCCCAAGTAAGGGTGAACCATTTTTGGGGAAGGAACCTGAGGAGCATTTGCCTTCTCCCCAGTGGAACTCGTTACTAAAGATGCAATGTCTGTGGTTTAAAGCACCTAGAGAGTGGTCCTGCTACATATTGAAATTTGAAGTTCAGTTAGACACTGGGGAAAACAAATGTTATCCTACAAAGCATTGGCCCCAGAGATCATAATGTTTTGCCCCTAAGTAAAAAGTACAAGCTTTTTGACATGGTGGAAGAAGTTGTGCTGTCAACTGTATTTTAGGATGCTCTTTACATTTCACTGATGCAGTCCTGACTTTTGGGGTTTCCTGCCATGGAAGCCCTTGGCTGGCCTGACTACCAGAGTAAAAATGTTCCCTCCTCCTCCTCCTCTGGCCAGGGACACCCTTTCCTAACGTCAGTACTCTGGGGTATAAGTGGAGTCTGCTAATGTCATGACTTCAGTTCTTCTTGACATTTGAGCCCCAAGCAGACATCCAGTATAGGCATTGGTCAGTCTGTGCCAGAGTGAAATCTTCAGAAAGCTAAATACCCTGTTGGGGAATTCTTTCCTTTTGCTATCTAATGTCAAAGTTAAAAACTATCCCTGTTGTGGGAAAACAAATCCCACACAGACTTCCTCTCCCTTTGTGTAACCTGTTTGGGCCCAGACCATGACATCACTAACAGTCTATTCTGCACCTGTTTCAATTCCAGAACTATTCGGCATAGGCAGACATTTTAGCTAGGTTCATTAGTGAGTTGTGTGGTTTGGCTTCCATTTCTCATCCCGATGTTGATGTTCATAAGTGCAAATGGTCCAAGCTCAGGCTTACCAAAGACACCCATTCACCATCTTCTAGCACTTCTAGACTGGTTATCATGGAAGTCAGTGAAGCGCCTTCACAGACCCCTCCCACAACTGAGGTGGTAGAGAAGGTCCCTGTTACAACCCTTTCGGAGTCTGATACACCATCGGGCCCCTCGGCATCTTCACCAGTTGTTTGAAATTCATCTGTCTGGTCCAAGACCACTTTGCAAGCCGTGGCTTCTGGCGAACACAGCACTTCCACTACAGCTCCAAGGTTTTCAGACATCTGTGACCTTGACGTCCCAAAACCTAAACAAAAAACTATCCCTAGAATGCCATCTTCTTCCCATTCCAGCCCCCGCCTCAGGCCTATCAACAGGACTTGGTTAAATTGGCAGAAGATCTGCTTTCCTTGGTTAGGGGCAGACGTTCTCCTTCCAAACCCCTCTCAAGAAAAAAGGAAGAGAGATCCAATCACAAGGTTATTACTGATCCTTTTGAGACCAGGCAGGACTCTGATCAGGAGGTCTCAGTCTTTGAGGAGGTTCCCTCTTTGGTTTCCCTTGAGTAGTTGGATTCAGAGGAAGCTTTACATTTGGCCTCCCCATGTGAGGATCTGTCCCTAGGGTAAACCTTGCATACCCTTTGGGAATCATTTTCATTGGGAAGAGCAGGACTAACCCCAAGCTAAGAAAAGAGTCATTGAATGTTTTCACCTATCAGAACTTAAACCCCTGGCAGTTCCCCCTGTTTTGGAGGTGGTTGATGATGACTCTTTCTCCTGCATCCAGGAAACCTGACAGATTCTACAGGTTATGGATTCGCATAAGCACCTGTTTAAGAAGAACCCTTCAGCAGACCCAGATGTTTTTGTTCCTTGTGCCAGGGTGCCAGAGCTCGCTCATCCAGAAATCCCCTGCCCAATAATAAAGAGAGCAGAGCCCTTGATAGATTTGACAAAAAGGTGTATACACCTCTGCCACTCTATGAGGGCACTCAACTGCCAGTTCCACATAATAAAACACCAAGAAACATTACTGAAACTGATGAGACAAAGGCTATTGGCTATTGAAAATAAGAGCTTATCTAAAGAATTACTGGACATTTGCAGCTGTACCTCGCAAGTGGTCCAGCACTCTTTACAGTGTGGATTTGATGCCTTGGAGGCTGCCAGCAGTGCCACAGCCACTGAGTCTGTCATTAAGAGGCACACATGGCTAAGGGACCAAGCCCTCATTTGGATAAGGAGTTTCTCTTTGGCCCTAAGGCACAACTGTCCTCCAAAAAAATGGGAGTACAGAGCTAAGTCTATGCAGACAGCCAAAGCTTTCTTGCAGGTATAGCCACCTTTTTCAGTAGAAACTATCCCACTAAGCTCTGTTCCTCCCCAACCCAAAGCAGGTCAGGGAAATGCTCACAGGGAATGGGACCACACTCAGCAACAGGAAAACGGGCAAAGACATCCCACCTCCCAACACAAGGGACCTAATGGTAGGGAGCTGTCATGATCTTTCTTCTTTATTGGCATGCTCCCGTCCCTTTCCTCCCAATCCTGTTCCCAGACCTGAAGAAAGACCACCTCTATTCAGAGAAACTGGCCTCTCATTTCTTTGGACCAATGAATTCTGCTTATCCTTTCCAGGGGGCATCATCTCTAAGTTATACACCCACAAGTCAGCCAGGCTTCCCAGGTTTTCTCACCATCCAAGAAAGCAGAGGCCTTTACATATGGGATTACTAAGTGTACAGACCCCAATGGAAGCAGCCCCTCTGCATCAAATAGAAAGGGGCTATTCTGTGTACACTGCTCAGGGCCCTCTGCTTATTCCTGCAGTGCCCCATATTCAGGGTGTTGATCCTTCTCTAATGTTTTTCCCTAGGACTTTCATGTGGACACTAAAAAAAGCATGCATTCTTGCATGTTCTCATAGTAGCATGAAGCTGAGGATTCTTCAGCCTTTTGATAGTTCCAAACCTTTACGATTTTGTGTTTTCCCTTTTGTCTACTCTGATGCCCCCAGGGTAAACACGCCCCCTCATTGCCTTCTGCTAAGAACAAAGGCTGCAAATATCCCCCCTACCTGGAGGAGGGCCTCCTCACAAACCTGGCAATACTAATCACAGACTTTGTGTCTACCCAGACCACATTCACTTTCCTCGGATTACAACAATAATCCCAAACTCTTCTCAGAACCAGAATACTGTTCTGGGTGGGGGGTGGTGTCTTACTGGTCTGTATCCTTCAAAAGACAGGATATCCTTCCTGACCAAGTGTCTTCAAAAACCCTTTGGACAGCAATCTCCTAACAGCAAGGGAGTTTTCTACTCACACTGTGTTTTATGGCCTTCCTCATTCCCATGCTTTCACAGGCATGGCTGCACATGAGGCAGTTACATCGCTACCTCAAAAATGTGTAGGGCCTGCATACACAAGCACCATAGGCTAAAAGAGCATAAATGAAGTCACGGCCTCTGAATCATGGGTAACAAAATCCGAGATTAGTTGAGCTTTGAACCCTTCTGCACTTAATGAACATCAGGCCAACCACCATCTTCAGTGTCCTGTTTGCCTGTCTTCATATAAGGGTGCTTCAGTGGACTACAAGGTGTGGTGGTTGCAGAGTCCGTATATCCCAGTGGATGTACTTCCTGTGTCAGGTCCCCTGTTATACTGGCCAGACAGTGGTGGATTATTCTCCATGATCTTAGCATCAGGTTTCCGTTATTTAATTCAGTCTTATCAAAGATTTTGGTGATGGGTGTCTTGTTGATGGGTTGGGGAATTCACATGGGAGTTGCTCCTGGTACAGAACAAATGAAGGCTGGGGGAGAAGTAGTGTGTAAGTAAGGCTGCATAAGTTGGTGGTAGTCCACAAAACTGGCAAAAGTATGACCGTTAATGTACCACTTAAGCCACTTTAACTGATGGTTTATATTTTTTGTTGTAGACTTTGTGTGCTTTTCATAAGTGCCAGTTCATGAACAGAGGTAATAAAGATTGACTTGCTATGAAGGTGATTTTGCATAGAACCAAACATCTTTCCATTGGTTAAATGGGTGCTAGCTGTCATGGTTATTTCCTTCTGGTTACCCTGCTTGGTTAAATAGCCTTTCTGCTTGTGTACAGGTTGGAGGCTAATGGTCAGACAAGCCAAGGGATAAAAAGCTAAACTGAGTAAGATTTGGTCACAGAACTTGGTAGGCATAACATTTATGAAGTGAAATGCTGGAAAGTAACGTTGTGTTTTATGTTTCTTGTGATACTATGGATCATTCCCAATGTTATGGCCGTAGCCATAGTCAGAGAAGCTTTATATTTTTGTGGGTTGTGGTATTTTATCTCCAGACATTGGACTAACATTTTCATGAAGTTTTTCTGCATGAAGTCAGAAAAAGAGATATTCAGTTGATGTTTTGCGACTTAAATGTTTTAAAAATTTGGCACTTATCAATAATTTTCAGGATTCTCATATAAGGATCATACTTAGCATCTACTACAGTGTTATGCTGAATAATCTTTATTGATGGACATTTTCTAGTCTATGTGTAAAATTGCCGTTGTAGATGGGATTATGTAATACTGTCAGTGCTGTAGCTTATTATGTTGTATGTTTGGGGGGGGTGATAATTGCTTACCTGATTTTGAAGGCTACTACAGCATCGAGAAAAATTTATTTTATTTAAGGAAGAATGATTGGTCTGAGGCTCCAGATGTCAAGTAGTTGCAAGTGCTGTCTGACTAAAGTGGTGGACTCATGGTCAGACAGATTAGAGTGTATAAAGAAATGCTGTTGAGTGGCTTTTGTTATTTCTTGTAAGGGAGCACTGGGGGTTTAGGCAACCCTTCCATTAGTATCCAAGCATTGACACTGTAGCAGTGAGAAGTGAGGCAACCTCTTCATCACCCTTACCCGTGCCATTGTCCTAGTATTTACTGACCGCACCTAGCCACGTTTTGCTATATTTATGGACTGGACCCCACTACCAAACAATAAAAATATTGATTCAGTCAGCCGTAATTCCATGATAATAATTTGTTAAAACTGCACTTTGCATGAAAACTAAATCTCCACAGTAACAATATGCAAGGAGCATGTGACAGTACTGAAAATCAGTCTTATTTTTAGAGTAGTGAACATATCAGTGAGAAGCTTTAACACAACACAAAATATAGTAGACTTTCTTATAGAAAAGTATGACATATCTTTTGCCACAAAACACAGACAAGAAGGTACAATTCCCAGCACTTTATTTCCTTTTGGCAGTTTGTCTTCTTGCCCTCTGTTTTGGACAGAAGCAGATGGTAGATGCATAGGTCTTTAATATTAGTGGACCATCTGCGACTTGCTTGGCTGAGTTTACGTATTTTTTTTCAAGCCATTGTTTTGTTTAGTAGTTAGTAGTGCAGCAGTTGGTCCAGCTATCCAGGATTCTCATGAAATAAGTTAGTGTTTTTAGCCAGCTAGTAGTAATTACAGTGAGCCAAGTACCGAAAAATAGAAAAAAATGTACTTGCCAACTATTTTGGATTTTATAAATTGCAGGAGTCATTCCCACTTCTGAAGCAATGCTGCGAAACTCAGTAATTTGCCAGTATGGTTATGAATATAAAATTTTCAGTGTTACAGAAAAGTATGTGAAATATTATGTAAAAAAAGAGGAGTTTAAAGTACTTGTGTAGCATTTGGATTTAAGAACTGAAATCATTATATGTGTGAAACTCTGCAATCCTTATTTGCTGGTTTTTGTTGTAGACTGAAGCTTACACTGTGGATAAGAATATAAATTCCCCCAGTTTCTGTCATGGTGATTGCTGTTAAGTGGCTGAAAAGAAGCATCTTAGCTTTCTAAAGAAGTACCATTGTGTGCAGTGTGCTGCATGCCTTGTCTCTCCAGACTCATGAGAATCAGCACTGATGAAGTACTTAGTGTTGTACTACAGTTACAGAACATAATGCAAGTGCAGATGGAGACACCATATGTGACACAGAATCGAAGTGCATGCATTGTCACTATAATGCGCAATAGTGGTAGGTACATTGTAACTATAAGAGAAGCCAGGGTCATAAAATTAAAAGTTTGCTGTATTTTCGAATGGATAGTTTAAGTGAGAAACAAAAATGTGTTTTGATACTTAGTGCAAGATTAAAAAAAATGAAAGTTATAGTGGAATTATTTGGTACCTGCAGATCTGTGTAGATCATTGCAGCTGCTGAACTCCGTGGGGAAAAAACATGTATTTTACCTTATGGTTGGAGTGCATTGCACTGCATTGGGATGTAAACATTGGTTCATTTGTGCAATATCAGAGTGCTTATTAGCATATTAATGTAGACGTACATCTTAGATGGAACCATAGCTTTTACCTGTAAGGACTCTGCCATATATTTTATTTATTTATTTTGTTTGTTAACCGTGTAGTATTCAGCTGGGCCATGGGAGGAAAAGCTCCACGGTAGATTACAGTAGAATTTACAAATGACATATGCATGTTACAGTAATTATAGGCCATATAAAGGAATAACAATTAAAAGTTCTTACCATTGTGTTAAAAATCAGGATTATCAAAGTTAGCCATATTGAAAGATAATTAGCAATTATAAGCAATTGTCAAAAACATTTCAAACTATATTGGTTTTCCATACATCATTCTTTTCTGCAATTATTTTGGGAGAATGATTCAAAAAGCCTTGGAGATACCAAGAAAGGAAGGTAGAAGGTGGATGTATAATATTTTTATGAAATCCATTTTGAAATTACTTTGTATATCTCTGTACAGTGAAGCATTTTCGTTTGCAGAACTATATTCATGAGACATTTGCTGAGTCTGAATAAAGTTTTGTTTAGCACACTTTCAGTGATGCACTCTTGATTTCTTGTAACAAAATTATTTCATTTTGTTCTGGCTGTACAAGGAAATTAAACCTAATTGCTCGTCTCTTGCTCTGGCAGATGAATGCTTTTTGTAATTTACTTTGTGAGTGATAGAACATCTCTTAAGTCTGACTTTAATCTGTGCCCTGCATAGGTAGAAACTTGTGTATCCCCTGGATAAGACAGGCCAAACCTATATTGCAGTTTAAAATAAATTGGACATCCTCCAGGGATTTATTTCAACAGATGAACGGGACTTAGACCTTTTTAAGCCATCACCTAGTTACTCAAAGAATACAGTTGTATAGCATGGTTCACATATTTCTTGGTTATAGTAAGGTATTAAGAAAATAAAAGATGGGGAAAACAATATATTATTTGCAGAAAATACTTTGGCTCCAGATGATGGATGGATATTCAATGTTCATACCACTGGGTGGCTACTTTGCATATATCGTTGCATAGTGAAATGACAGTAAACTTAATACTGTCGAAGGTATACAAGGAACAACACTGACAGTTTGTAACGGTAAATGCTGACATTCAGTCATTCAACTTGCATAATGCATACGTGCATTTGTAGTTAGTCTTTTGCAATAAAATTTCTGCAAGTTGCCAAGAGTTGTACTTCATTATAGTAGCTGTGTATTTGGTGTTGTAATGACAGTCATCGAGTGTAGGAGCTACTGTTTACAACTTTGTGTGTAAGGCAGCGTACGCATTTGCATATTTCCTTAATGATAACAGGAATGTGGGTTTTGACCTAATGCCTGGAGGGACAATGTTGCATAGTTTAAGACTTTGTACATGGAAAGCAGAGCTACTAATGCTGAACAGAGAGTGATTAGGGAAAAACATGTATTTATTCATTCATTTTATTTTGACTTTATTGCACAGGTTAGTCCCCTGCTCTTTTTGATAAGTGCAATGGTGGCTTTCACATTCACCTGAGCTGCCACCATCTCAGACAGATGGGACCTCAGTTTAATGTGTAATCTTAAACATGGACACTCGGGAGTGCAGTACCCCATTTTACTGCACTGCAATGTCAGTACTGGAAACTAATCCGTCTGGTGTTAGAGTACAAGTCACAGCCTTCTGATCCTACAGGAACAATGGCAAATGTGCTGCCTGTTGACCTACTGAGTTGTCTGAATCTGCTGTTGATGGCATAGTATTTTAGGAAGGATTTTTACATGTGTTTTATTAATTTATTTAATGCTTTTGTTTACTGGGGAAGTGTGGCTGGATAGAAACCCCCCTTTCAGTGGTGGCCTGGGAAGACAAGCCTGTGATACATAAAATTTATAGAGAAGTTGAAAGATACAGTCATAGTGCGAAAGGATTTAGGCAGTGTCTTAATGACGGTCTTTGACCTAGGTATAGTAGTTTGCAAATAGCAAACTTGTTAGTAAAGAAGTTCTAAGGATGATGATGATGATGGTCATGCAGTCAGACCTGCTTAATGCAATGTTATCTCATTTTGGATAGCCAGACATAAAGCTACATCTCTTGTTTTGGGGGGTTTGCAGTCTGCTTTGATTGGTAATTAATCCAATGAGAAGTTGAAGAATGTATGTAATTGAAACTGAAGTATTCCTTGTCCATTTTCCCCGTATTTCTGTAATTGTGTAACTCGATGCAGAATAGTATGCTTAAAGTATTTCAATAAGCTTTCCCTTGATTGCGTCTGTATGTAGTAAAAATTGTTTGAATTTATCCATAAACCTAAGTAATTGAAGAAATTTACTACTGTCTCTGGGTTTTACCACATCCACAGCTAGGTCATCTAGTGGCCCAGCACAGTATCAGATATTGTGGAAATGTGAGTGACCAGTAGTATTAAGCTTCAAATGGCTACTTTAAGTATATATTACCCATTTATTGCATTGGCTTTTTTTGGTTTAAGGTAACTTTTAATGTGCATTGAAGCCTTTCTGATGTTAACAGTGCAGTTGTTTAGCCTAGATGCACACTTTATATTATTATTGATGTTGCCTATACTTGCAAGTATTAGGGTTTGGGTTTTAACCAGGGCTTGGTGATTTCTGTAATATCAAAACTGTGCTTCAAATTTGGAAAGTTATTAGCTTACATGATCTAATCCTTTCACTTCCGAAATAGAACTGGTAACAGCAGAGAACAGTCAGCTGGCACTTTTGAGACTCTTCCTGGCTCAAAACTCTTCTCATCCATCCCATAGTACCCCCACCCCACCCCCTCATGTCGAGATTTCATTTGCTGCATACCAGTCAGCATTGAAAGGAACTGATAGTCTTGTGTATCATAGGATCAAAGGATCACAGCAAGTTATTAGGCTACTGGCCTTGAGGCCCTTATAAGCCTAGCCGATAAATTAGTCCCATGTTCCCAGAAGTCAGCACCCGATGCCCCTGTCCAGCAGGGACACTGGTGGAATCTCAGGGGTGTATTTTCTATTTCCCATCCAGTCATCTAGGTTCCTCGTAAAGAGTGATAATGAAGTACTCTGACATGGAGATGGAGTCTATTCCACAAATGGGGGAGTCTCTAGGAGACAAAGTTGAGGTTTTGCATGTGGGTCATGTGAGTGAAGTTTGGCTTGCCGATATGAAGAATTTCATCAAGGTGGGGGTCAGAGATTGTGGTGTATGCCAAACATAAATCATCTGTATGAGACTGAGTAGAGGGACAGGGCTTTTAGCATATCTGTGTAGGATAGATTTTTGAAACCCTGGATTCTCCTGGTCAGGAACCTCTGTGGTCTCTCCAGCTGCTGCATGTGCTTTGGGAGGTACATGCTGAAAGAGGCATTATACTTGATGATGGGCCTGTTAATGGAGGAATACAGGGAAGTTGCCACTTCCTTGTTCCTGGAAGAAGTACCCTTACTAATGAGGTGAGCCATGTAGAAAGCTCTCTGTACAATGGAGGCAACATGGTGGTCAAAAGTTAGATTGCTGTCAACTTGGTGCCCAGGTGCCTCACAACTGCTTGAGTGCTTAGGACATTGTTATTAATGTGATAATTTGTGGAGATGTCACTCTCCTCAAAGGGGGATGATGATGCATTTTTTGGCATTTAGTTTGAGGGCATGTTTCTGGCACCAGTCATTTGTCTGGGTGAGACCCTCTTGTAGTGTGTCTACATCACTAGGGTAGTTGGTGACACTGCCCAGTTTGCAGTCATCAGCAAACTTGGTCAGCCTTAGACATCTGGTTTTGGCTTGCACCTCGGAGAAGTATATCCCAAACAGCAGGGCCCCCAAGACTGATTCCTGGGGTATGCCACTCATTATAGGTCTACTACTTGAGGTAGCTTTGCCTGTTTTGACTAAGTGAGTTCTGTCATTGAGCCAGTTAGCTACCCATCTGGTCACATGCGTATTTATGCCAAGCAGGGATAGTTTATTTATCATGCCCGAATGGGGAATAGTGTCGAAGACCTTGGCCAGGTCAAGGTAGGCAGCGTGCACCATCTTCTCCTCTTCCATGGCTTTGGTGAGTGACTCAAATAATCATCATCAGCCCCCCTTTTTCCCATTTTTTCTACATGGGGTCGGGGTATCTTGTTAACTGTCGCCAACTCTCGATTCATTGCCACACTCCTGCCTTCTTCAACACTCATGCCTGACCGTCGCAGATCTTCTTTCACACAATCCATCCACCTCTTTGCTGGATGTTCTCACTTTCTCTTACTTTTTCCTGTCTGTCCCAAATCTTCCTCACCAGATTGTCTTCTGCTTTTCTACACATGTGCCCAAACCACTGTAATCTGTTCTCTTTGATCTTTTCTGCAATTGGAATACTTTGGCTTCTGCTCTTATGTCCTCATTTCTTCATCTGTCCCACACTGTGCATCCTATCACTTTTCTCAGACACTTCATTTCCATCACCTCTAGCTTCTTCAGCTTTTCTGCCTTTACTGCTCAGGTTTCTGTACCGTACAGTAGTACTGGTTGCACCACTGTCTTGTACACCTTACAGCTTCTTTGGCATTCTTCTGTCATAGACTAAACCTGATATTCTATGCCAGTTGGCTGCAGCCCCTCTGATTCTAGGTTTGATCTCTTCATTCAGACAACTCATCTCCTCAACTACTCCTCCCAGATCCTTAAAGCTGTTTACCTGATGTTCTTCGTGTTTCACTGTTGCAGTCATTACAACTGGGTTATCCTGCTGGCAGGCTACCCTCAGTCTGCCTGAATTCTAAAGTCTAGGTCCGGCGTCGGTTGCTATCGCCTCTTCCCTGACGTCAGTGTGCCATGGGTATAAAAGATGCAGCTGATGCCATTTTCTTCAGTCTTTCTTGCCGCGCGGTGCCCAAAGCAAAAGCAGTTCGCAAGTGCCAGTCGGCCGACTCCTGAGATTTTCAAATTCGAATTTCAGATCCAAAGTCTTCATTAAAGCTAAGTACCCCGTTGGGGAAACTTTTTTCTTGCTCCAGACCGATGTCAGAAAAAGTTAATAACTGTATTTCTTGTGGGAAGCAAGTACCTCATAAGGATTTTCATTCTTACTGTATTCCTTGCCTAGGCCCTGACCATAACGTTGCTAGTTGTCGGTTTTGTGCTAGATTTAACCAACACACTATTAAGCGTCGGTACGATTTTGCATTCCATTACTTTGGCAGAAGATTTAATTATGTAATGCCGTTGGAACAGCTGACTACTGGAGTTTATAAAAAGTGCAAAGGAAAAGAAAAGGACAGGCATCCGAGATCCAAAACTGACGACGAGGCTTCGGCTAGGCCTGTCGCCGGTTCTCAGTGAGGTGCTTTCGCAGCCCCTGACACCCGGTCACTCAGAACCACAGGCCGCTTCCGACTCCCATGTGGTGCCGACTAGGCCACTGGAAACTCAAGGTATTGGACACTCGGAAACTATTCCCTCAGATGGGTCCGGAGCCGCTGAGCAGGCATCGGCTTCTGAGGGTGTTTTCAGGCCTACACAGTTATATGTGAAACCTACTTCAGCTTCAAAGGCAAAGACTAAAGCAGTTCTAAAGACAAAGAAACAAATACAGCATTCTCCTGGACAGGCCTCCATGCCTAAAAAACAGATGCTTAAAATGGCTGAAGACCTAATTACTTTGATCAGGGGTTCCCATCCCCCTCCTGATAAGAGGCCTAGACAAGAGCTAGAATACGAATCTTCAGACCAGGTTTCCATTTCCTCTGATTCCTCCTCTGAACAGGAATATTCTCTTCCTCCCTATGAGGATTCTGATGCTGAAGAATCTATCCCTTCAGCCTCTCCTCCTGAGGATTATTCTTTTGGGGAGACACTGCATACTATGAGGGAGCATTTCCACTGGGAGAGCCAAGATTACTCAGAATCCAAGAAAAGGCTCAGAGACTTTCTTTTATTGCCTCAGCACAGGCCCCTTGCTATCCCTCCTGTTTTAGACATTGTAGATGTATTTTCAGAGTCCAGTCTATCTCCAGACTCTTTACCACCAGCTCCTGTTAAGCCAGACAGATACTATAGGGTTCCTGATTCACATAAATTTCTTTATAAAAACCCTGCTGCTGACCCAGAAACCATCTCCCAGGGTCCCAAAGGGGTCAAGGCTTCTACTGCAAAAAACCCTATCCCCTCTGATAGGTATTCTAGGGCCCTTGACAGATGGGGTAAAAAGATTTATACTTCTGCTACCTTGGCTGTGTAAGAGCCTTAAATTGCCAATTTCATATGCTTAAATATCAGCAATATCTTATGTCATTGCTTAAACAAAAAATGTCAACAAATTTGGAATGTGCAGACAACAAAGAAATGCAGGATTTATTGCATGCAGCTGAACAAGTTGGAAAGCATACTTTGCAATGTGGTTTTGATTCTCTAGAGGCCTCCTGCTGTTACAGGTTCTGTCATGAGGAGGCATGCTACGTTAAAAGAACAGAATCTGCCTGATCATGTTAAAGCAAAACTATTAGATGCTCCATTACAGCATGATACTTTGTTTGGTGTTAAAGCAGAAGAGGTGTTGAAGAAAATGGAGGACAAAGCTAAATCTATGCAAACAGTCAAGGATTTCTTGCAGGTACAGCCTCCCAGATTTAGCAGGAACTGGCCTACAAAGAATTGGTCCTTTCCAGTGTCAGATAGGCCACAAAGAGGCAGATACAGACGCCCCAGAGGCAGATCACAGCCCCAAGGCTCATACAGGCCTAAACAATGGGGTGCTTCTACCTCCAAATGTGGAGAGGAAAAATCACAGCCGTACAGGAAACAGTCTCAATGACTTTCCCCTTCCAGCATCAAGCACTTATTTTTTGGCAGCCCCTTTGGGGGGGAAAACTTGCACTTTTTTCACAAAACTGGCACATGATCACCCAGGGCAAATGTGTTCTAAATATAGTATCACAAGGCTACAGGTTCCACTTTCACACCCTGCCAAGGCCAAACGGTATGCCAGACCTGCCACGCAATCAATGGGCAGAGGCACAAAAACAAGTTTCATCCCTCATGGATATGAGGGCCATTCAACAAGTACCAGAGCAAGACAAGGATTCTATTCAAGACTGTTCTTGGTAGCCAGAAAGGACAAAGCCTGGAGACCAATACTGGACCTATCTATTCTAAACACATATCTGGATATTCCAAAATTCAAAATGTTGACTCTACAGCAGCTTCTGCCCATGTTGGGCAAGAAGGCTTGGCTTGTGACTTTAGATCTAAGAGAGGCATACCTGCATGTCCCACTCAGACAAACATGCAGAAGATACCTCAGATTCAAAGCTGGCTCAATGCACTATCAATTCTCTGCACTGCCCTTTGGCTTATCTACTGCGCCCAGGGTCTTCACAAAGTGCCTGGCACCAGTAATTGCATACTGCAGACAAAGAGGAATACAAATATATCCTTACTTGGATGACTGCCTCATTCAAGCAGAGAAAACAAGGACATTCTACTACAGCATCTGGCGTTTGTAAAGAGATTACTACCATGCCTAGGGTTACACAGTCAACGAACAGAAATCGAAACTAGTACCCTCTCAAGAGATAATATTCCTGGGTGCAAGCTTAAGTACAACTGCCCAAATGGCTTATCTCACACCAGACAAATGAAAACAACTGACTACCTATTTCAAACTGTTGGCAACAAAGGCCCAGTTATCTGCAAGAAAAATTCCGCAGGCTTTGGGCTTCATGGCATCCTGCATTCTACTAATTCCATATGCAAGACTGCATATGAGGAAACTTCAATGGTACCTAAAAAGTGTTTGGACTCAACATTGCCACTGCCTGGAAACAATAGTTACTCTCATTCCCTGCCTGCAACAGGAGTTTCCATGGTGGGCGAAGGCCTGTCACCAAAACAAGGGACAGCCATTCACTCTACCCCCAGCCACACAAACATTAACAATGGATGCATCGAATTATGCCTGGGGAGCCCACATGGCAGGAAGATGTATTCAAGGCACATGGTCCACAAACCAAATGCATCTACATATCAATCAAAAAGAGATGTTAGCTGTTCAAAATGCCCTGACAGCCTTCAAGGACCTACTTCATCCGGAACAACTACTGATAAAGACAGACAATACCATGGCCATTTGGTGCATAAACAAGCAGGGAGGCACTCATTCCTACCCCCCTTGCAGACTAGCCATGAATTTGTGGGACACAGCATTTACTTACCAAGTACATCTGTAGGCACAATTCCTGCCAGGAAAGATAAATACTCTGACAGACGAACTAAGCAGAAACCTCATGGATCCCCACGAGTAGAAATTGGATCCACAAGTCTTCAGCATGGTAACAAGGAAATGGGGATGCCCGGACATAGATCTATTTGCCTCACCTCACAACTGCCAACTAAAGAGATTCTGCACAAGGACTTATCACAGACAAGCATGGAAAGTGGATGCCCTATCTTTCAGCTGGAAAAACTTAACAGTATATGCCTTTCCTCCTCTGCCTGTCCTCCCCTCCTCCCCAAGGTACTCCTAAAGGTCAGACAGGAGAAGCCAAAAATGATACTGATTGCCCCAGACTGGCCACGCCAGTACTGGTATCCAATCCTAAGGAACTTGTCTCAATACCCAGCCTGGACCTTACCTCATGTACCTCATCTACTGTCCCAGCAGAACAATCAGATCCTGCACAGCCAACTCAAAACCATAAATCTGGCAGCATGGCGGATAATGTAGTCATACAAAACACACCTCTCACTAAAGCGGTGATGGAAGTCATTTTGGTGGCCAGGAGGCCTAGTACTAGAAAATCCTTTGCTGGAAAATGGAAGAGATTCTGTGCTTGGAACCAGGCACAATGAATTGACACAGCTGTACCAAACATTCCTCGGATTTTCAATACTTGACTGAGATGCTGGACAAAGGCTTATCTTTTTCATCTATAAAAATTCATGCCTCTGCCATTTCGGCTCATTACAATACAGAGCCATCAATCTTGTCTCATCCTTTATTAAGGCAGTACCTCAGAGGGTCCAAAAATTTAAGGCCTCCAAGGAGATCACCAATACCTGCATGGGACCTCAATTATGTCTTGGAAAAACTCACCCTGCCTCCTTTCAAGCCAGCTGTTGCAGCCAATATAAAGTTTTCATCTTGGAAAACAGCTCTGTTCCTAGCAATAACTTCTGCAAGATGAGTCTCAGAGCTACAGGCACTCATGGCTGTGGAACCTTTCATCATTTTTTATCCAGACAGGGTTTCTCTAAGGACAAACCAGACATTTATGCCTAAGGTAGTGTCCAGTGTGGCCCTTAACCAAACTATTCATCTGCCTACCTTTTATCCAAACCTACAGAATAAGGGGGAGAGAATTCTGCATTCTTTGGACATACACAGACAGTTATGCTTCTATTTGAACAGAACCAAAGCTTTCAGAAAGACAGAGCAATTACTAGTGGGATATGCTGCAGGATCACAAGGAAAGGCCATCTCAAAGCAGACTATTTCAAAGTGGATAGGCCACTGCATTCGTTTCTGCTATTCACAACATGGCAAGCCAGTACCTAAGGGCATTAGGCCACATTCAACCAGAGCAGCAGCCACTTCAGCTGCCTTCCTCAGGGGAGTACCAACCAAAGACATTTTAGAGGCTGCTACTTGGAGTTCAGTGCACACCTTCACAAAGCACTATCACTTACCACTCTACTCTAAATCTAGGGCAGGCTTTGCCACTGCAGTTATGCAGGGCCTAATAGCCACCCCTAATGCTATTTAGCTCCAGCCTCCCAACCTTAGCTTTGGGATTCAACCCAATTGTGATGACTGCAACAGTGAAACACGAAGAACATAGTACATTTGTGTACACTTACCATAAATGTAGATGTTTGAGTGTATTCACTGTTGCAGTCCAGGTTACCCACCCGCCATCCCCCATTTCTTTGCTGGAACTTATCTGTACTTCTCTATTCTATACAACCTATGTGGTGTATTTGCTTGTAGATGAAGACAAAATATATACTTTGGTGCATGCATGTTTTATTGACATATTTTTAGCCTACCCTTTAGGGGGCACCTGGCATCTGGGGCAAGAAAAACTGAAAAAAATGGCATCGGCTGCATCTTTTATACCCCTGGTGCACTGACATCAGGGAAGAGGCGACAGCAACCGACGCCGGACCTAGACTTTGGAATTCAGGCTGACTGAGGGTAGCCTGCCAGCAGGATAACCCAATTGTGATGACTGCAACAGTGAATACACTCAAACATCTACATTTATGGTAAGTGTACACAACTGTACTTTCCACTACCTTCCCTTCTATCTCTTTTCTCAGCTTCTTCTGATTTCCCCAGTTTGCTGCCTTTACCGCCATCTTATCAGTGCTTAGTTTCATCCCATGTGCCTTCATATTTGCATTCCATTCTCCTGTCATTTGCTGAAGTTCTAGCTCAGAGTCTGCCTGTACTGCCACATCGTCTGCATACTGCAGCTTTGTTGATCCGTCCCCTCCAACCTGTTTGCTAATGTAGTCCACCAGTATGAACTGCAGTGGGCTCAGAGCGCAACCCTGATGTACACCCACACCCACTGGGAACCCCTCTATGAGGCTGAACACTGTTCGTACTTGAGTCATTGGGTCCTTGTACATAGCCTGCACTAATTTTACCAGTGTTTCTGGGACTCCAATCCACCGCATTATTGCCTATATCAGCTTTCTTGGGACCTTGTCATATGCTTCCTCCAAGTCTAGGAATGCCCAGTTTGACTCCCTCCTCATCTCTAGCTTCTTCTCAAGTATCTGTCTCAATGCAAAATAGGGTCAATTGTGCTGCATCCTGATCTGAATCCAAACTGCTCATCTCCCATCTTACATTCTACTGCTCTGTGTAGCAATGCGTATCCATTTATCAGTCACCCCCTCCAGAACTTTCATGCAATGTGATAGGAGTTTGATGCCTCTGCACTGCCCACAGTTGTGGATGTCCCCTTTGCTCCTGTACACTGCCACAAGTATGCTTATTCTCCAGTCATCTGGGATGTACCTTTCTCTCCACACTGCTATTAGTACCCTCAGGAGCCATTTCTCCCCATCCCACCCAGCATCTTTATCATATCTGCTGTGACCTCATCTGAGCCTGCTGCTTTCCCTGACTTCATCTTCCTTAGTGTTCTTACTTCTTCTATGGTGGGCTCCTCTTCTTCTCTCATTGTAGGCTGTTTCTGGGGCAGTACAGTTTCTGTAGGGCTTTCTTCATTCAGAAGCTGCTGGAAATTCTCCTCCCATCTACGTTTGATGTCCTCTGGCTGGTGAGCAGGTTGTTGCTGGCATCCCTTATAAGGGGTGTCTGACTATCTTCTTTATGTTTCTGTCTTTACCTTGCAGCCTGATATAGTTTCTTTGTGCCCCTTACTGAGTCACTTTCCAGATATTGGTAGAGTGCCTCCGATGCCCTATTCTTTGCTATTGCAACTCCTTTCTTAGCTTCTTTGTTAGCCAACCAGTAGTCCTTCCTAGCCTGGTCAGCATTTTCTGTCTCCCACTTCTTCCTGCACTCCTTTTTTCTTTTGAAAACTTTCTGGACTTCTGCATTCCACCACCAGCTTTCCTTATGTACTTTATTTCCATACCTGGCTTGGCCACATATCTTTTCTGTAGTCCTAACAAATGCTGTTTTTAGGTGTTGCCATCCTTTTTCAACTCAACCTATTTCCTCCTCTTCTTGGGGTGCTAGAGCCGTGAGTAATTCCTTGAACTGTTGTACTTTCTCTCCAGTCAACTTCCAGGTCTTCATCCTGGTCTCTGTTGACCTTAGGGCCTTCTCTGACTACTGCTTACAAGCTGATTGTTGCAACTAGTGGTTTATGCTGTGGGCCGACTGTTTCACTGGGGATGACTTTGCAATCGTAGATTCTGCCCCAGTGCCTTTTCCTTACTTGGAGGAAGTCTACTTGAGTTGCATGTTGAGTGCTCTTGTCTTTCTGAACCATATGTTGGCTACTATCAAGCCATTTGCCAGACAGAAGTCTAGAATGGCTTCTCCTTCTTTATTCCTGTTGCCCCACCCATGTGGACCCAGGCAGTCCTCATATCCTGTTCTGTCTGTCCCGATATGTGCATTCAAGTCACCCATTATCAACACCAATTCATGTTGCCCTGCTTTATCTAGTAGGTCCTGCAACTGCTGTCTGAATGCACTCTTTTCCTCACTGTCACAACCCTGCTGTGGCAGGCTGAGATTATGAATACTGCCCTATCATTACACTGGAGTCTGACATCCATGAATCTGTCATTAATTTTGATGATATCCCTTACTGCCTTCTGGATCCTCTCTCTCACTGCAATTCCTACATCATTTCTAGTCTGTCCTCCACCTGAGTAGCAGACTTTGGATCCCAAGCCAAGTGGCTTTTCTCTGCTGCCCTTCCATCTCGTCTCCTGGATGCATAGGATGTCCAGCCTCATCCGTATCATCATGTCATCCACTAACAAGCTGCATCCTGCCAGTGAACCTACATTAAGCATTGCAATTCTCAGTTCATGTTTAGCAGGTTGGTTGGTTTTATGTCCGGCTTTCGCTCAACCAGGCTGGGCAAGTAGGCACTGGCCAACCAGTAGCTTATTGACCCAGGGCTGCTGGGCTTTATGACGGGCACACACTGGCCAGTGGGACACACATACCCCTCTCACCGTTAGCACAGGTCCCTGGCGTGGGTCGGAGTAGGCAGAGTCCTCTACCCACTCATCACCGGTAACTACCCATGGCCTTTTTTTTTTTTTGGCGACATTAGTCAACATGACAGAATCACCTAGAGCCATATTTTACACTGTCGAGTGGCTAGCCCTGCCACGGTGTGCAGTCTGTGATCCAGGTTCTCCTATCTTGAGGATACTGCCGACCACAGTAGATGGCCAAAGCAGTTGGTCTGTACAACTCTTCCCCCATAGGGTACCATGTTTAGTCTGTGCTGCTGCCCACAGCTCCATTCATTGGTGAGTTTGAGATGGAAACACTCAGCATGTTTCTCAGAATGTTTCTCAGACATGGGAGAAACCCCATGGAGACACAGGGAGAACATGCAAGCTCCAAACAGGCATTGGTCGGAGGTCAGGATCGAAGCTTGTGCATGGCAGATGAAGACCTTAACTACTAAGCCATCTGGTCTTCAACCCAACTCAAAGAAGTCTGCCAGATTTAATGGGCATGATCTCCCCTTGACAAAACCAAACTATGTGGCATCAAGTGTTTGGAGGTTGCAGATGTCCTTGTTGATGTGGTCCATGATGATGCATTCCATGGCCTTGCAAATCAGGCTAGTTAGGCCGATGGATTTATAATTGCCTGGATCAGTGGATGCTCCACCCTTTTGCAGAAAGATGACAGTGGCCATCCTACACTCAGCCTGGATGAAACTGGTACTCAAGTTTAGGCTGAATAGGTGCCTAATGGTGTTGTGAGTTCCTGCCTGAGTTGATGCAGGATGCAGCCTGAGATGTTATTGGGTCCCATGGAAGCTGTGTTTTTAGCATTTGAGAGGGTGGTAATGACCTGTTCCGTAGAAATAAGGGGTAGAGAGCAGGTGCTGGGAATATCCTGGATTACTGATGGTGGGGACAGAGGGGTGAAGTTTTCACTGAAGCTGTCAGCCAGCAGGTTGGCTATATCCACTGCATTTGTGTACATGGTACCCTTGACCATCAGTTCTGAACAGATTTGGGTGTTTCATATGTGACGAAGGCCTTATAATTGTCCTTGGTAGATGTGGCCAATTTGGACTCGAAGTTAGCTTTGGAGGACTTCACTAATACCCTTATTTGCCTGTTTAGACCAAGGAATTATTGCTTCCAGTTGAGCACTTGTTCCTTCTTGGTCCTAGACAGCAATTTTTTCCTTTTGTTGTAGAGTTTATTTATAGCCGATGTCCACCAGACAGGTTTACTCTTCCTTGATGAGGAGGATTTTGTCCTGTCAGGTATTGCTGAATCCATGCATTTATATAAATGGTCGTATAGTACTTTGATTAGGTTTGGACATTAGTGTCAGTTCTTACTTTCAAGGAGGGAGCTGTGAAGCTGTTTAGACCTTCCCTCAGGCAGTTGGAATCAGCTTTGGAGAAGTTTTTTTGTTTAACCCTAGCTGGGGGGGTGGGGATGGGGGGCAGGGGAGAAGGCGACTTCAAAGGCGACCACTTTTGTGGTCTGATCTTACCAGGGATGCTGACACTGCAGGGGTGCTGCAGTGGTGCCCCATGTTGGTTAGCAGCAAATCCAAGATGATGTCACTGCTTGTGGGGGTGTCAACCAGCTGGTCCAAGGCATTAGAATTGACAAAGTCAAGAAATCTATCTTTGAGTATTTGTATTCTGGCTTGAGTAGTTCTTCCAATCAATGGTTGGGTAGTTAAAATCGCCCAGGATGAGGGTATAGACTTGAATCTTAATAGATTCGAGGACGTCTAGATAGGCATCTTGGGCATCCTGAGTCAATACCGGGGGCTTGTAGGTAACTACGATTTGAATAGGGGTCTTGTCAATCGTTAACTGCACCTGGAGCATCTCCTGTGCATCATACTGTTTGACCAGTCTGGAAGTGTGTATATCTTTAATATATATTGAAACACCACCTCCTTTGGCTTTGCTGCCCTCAAGTTGGGGCCTGTATGTATGGCAGGATGAGGTACTGTCTGTAGCTTTGAACCAGGTTTTTGTGACTGCACAAATGTCAGCAACAGGGTTAAGAATGCTTGCAGTGAGTGCAGTTTCATGTTTAGACTCCTAGCCTTTAGCAGCATGTCCTTTAAATAGTGTTTAGATGAGAGTCTCATGTTAGTAGTTTTGACCTCAAGACTTTGAAAAAAAAGGCACTATGGGGAGCCAAGAACCTTTGCCAGGAGCCTGAAGCCCAAGTGAGACATATGCAGGCCATCTCTGGCAAAGCATTGTGGTCTGTTAATCATGTCTTCCCAAGCCGTCAGGTACTGGATCCCTTCAGAATGACACAAGAAACTAAGCAAATTGTTAATGCCAATCATTTTTTTGTTTTTATTGAGGCATCGTTCTGGGTGACAATAGAATGCTGCTTAAGGCTAATGACATACCTGCCTGGGACATATATTCAGTGAGATTGATCATTTCTCTCTTCATATAGTCCAGAGAGATACATCTCAAGTCATTCACACCAGCATGTACTACGAAAGAGTCATAGCAGTACTTGTTGAGGGACTTGAGTACATGGGTGATGTGGCGGATTCTGACACCTGACAAACAACTTACTGTGACTTTCTCCTTATCCAGCCTGGTGAGGGGCACATTTGTGTGGCTTGCAATGGAGTCTACTATGATTATTCAATTGGGTTTATGGTTAAGCCTTGATAGCTATGAGGCACAGGCATGTAGACTATGTGTGGTGTAGTAGGCTGTGGATGTTTTGTCTCAGTGGTCTCTCTTGTTTAGGTATGTTTTTAAGAACCTCTGCATATAGGGTGTGTGCTGTGTTGGTGTGGGTGATGATTGAGGTATGGTGTTTGTGCAGCCAACCTTCAGTTCCAGGTATACTGGCTTGTTTGGGGGAAAGCATTGTAGGAAATTGTCCACCCATACTGTATTTGTCAGAATCGGTGAAGGTGATGAGCTAAGGGGGGGTGAAGGTGGAAAGATCTGACATGAGCACTAGTAGCTTAGATTTGTACAGAGGCTATAAAGAAACTTCACTATCTCAGGGTTGAGAGAGTGCTAATAAGGGAAAATTTGAAGCTAGAATACCTTACAGTTGGTTAAATCAGCGCAGTGGCGTTGCGAGATGTGCAAACAAGCACAGCCCCACGCAAACACAGGGCTTAAATACCAGAAAAGATGGAAGAATCTAGAAGGTCAGATTACTACCCAATCCTGTTAGTCCCTGCAGTTTCAACCAGTCACTCGTGCTACAGAAATTCAGGCAGCCCTTTTACTCTCACTAACAGAAAGACAGGCTCCTGCCAGCACAAGATGGCTGCCAGGAAACTCAGTAAGCAAAATGACCAGGCCTGGATGCAGCAAACCTTTATCCAGACTGTGCCACTTGATTAGAACACAGAAAACTCCCAGAAAATGCACAGAAAAGCACAGATAGAGCACTCACAAACATAAAATACAACTCTCAGTATGAAAAAAGCAGTTTACAGTTAAGTAATTCAGTAAAAATGTAGTTACAGTAATGAAACACTACTTAGCAATGCAAATACAATTAAAATAGTATAAAATGGTACAATAATGCAGTGCAACAGTAAAAAAAAACTTTATAACAGTGCAAAATGTAGTAGATTAGCTGTAAAACACAACTGTATGTGTTAGAAAGTGCAATCCAATGAAATAAATGTAAAATAAAAACACTTATTCTGCTCTTGGAGCTTCAGGGAATTTCTTCTACGTCACAGTGATGAATCGCCACAAGACAGCCTGGTAAAAACAAGCACATCCCCCTGCAAACATACGGTTTAAGTACTAGAAAAGATGGAAGAATCTAGAAGCTCAGATCATTAAGACTGAAAACTAGTCTTTTGTTGTTATGACCGTTTGTACTGTATTATTCAGATGTTCTGGTCAGGCCATTTTTTTTCTTGTGATTACAGGAGTAGCATTTTCCTGCTTATTGAATAAATGTTGCTGTTTGCATTTTTCTCTCACTTCTTTCAGATTGCCTTCTTTGTTGGCACCTTATTATCACCTGTGTTATATTCAAGTTAATAACTAACAGCAGTCAGTTAGTTAGGTGCGACATCTGTTTAATTATTTGTTTACAAACTATATGTGCTGGTAAATTGACCTGGTTCAGTCAAGACCAGAGATCAGTGAGGAAGTAGTGCACTTAGATTTTTTTAAAAGGACAGTTTTTGCTTAATGAAAAAGTACAGTCATAGATACAGTATAGTTACCAAAATGATTTTAAGCATTTGAGTTGTTAAATTTATGTATTAGTGCTTACATTTTCCAGAGAAGTATTTACAGAAATATCAAAGAAGCATAAGAATAGAGCAATAGTAGAACATTCAATTTCTTCTGGGAAGCAGCTTGAATACACTGTGCAACAGAAGTAAACTGCAAGTGAAATACCTTACAGTTTTTGTTTGAACAGAAGTATAGAACACCTATGTGTATTCTTTAGTATGTCACTCTGTTAGTATCTACACAGATGAATTGTAATGTTAAACAGAATAAAATAGTTTTGCTTATTTCCAGCAGTGAATATAGCAAATTCAGTACAAAACAAAATGTATGTGCGTGGCCTGCCTTTTATCACTACCTACTTGAGTGGGATAAGGTAGCCCATACAACTAGCAATACAGGGCCCATCGATATGATTATCCCTGTCAGTGTTAGAGTTAACCTGTTGTTAAAGTGATGAGTCAGATTGCTGTGACGGTTTCCACAATTTGCTTCATTCTAGTTGGAACTTTTCCAGTCCTGATGAAATTTCAGGGTTTCTTGGTTTGCTCTGGATCGTGTCATTTTGGATAATGCAAATGCAGTAAATGAGGACACAAAATCAACCCTCCCCTGGTGATATGCACATCTTATTCATAGTATGTATTGGTGTGTAGCAGTTGAATGACATTTTTGAGAAGTTTAACTTATGAACCTTACAAGATAAAGGAAATACATTTTAAAAAGGTTGTAATGTGGTGACTCTGCTTCAACTTGTAAGAATGGAAAAAAGAAGGCTGATGAGGTGAAACCATCAAAGATTCTTGTAGTTTCTCCTTTGCTTCTAAAGTTCCTTGTCTGGATGTTTCTCCTTTTAAGAGGAGGGCTGGGCAGGAAGGCAGTTCTCTTCAGTGTTCACTCCAAGATGTTTCCCATCTAGATGTGAGCATAGGTAATACACCCAACCCAGAAAGAGTGTAAACAGTTTGTTGTTTGCGAAAGAGCTGTTAGGATATTATAGGTAAATACTAGGATATCAGTCTGCAGACTAGTACAGTCTTAGCCAGCAATCTATTCAGAATGTTTACATTGGGTCTGTGAGGTAAAGACCTTAAGCATTATGCCAACCCCTCCCTTTATCTGTATATTCCTCTAAGTCTGTCCATGGTCTCTCTTTGCAAGTAGACTGGGACAAGATGATGAGGGCACTGGATAAGGCACAGTTTGAGTTGGGTGTCCTCTGTTCCCCATCTGTATCCAGGAGATTAAGAGAAGATGCTCCTCCCTCTTTGTCTGTCACGTCCTCCCTGGGTATGTTTCTGACATCAGATATTTTAGAGACAGTGTTTCTGCTGTTAACATATGCTTCAGGTCTAAATATGACTTTATCTTCAGCACAGTCGTATCCTTTTGCAGCGGTGACTTTGGTGCAGTTTTGATGTGCTGAACGTCACTAGGAAGTAGGAACCTGATTCTGTGCAACAGTTGTTAGCATCTGCTACATTGGCATTGAGTTCTTTACACTGGAGCTGTCTAATCTCAATGCTGAGACCCTGTGGTGTTATAGTCTGTGCTGATCGTTTTGGCTCAGGCATTGGCTTTTCCATCGGTCCCTATGATATTGAGACTGAAGACAGTGCAGAAGCAACCACTGAGGTTGATAGGTTTCCTATGGGGCCAGCACCAACATTAGCTCCATCCCAGGATGACCTTCAGGTTGATGCCTTGGCTCTGTCATCCTCACCACAGGAGGAGAGAAAGCCATCACAGGGATATGATGTTGATATCCAGATTGGGTTCCTGTTTGTCTCACTTAGACAAGGACTCACTGAGTGTTCCCAGGAAGAAGATATGCAAAAAAAAAAAAATTCTTGACTCCTGTATGCTTCCCCCCACCATCACCCCAGATACCAGTTTGAACAAAGGTGAGTATTACCCTCATACACTTCCCTGATAACCTAAGGTTTGGTGAATTCCTAGAATTAACACATCAGAGGTGAACATGACCCGTTGACAACATGCTCTCTGTCTCTCTCATATAGTCTCTCACTCTCTCTCACTGTGTTCTCATGCAGAGTGATTAACAAGAACGTGACATGGCTTTTAGCCCAAGGCGACCATGCAGAATCCTTCAGCTTACCAAGGACTGAGAACATTGGAGTAAAGCTCCCATGGCAGACTCCATTGTAGTCTTAGTTGCTGTAAAGAGCTGTTGGATGAGAGTGCAGCAGTTCCGTCCTCCTGACTCCATAAACTATGATAAGAACCTGAGCAGGCTAAACCCACATTAGTTTGACTTTGCCAAAGGGAGATTTTTGCCAACATAATTTAGCTGACATCATCATTAAAGTCCCACCGGCTATAGATAGCAGTCATTCTGTTCACACAGCGTATTTGGATCTGGCAAAAGCAAAACATTTGACATTATACCCCATACTGTAATCATTAGTAAGGTACGTGCCTTAAAAGTAGGTTGACGCATTGAGCAGTCGCGAACCAAATAGCTGGAAGATATAACCCACCATAGTTAAGGTGGCAGCTGCTTCCACAGAAAGTGTAATGTAAAACAAAGAAACAATTAAAATCTTATAAACAATAGAAACCAAAGGCAGCTGTTGCAAGACAAAGGTGACACTAGGTTGACAAATCCTTTATAAGCAGAAAACACCAAGTCCAGTATAATACAAAAGCAACGTTCTTCCAAGATAAAACAGTACAAACAGCAAAAAACAGCAGTATTAAGCGCTTTCGTCTGGTAAATGACTTCTTCAGAAGTGTAATGTAACTAATAGTGTGCCCCAGGACTCAGTATTGGGACCTATGTCTTGCATTCTGTGCCATCAGAGATCCCATCCCCCTTTCATGTCCTGTGTCTTTACAAGTCGTATACCTCCACAAGTACCAGGACTATAGAGTTGCATCTTCACCACCACATAAGAAAACACACTGTGGAGGTAATTTATTACCCTGTGCTTACCCCACCTCTGAAACAGACTTCCCTTGCAAATTCAACAGTGCCCCCCCCCTCCCCCCAAGTATCTTTCAAATTAAACCTGGATGACTGAATGGGTAGCCATATGTTTACACCTGGACTGACGAGCTGTGCGGTTCTTGGGGGGGGGGGTGTAGCATTAGTGTGTGTGTCAGTAAGGCACAAATGGATTTATGACTTAACTACCTTGTATTTTTTGTGACCCTATTTGAGGTTTAGGATGTTAGACCACATTGGGAACCAAGTAAATACATTAGGTACATTTTCATTATGTACTTTGAACTACCAGATGCATGTGACTCCATTTCAACAGGACATAGCAGCTCAGACCATTGGAGTGCTAAAACTGATGCCTTATTGGGATCCAAGACAAAAAAAAAAATAGCATCCTTAATGTTCTAGAGGAGGAGTGAGGTTTAAGGGAAGGCAGGAATTGAGCAATTAATATAATGTTGGACTGATGATAGTTATAAAAAAGAAGCATCATCTTCCCCTCTTCCTAGCACTTTAGCAGGCTTTCTTTTACCTGCAGCCTGAAAACAGATGAATCATTATACAGGGCATTGGTGAAGGATACCTTTATGTTAACTGCAAGATTACAGCACTGGAGCCATGATGATGCTGTATGACAAAGCCTGACCCAGCCACACAAGCCACTCTACTGAACAAGTTTACTTAAGAGTTACAGCATGGTCAGGGAAGGTATGTTGGTCACTGGGATGCTATTTTTTAACACCTTTATTAAATTATCACGTAAGACATAGGCAACTATACATTAATATAAAATAAAACAAACCATAATAACGTGTTTCCAGTTACGTATATTATGTAATGCATGTTCTTGGAGTTAAGTTCTCAAATCCACAGATCGTTTTGTACCTTAACCAGAAGAGTGTGCAGAACGTATAGCTTAGTAAAGGCCAGCAGCAACCTTTTGAACAGCATTCTGACAGAAACTAGCGTAGATGGTTGGGTGGGGCCAGAACATTTGCTGTCCCAGGAGCAGAAGTGGTCCACAGAATCATTCTGGAGATCCACTGCAGAATCTCCACGTATTTGCCTGACAGTTCCATTCTGAACGTCTTTTAGTATCCAGGGGATGTTCTACGTGTTTCACTGTTGCATTCATCACATTTTGGTTATCCCTGCCAGGGTAGTCCTCAGTCAGCCCAAATACCAGAGGCTTAGTATTTCTGTGTCAGTTGCCGCTACTCCAGGACTGACGTCAGGTCGTCAGTAGTATAAAATAAGCCAGCCGACCCCATTACATCAGTCTTTCTTGCCAAGGAGCCCAAAGCAGAAGCAGTTTGCACGAGTGCCGGTCGGCCGCTACCTGAGTTTTTGTTTTCCGAATTGAAGTTGAAGTCTTCTAAAGTACTGCTAAGTACTCGTTGGGGATTCTTTTTTCTTGCTCTAACTGATTTCAGAAAAAGTTAACAATTGTCTCGCCTGTGGAAAGCAAATACCACACCGAGGCTTTCATTCTTACTGCGTCACTTGCTTAGACCCAAACCACAACGTCCCTTGCTGTCGCTTTGTGCTTTGTTCAATGCCAGAACTATACATCATCGGGCCCTTATTGTAGCTAGATATTTTTGCTCTCAGTCCTCAAATTCTGATATGGCTTCGGCAAGCCATCCGACAGCAGATCTTCTGAAAAAAACGTAAGGATAAAGACAGAGACAAGACCGCACAGGTCCAAACCTACCAGCGACGCTTTCGTTAAGCTAGTCGTCTGTTCTCCAGTCCTCAGTGAGGCGATGTTGCAGCCCCTGATGCCCGCTTCTGTGGATTCACAGGCTGCTACCGAGACCCTTTCTGAGTCCAGTATGCCGTGAGACTCTTCATCGAGTAAGGATTCTGCGGATGTCTCTACCTTGCATGGCTCCAGTGTCGCTGAGCAGGCACCGGCTTCTGAGGAAGTACTTTGCACTACCTATTCTCATCACAGACAGACGACTTCCTTCACATCTACTGTTATTTGAAAACTACTGACTTTCTAAGGCACAGAGTACGAACCACACCCAAGAAACCGACGACCCAATCTCAAGCACCTGCTTCCTTCCCTCAGTCTTAAATGTTTAAAATGGCGGAAGACCTTATAATGCTGATCAGGGGAAGCCAAGCTAACCCTTCCAAAAGAAAAAGAGATTTGTTCCCAGTAGTTTTATCTGAACAGGAGTCCAATGACTCTGAGGCATCTGAATATGAAGACATGCAACCCCTCTCTGCTTATGAGGATTCTGATGCAGAGGAATTCATTCCTTCAGCTTCTCCACCCGAGGACTTTTCCTTTGGGGAAACCCTACATACTTTAAGGGAGCATTTCCAATGGGAATGTCAGGACTACCCTCAGTCTAAAAAGAGACTCAGAGAATTCTTAGATCTTCCACAGCACAGACCTCTGGCCATTCCTCCTGTCCTGGATGTTGTGGATTATGTTTTCATGGAATCTAGATTGACTCCTGACACCCTCCCTCCTGCTCCCTGGAAACCTGACAGGTACTATAGAGTCCGTGACTCTCACAAATTTCTATTCAAAAATCCTACTGCTGGCCCTGAGGTTATTTCTCAAGGGCCTAAAGGAATTAAAGCAACTTCTGCTAAGAATCCCACCCCCTCAGATAGGGATTCCCAATCATTAGAAAGATGGGGTAAAAAAGTATACGCCGCTGCTACTCTTGCTATTAGAGCAGTAAATTGTCAGTTCCATATGCTAAAATTTCAGCAACATACCATGGAACTCCTCAAACAAAAAATATCAATTGTTCCTGCTTGTGCAGAAAATACAGTTACAAGAGTTAATGCATTCTGTAAGTCAGGTAACTAAGCACACCTTACAATGTGGTTTGACGCCCCAGAAGCATCTTGCAGGGCAGCAGTCATTGGTTCTGCCCTTAGAAGGCATGCTTGGCTTAAGGAACAGCCCTTGCCAGACCATGTTAAATCCAAATTATTGGATGCACCCTTGCACAAAGACAATGTATTTGGCACCAAGGCAAAGGAGGTCTTAAAAAAGATGGAAGAAAAAGCTAAATCTATGCAGAAAGTTAAGGACTTCCACCAGATCCAGCCACCCAGTTTCAGTAGGCATTGCTCCTCCAAGTACTGGTCCTTTCCTGCCCCCTCCAGGTCAGCTCAGCCCAGACCCCGGGGAAGCAGGCCTCCCAGACAGCAGCCCCAGGGAATGCAGAGATCTAAGCAATGGAGTTCCTCCTCTTCAAAACCAGGGATTGCTAAGCCACCCCCTCATGTTAAGAACTCACAACTCCCCAGTTCCACCAACTCCCTCTGCCTACCTGCACTTGCTCCTAGAAGGAAAACTCTTTCCACACAAGCACCTGGGCCACCATTATCAGTGACCACTGGATCCTCAACATAGTGTCCCAGAGATACAAATTTTATTTCCACACTCTACCATCCCCAAAAGGGTTCCCAGATCTTTCCCCAAACCAGTGGGCAGAGGCCAAAAAGCAAGTCCTTTCCCTGCTCTCTGTGAGGGGCAATAGAGCACGTTCCTGCAGAGCAGCTAGGCCAATGTTTCTACTCCAGACTCTTCCTGGTTCCCAGAAAAGAGGGCACCTGGCACCCCATCCTCAATCTATCCATTCTAAACATCTGTCTGGTGATGCCAAAATTCAAAATGCTCACCCTCCTGCAACTACTACCTATGCTCTCCAAGGATGTGTGGTTAGCCACCCTAGACCTAAAAGAGGCCTACCTACACATCCCAGTCTGGGAATCATGCAGGAAATGTCTATGTTTCAGGGCAGGATCACTGCACTTTCATTTCTCTGCGCTTCCCTTTGGCTTATCCACTGCTCCCAGAGTTTTCACAAAATGTCTGGCTGCCGCCTTTGCTTTTTGCAGGCAAATAAATATTCAAATTTACCCATACTTAGATGACTGCCTAATTCAGGCAGACAGTCAGGAAAAGTTGCTCAAGCACCTGACCTTTGTAAAGGATCTACTGACCTCCCTAGGGTATACTATCAATGAAAAGAAATCCAAACTAGTACCCACCCAAAAAATTATATTCCTGGGAGCAAGCCTGGGCACAGCATCCCAGATGGCATTCCTTACACCAGAAAAGCAAACCTACCTGACAACCTGTTTCTCAGAACTAACCACCAGACCCCAGTTATTCGCAAGGAAAATCCTGCAAGCTGTGGGGTTCATGGCTTCTTGCATTCTACTCATTCCATATGCCAGACTGCATATGTGGAAACTACAATGGTACCTAAAAAGCCTTTGGTGTCAACACTCTCAAGACCTGGAAAGCCTTATACCGCTAATACCTTGTCTAAGGAAAGATTTTCTTTTGTGGGCAGCAGCATGCTACCACAACAAGCGACTACCCTTCTCTCAACCCCACACTGCCCAGACCCTCACCACAGATGCATCAGACTATGCCTGGATGCACACCTGGATGACCAGGTGCATACAGGGTCAATGGAACCCACATCAAATACATCTGCACATCACCCAAAAAGAGATGATAGCTGTCCAGCACGCACTGACAGTTTTCAGACCCCTGCTCTCCATGGGGGCTCTACTGATCAAAACAGACAACACCACTGTGATGTGGTACATCAACAAGCAGGGAGGGACTCACTCATACCCCCTGTGCAGGCTCGCAATGACCCTTTGGCACACAGCCTCAGCCAAACAACTACACCTGTTAGCACAATTCCTGCCAGGCTCTCTAAACTCTCTGGCAGACAACTTAAGCAGAAATCGTCTGGACCCACACGAGTGGCAGCTAGACCAAAGAATCTTCACCCTTGTAACTCAGAAATGGGGCACCCCGAAGGTCGACCTCTTTGCTTCCCACTCCAACCATCAGCTCAGGAAGTTCTGCACCAGGGGAACCTCACTGCAAGGCCTGAAAAGTGGATGCTCTATCCTTCCAGTGGGTCAACCTCTCGGCCTATGCATTTCTCCCACTACCACTCATTACAAGAGTACTGCTCAAAATAAGGGAGGAAAAGCCAAGGACAATCCTGATTGCACCAGACTGGCCATGCCAGCACTGGTACCCACTGCTGCGCAGCCTGTCACCTCTGCCACCATGACATCTCCCTCAGATTCCAACACTCCTGACCCAGAGGGAAGGAGAATTCATGCATCCCCAATTGCAGACCCTCAATCTGGCAGCCTGGCTTATTCCATGACCACTGCACAAGCTGCCAATCTCAGCAAACAGGTTCTAGATGTTATACGTGAGGCCACATGCCCTAGCACTAGAAAGTCTTATGCTGACAAATGGAAAAGGTTTTGCACCTGGATCCTAGCCCTCCCTACCGCTTATCTTGGATTACCTTGCTGACTTACTATACAGGGAATTCATGCCTCAGCTATCTCTACTCATTTCAGCACAGAGCCACCCCTTTTTCTCACACCCTCTAATCAAACAGTTCCTAAGAGAGACTAACAATTTGAGGCCGCCCAGAAAAGCACCTACCCCAGCTTGGGACCTAAACTTTGTGTTGGAAAGGCTCACCCTGCCACCTTTGAACCAGCAGCTAAAGCAGAGTTGGTTTCTGTCATGGAAGACTGCCTTGCTTCTGGCCATCACTTCAGCAAGAAGAGGATCCGAGCTACAAGCACTAATGGCTGTAGAGCCCTTCATCATTTTCCATGCTGACAGGGTCTCCCTCCGGACTAACCAATCCTTAATGCCACAAGTGGTGTCCACTGTGACTCTCAACCAATCCATTCATTTGCCCACCTATTTCCCTCATCCACAAAACAAGGGGGAAAGGATACTGCACTCTCTAGATGTGCACAGACAGCTCAGATTCTATCTAGACAGGACTAAATCATTTAGAAAGACAGATCAGTTGTTAGTCAGCTTTGCTGCAGGAGCAGAGGGCAAAGCCATATCCAAACAAGCCATTTCCAAATGGATAGCACACTGCATCCATTTCTGCTACAAGCAACATGGGAAACCTCCCCCTAAGGGGGTCAGGACACATTCTGCTGGAGGAACCTCCACCTCTGCAGCTTTCCTCAGAGGGGTCCTCACCAGGGACATCGTGGAGGCTGCAATATGGACATCAGTTCATGCTTTCACCAAGCATTACCACCTGCCTATCTTCTCCAAATCCAGGGCAGGCTTTGTCACTGCAGTCTTGCAGGGCATCCTAGTCAGCCCCCAGTCTTCTTGACTGCCTCCACCCTTTTCTTCAGCTTTGGGAATCAACCCAAATGTGATGACTGCAGCAGTGAAACACAAAGACCATAGTACAGTTGTGTACACTTACTGTAAATGTAGATGTTCGAGTGTATTCACTGTTGCAGTCCTGGTTTCCTCCCTCTATCCCCCTTGTCTCTCTCTCTCTCTCTCTCTCCTTACAAGGAATTTTGGTATTTACTTTCTACTGGTGGTGTTCTTCCACCATAACCTAGCTCCCTCTTGGGGGCTATTGACAGTTAGGTCAACAAAAACTGATGTAATGGCGTTGGCTGCCTTATTTTATACTACTGACGACCTGACGTCAGTCCTGGAGCAACGGCAACCGACGCAGAAATACTAAGCCTCTGGTATTCGGGCCAAGTGAGGGCTACCCTGGCAGGGATAACCCAAATGTGATGACTGCAACAGTGAATACACTCGAACATCTACATTTATGGCAAGTGCACATAACTGTACTCCACACTATTCATTTCATATCATCCCTAAGAACTGTTTTTCTTTCTCTTCCTGTCATCCTACCCCATCAGCAACTGGCAACTAGCTGAGAACTGATAAACCTTTTGTTCAAAAGAGTCATCCAAGAGATCTCACCCAACCAGAGAGAGGGAGACCAGAAGTATATTCAAGATTCTTTTTGGCTGTCAAGAAAATGCAGAACATCAGGTTCATCTTTTGATATCAGTGGTCTCAAAACTATTTTCTTTTGCTAAAAAGAGAATTCCAGAGGGTCAAAGTGTGGTTGGTCCTTCCTTGCATAATGAAGGGAGATTCAATGTTCTCTGTAGACCTGGAAGACACTTATCTACATGTCAGGATAGCCAGAGTGCCCTAGAAGTTTCTGTATTTCAGGATGGTAGTCAGTTACCATCAATTCAGTGCCTTTCTTGTTTGGTCTTATCACAGCCTCCATGCTTTTTACCATGTGCATAGCAACTGTAGCAATGCTCATCAGACTATGAGAATCTAAGTGTTCCTTTAACTTGTTGAGGGAGATGAGTCATTGACCTGAGTGAGGGGCTAATTGCTGCATCTGTTATGGTCCTTGGGAATATCCGTGAACCTTAAAGTCCCCATTGAAGCCATTACAAGCTTAGATTTTTATTGGATGCCAGCTGGACATATTGACCTTTATAGCCATTTTACCCCTCAGTAGAATGTCATTATTTCAATCCAAAGTTCTGTATTCTACTTTAGCCATGGATGCTGTATGTATTGAATTTTGGGACTTATGGTATCATCACCTTTTCTGGTCCCATTTGTGAGGGTACCATGTGAAAATTCTAAAGTGAACACAGCTGACGAATTGGCTAATCCTGGCAATGTTTTACATAGCTTTC
Organism: Protopterus annectens; assembly: GCF_019279795.1. Lineage (NCBI taxonomy): Eukaryota > Metazoa > Chordata > Ceratodontiformes > Protopteridae > Protopterus > Protopterus annectens. The sequence continues at coordinate 259,487,441 of NC_056729.1, forward strand.
CTTTTTCTCCTCTGTCACCAAAGTACCAGTTGCCAAGGATGTGGTTGCCCTTGATTGGGTGGGCTCGTTGTTTGGGGCAGACAGTCCAAGATGTAGCTCTGCATTAGTATTGCAAGCTGTACAGGACATCCTTTCTGTGGGTGCACTTGCCGTCTACTTAGACAATATGGCAATTATTAGTGTGTCAACAATCAGGGGCGAACCCACTATTATGCCCTGTCAATAGGCTTTTTCTATAGGAATGGGTCATATTGACTTGGTGCTGTCTCCTAACAGTGCATATTCCAACAGTGCATATTCCAAGTAAGGTCAAGTCGCTTCAGGATGAGCTCAACTGATGTCTTCTGATGCCTCAAAAATGGTTCTGTGTCCATCTGGAATAAATGCCAATTGTTTTTTTTTTTTTTTTTTTTTTTTTTTTTTTTTTGTGGGGATCAAGCTGTACTGTGACCTGTTTGCATCACCAACCAATGCTGAGTGCACAGTTATTTCATCTTTAATCTTCCTCAAAAACAGACTAGACTTCCTGGGATTCTGTAATTCACAGGTAACCTCCAGGACTGACTTCTGCTTTTTCTCATATTTTCCTATTTGATGACATTCCTGAAGAAGACCAATTGCACAAGGCTAGGATAATTCAAATAGCTGCGTTCAGGCCTTGATGAGATTTGTTCCCTCTGCTTGTGGCATTACCTTCTTGGAAAACCTCTTCTCCTTGCACCTCACAAAGTTCGTACCTCCAATCCATCTGAGAAGCCTCACTGAGACCTTCAGTCCCTCAAGTTAAATGCATGTTTTTCTAGTTCTGGAAATGGCCAGGAAACCCTTCTTACCCTGCCAGGGTGGTCCAGATCCTCACCACTGGCCAGAAGCTCTCCACAAGAAAGGTTTATAAAATAAAGGTTTCTTTGTGGGCCAGTAGCTAAGGACTCTCTCCTTTTTTTGATCCATTCCCAGCTGTTCTGCAAGTTTTGTCTCATTTGATCAAAGTAGAAGCTGTTCCAAAGTCAAGTACATTTAGCTGCAGTTTCAAAGTGTCATGAGTGGCTTAATTCTCTCCCTGTATTGATTTGCTAAAAAGGCGCATTTCTGCTGAGGCTTCTTCGTAAAGAACCTGTACCTCCCTGGGACATTGGCTCTGTGTTGGAGGAATTAAAACTGACTCCCTTCGAACCACCTGCCAAAGCTGATATAAATTCTTGTTTTAGGAAATCCTTTTCTAGCGAGAGGAGAGTTTGGGAACTTCAGGGTCCTACTTTTGAAACCCTCATACATCACTTTTCATAAAGACTGCATGTACCTGCATACTAATTCATCCTCTATATCCAGAATTGATGCAGAAATTAATCTACCAGTCCTAATTCCCCAGTATTCGAGCAAAGGGACGTAAAGGATGTCTTCCTTTTTGTTTCCATAGCACCAGGTAAATCAGATGAGAAAGTGTCCAAGATCATCTTGTTTAGGTAGGTTTTATCTTATGTTGCAGTTTGCTATACAAAATACAACAGTATATTACCTAACACACCAAAAACTCATTCTAAGTGAGCCGTAGCTACCTCCTCTGTCTTTTTAAAGAACTCAGTCACAGACGATCTCTCTGCAGCTGCAACATGGGCTTCACTGCACACTTTCATAAGACAGTATGAGCGAGATGTCTTCTCAAGTTCTAGGTTAAGTTCTGTGGTTGGTATCCCTTGTGGTACTCTGTCATGGTGCTACCCAAGAGGAAAAGCTATGGACTATGTTGTAATGCTGAGGTGAATGGATTGGATCATGCAGGACAGGAAGGTTGTGTACTTACCTTAACGTTAGATTTTCATAATCACATCCATTCACTTCAACATACCCTCATACCTTCTCCATTCATAGTGCAAGTTATCACTTGTGGAGAAATGTGAAGCAGTGATCCTCAGGACATACACACACATAGATATAAACAGATAGATAGATATAGACAGAGAGAAAGAATGTGTGTCTCTGTTATAACAGTGGAAGCTCACTCTGGAGAGAAGAGGTTTAGAGTCCTGTGAGAGTGATGGGAGGAGTTTAGAGTCTTGGAGAGTCTCAAAAGTGCTGAGCAACTCCTGCCTGTGTCTGCCAGACCAGTCCTACTGTTGAAGCGAATGGACATGGATCATTGAAGATTTAATGTTATGGTACATCTATAATGTTTTTTTAATGCAGTACACATTTACATTTCCAAAGTGTATTGTAGACATGTAGAGGGATTTTGAACAGTGTACTGTTTTTTGTTAAGCTATGCATCTATGAAAGTAGGTTACATGTTTATGGCATAGTATCATGACTTGAAATATCAAGGGTGAGCTACACATGTTGATTCAGTTTAGAATAATTTGTTGGGCTGTGAGAAGTTTATTATATCATAAGAGTTTGTTTTCTGAACAATGAGTTGAAAGTGATTTGCCCATATTAATCCCTGCATTGTGGTTTATAGGAAATGCAGCAATCAGGCCTTTTATGTGTGTGTGTCTATATACATACATATATAGAGGGTCTATATTAGGTGATCGAGACTTTTGGTAATCGAATACCTAAAGATAGACACCTAAACAGTGAAAGCTGTAAATATCGAATGGCCACTTCCGCAAATTATTTTGTAGGGAAAGAATTTGCTTGGCCATTATTGGGAATCTGCCCATTTCTCCACAGTAGAGCTATCTCAGAGTTGGTATATTTAGTTCGGGGGGGGGGGCATTGCCCCCCACTCGAATAGGGTTTGAAATTTATTTTCCTACGGCCAAGCGAATGCTTTCACCCGTGAAAGAATTTGCAGAAGTGACCAGTAGATGTTTACAGCTTTCACTGTTTAGGTGTCGAGCTTTTTAGGTATTCGATTACCTAAAGCTTCGACTTTATAATATATATATATATATATATATATATATATATATATATATATATATGTGTGTATATATATATATAAAATAGTTTTTTATTGAAAAAAAAAATGTTTGTAAATGTTTTTTTAAGCTATGTCCCAAATAAATGTATTGTATTCCTTGTTGCCATCACCATTGGGGTAGTATGAGATGTGTCAGTAGATTAACTGATGTCCCTGTGCATGTACGAATGTGTGTTCATTAAAATGTATTTGGACATCTAAACATGACCACTACATTATCATTGACTGTAAAGTTCACTGATTACCTTTGGTAACTTCATAGTTGTGAGAATACAGATCTACAAAGGATTTTAACAAAAATAGAGAAAATGTATATAATTATATGTCTGTGTATGTAATCAGTACACGTTTAATGGCAATGTGCTTTGAAATGAATATATTCTCATGAGTCAGCACTCTGTCTCCAAGGATATGATAGGACGTCATCCATATATTCAGTGTTAGGGAACAAAATGCTTGACGATGTGCACACCACCTGCAGTGGTGCAAAGGGTAGCTAGGAAAGTTTAACTGTTTTATTATGTGCACATATTATTTATTAGTAAGGACATCTAATGGGGGTAAGGATTATTCCCTTTGTGCCTTGTATTTGCATCTTACGTTTATGTCTGTTTTGCTTATGACATAGGAATGGCTGGAGTTAAAGCATGTATTGCTGGTAAGGGTAGAGTTTCAGACCCCACTCTGCCTTGTTGTGTCGGAATATTAACATTTTTTCATGTGCAGGTTGGGGAGGCTCAGGCTGTGTTAGACATATTCTGCCACATACAACTGTTTCCATTTTTTTTTAGCCAGAATTATGCCTACATGCTCATTAGAACATAGTTCAGGTAGCTCTTCATCAAAACATCATCAGTGTTCAAGTCATGGTTGATTGTGGAAGAGAGACTTTTCACGTTTTTAAAAGTGAAGTGGTATGTATCAAATGCAAAGCAGTTGATTGTTACTTTTCTTTTGTTCTACTTAAAGAAGTTTTGTGCTTTTATAACTCTACTTAATATTTTAAAGGCGAAAAGGCATCGCTAATATTTATGATGATGTTAGGACTGTAAAGTTGCAGTAATTTTATTCTTAAAGGTGCTTTTGGGTATTCTGCCATTGAGTACTGTTGTCCTGGTATATTCTGCCGTTTTGTACTGTTATCCTGATGTATTCTGCCATTCTGTACTGTTGTCCTGATATATTCTGTCATCGAGCACTGTTGTCCTGATATATTTTGGGTTTTGCATTTTTTGCCAGCCAGATGTCAGTATTTTTTAATACCTGTTCATTTATATTCATGCATTTTTTTTGTCAAGATGATGATTTATGGGGTTTTTTTTGTATTATTTTGCTCATATGACTGGCAGTGTTATTCTGTTTTTATATGATCAAAAAATGAAACTGTGGCTTTTTAATTTGTTTGTTGACCTTTGCGACAAATATTTGTAAAATAAGTGGTACGAGAATGAGCCCAGCTGTAAACTACTTCCATTAGCAGATCATGAAAAGTGTCTATACAGCTGTGTCTGTTTTCTGTCAGCCCACCTTCATTTTATTCATCTGATAAAGAGGTGCATAAAATTTGCTAGGCACACTTGTATGCAGTGGTTCACAAAAGCTTTTCTATAGCTGATGAGCATCAACATCTTTTCACACTATTTGATCAATTTTCATTTTATGAAAAGGTAATTGAAATTGCAGTGTTTGTTGCACAGTGTCTGTTTTAGAAAGATGTGTGAAGTTTTACTTTTATATGGAAGCTGTTTCCATTACATTTATTTTATTTATTTATTTTACATTTGTTGACTGGGATTGTCCGACTGAGCCCTTTTTCTGCGGTGGCCCGAGGAGAAAAGTTCCAACATATTATACAATTTTCATTATAAGTTGGCATTAAACAGCAATGTTACAGGATTATTACAAGGCATTAAGTAGCAGTACAATGTTGTACAGTGTCAATAATTAGGAGTATAGCAAAACTATTTCAAGATGTATAAAAAGAAGTATATCATTAAGATGAATATAATTTTTGGGGTAAGTGGTTACAAAAACCCAGTTTTATCATAATGTAGTTGCATGAAAGCAAGACAATTACAATAGAATGTTTCTCTCGGGCGAAACAAATGTCATAACTATGGCCCACCATTGTCTAACTTAACTAATGATTTAAGACTTAGAAGGTTATAGTTCTCTGAAGTTTTCCCTGAACTAGTAGGACATTTACTAAATTGCAGTAGTTTTACTTTTACCATTATTATTGTCCCTACTGTATTGATGGGAGATATAACTAATCAGTATCCTGGCTCCTTTTGGCTTTACGTATACACACTTACACACCCTTTAGCCCCTCTAGAGTCCATTACTTTCTCCAGGATTAGGTCCATCATGAGTCTTAACCAGATGAGATTCTCATCTCCTTGGGTTAGTGTGTGTTAGGAAGACATGTATCCCTGTCCAGGCTAATAATGGTGAGAGGTCCTCTACCACTCACCCTCGGTACCCCATAACCAGTGTTTCCATGTAGTTGTACCCTGTCTATTAGGAGATGAGCAGCAAGTGATAAGATGCACCATGTTCGCTACTACAGTGTGTCTACTTCTTACTACTTATACCAAAAACCTGTCTCTAATGACCTCTTGGCATTTATCAGGGGGTATGCTGCAGAGAGTGTCAGAAATAGGAGACAAGACCTTTGGTCAATGGACCTCTTCCATTTAGGTGACCTTTAGTGTCAATGTCATTAGGTGGACCTTGAGACTTTTGCTGTGGACAGAAACCATTTACTTCAGAATCCATGTAGATAGAAGTTCTAGTCTTTAGAATTATTATACTGTAGTCTGAAGGGAACTTGACATTTTTAAAGGTAAAACTAAATGTTTTTAAATGCATTACTACAGCAATTATGTCTTTGTTTCTAGGAGTTAGCATTTTATATTTTTTCTCTGTATGAACATAACTTGTAGTTTTCCATTTGAGCCCAATTGTTTTTAGGCAGGAATTTTTGTTTGGTCTGATTGGTGACTGTGATTTAAAGTTATTAAATGTGTCTCTGTTTCAGGCTGTCTCTCAATGAGATAATCGCTTCCACCATGTCATTGTAATACTTTTTATCACCCACACACACCTGCCCACCCGTCTGTCCTCTGCAATCAGTCTGTCCATTTGCTTCTCTGTAGGGCTAGAACTGATCACTGATGTCATCATTAAAGCAGCCAGCAAGTTTTTTTTTTTTTTTGGTTAAGGCCCTAAACCCCTTCAGTAAGCTGGATTGAAGGCTTGCTATGCCTTCCGCTGTGGGCATGCAGTTTCTCCCTCTGTGAACTCTGTCAAGTAGATACAGCTTTGCTGAATCAAGCACATCCCTGGCCTCTAATGCTGCAATGTCATACACCCCTATCCAGTATGTATTTAGATTGCAGCAGCCTGGACACACCTCCTTTCTGTCCAAGATGTGTGAGCCAGCTTCAGCCACTCATTGCCATCCTGACCCATCCTGCTCTGCTTGGCTTCTCCAGCTTCTCCTCCACTAGTCAGTCTCTGGTTGTAGGTTCACAGGTGTTGACTAGGCTAACGCCACAAGGGCCTTTTTAAGCCTAGCCATGCATCCCAAATCTTTGACAAGTTATGATAGCCTTGATAAGTGTAAGCATGGCCCTGGGAGATGAACCATGTACAGGTTGCTTGTGTCCATTCAAGACATAGGTGCCAAACCAGGAATGAATTTCCAGTTATCCATCCAGTTGTCCAAGTTACACTTGAATTGGGTTAGGGAGGAACTCTGCTTCACATGGATGGGGAGCCTGTTCCATAGACGAAGTAGTCTCTGGGATACATACCTGTCTCAACAGCATGTCCTATTTATATCACAGAAAGGGTTTGCGTCTTTAGAACGAGTAATTCTGGTGCTATTTGTTTTGTGGATATGCAGGATGTCCATCAGAGTGGGCTCTGACAATGCCCTGTATGTCAGGCATAGATCTCCCCTCAAATGCCTGTAGAGGACAGAATACAGAGATAGGGCCTTGAGGTGGTCTGCATAGGACATTTTACTGACGCCCTGTATTTTTTTAGTGAGAAACCTGTGTGGACGTTCCAGTTGTTGGATATGCATGGGGCATTGTACTCAATGATAGGTCTGACGAATGCCGAATACAGTGGAACAATGACATCCTTGGACTTGGATGCCGTACCTTTGTTTATAAGTTGCGCACCATAGAATGATTTCTTCACAACTGTAGACATGTGATGGTCCAAGGTAGATTACTATCTATGTGTGTCCCCAAGCCCCTGACTACTTGGTCATCTCTAAGGGGTGTGTTGTCAATATGATAGTTACCAGGGATGGATGACTTCCCAAAGGATACTGTTATGCATTTCTTGGCATTTAGATTTAGTTCATGACTCTGACACCAGTTATTTGTCCGTGTCAGGCTCTCCTGGAGAGCATTTATGTCAGTGTGCGATTCAGTAACTGCTCCAAATTTGCAGTCCTCAGCAGATTTGGTCAGCCAGAGACCACTGACATTGGCCTTCACTTCTGAGAAGTAAATGCCAAAAAGGAGCAGTCCAAGGACTGATCCCTGAAGGACCCCACTTGTGACTGGCCTCTTTGTAGAGGTGGTCCTTCTCAAAGAAGTCCACCAGGTTGAGTAGACGTGATCTGCCCTTATCAAAACCAAACTGATTGGGTCCAGTGTCTGGAGGTTTTCTATTTCTCTGTTGTTCATCTCCATGATAATTATTTCCATGGCTTTACATATAAGATTAGTGAGACTTATGGGTCTGTAGTTTCCAGGGTTTATAGATGGCCCACCTCTGTGCCGAGTGATGACTGTTGCTAGTCTCTATTCATGAGGCACGAAGCCTGTTTGGAGGCTACAGATAAATAGGAATCCCAGAGGCCCTTTTAAGTCATGTTTCATGCTGTTTAGAAGGCATCCTGGGATATTGTCTTGGCCCATTGATGCAGTATTCTTGGTCTTAGAGAGCATTAAGGACCCGTTCTCCAGTGATAGTAGGGGGAGTTATATTTGATGGTATTTTCTGACAGAAGGTTGAGGGGGGAGAGAGGGGTAAAGTTGGAGCTGAATTTATCAGCAAATTTGGCTTTGGTAGGCTTTTTGTCCTCTTACTTTGTTTATTTGATGAGAGTGCTTTAATATTCTGGGTGCTGCACCTTTGATTTTTTGCCATGATTTTCTTCCTTCTGTTATACAGCCTATTGATTTTGTGATTTAACCAGCGTGGCTTGTTTTTTGAGTTAGTTCTGTACTTCATGGTGGATACAGCTGCTTCTTTGCAGTTATTAACATGCTTGTACAGGGGGCTGGGTTTGTGAACAGTTCTGTAGGCAGCATTGTTCTCAAGGTTTATGGGGGCCTGAAGTTTTACTGGGTTCTCACTTAATAGCAGGAGGTTAGCCTTAGAGTAGTTCCTGAATATAGCCTTAGAGTAGTTCCTGAATATTCCAGGTTTAGCTGCATGTCCTCCCTGTGGTCGCGTGGGTTTCCTCCGGGTGCTCCGGTTTCCTCCCACATCCCAAAAACATGCTGTAGGTGGATTGGACACTCTAAATTGGCCCTAGTCATGAGTGCGTGGGTGTGTGTGCCTTCTGTGGAAGTTTGGGCGGCGGGCTGGCAACTCGACACCGTAAAACTCCACTGCCAATCATAAGCGGACAAATGATCCGCTGTGGCGACCCCTAACCGGGAAAAGCCGAAAGAAGAAGAAGCTGGGGGTCCAGGTTTTATTTTTTACTTTCATAAGACCGTTTTGTGGTCTGACTTTACCAGGGAATACATTACAGTAGGGGGTGTGCAGCACTGTCCCATATTAGTGAGGACCAGATCCAGTATGGTTGCACCCCTGTTTGGTGTATTGATTATCTAGTCCAGGAAGTTTGTGTTTACAAAATCCAGGAATCCCTGTACATGTACGTTTGATGTCATATAGGATTCCCAGTTAATAATGGAGTAATTAAAGTCACGCATGAATATGATATTGGGTTGGATGGTTAGTGTTTCTAATAAGTTTAACTACATGGTATGGTTTCCTGGGTCATAGAGGGGGACCTATAGCTTGCAACGAAGTGATATTGGATTTTTGCCTGTGGTGATTTGAACATGGACCAGCTCAAGTGCACTGTCCTGTTTAACCAGCCTTGAAGCATATTTATTTTTGATGTAAATAAACAACTCCACCTTTAGTCCCTGCCTATGAAGTAGCTGGCCTAAATGCGTGGAAGGCATGATAATCTTGCACTGTTGGTGTGCTCTCCGCACTCGTCTCAGTGGCCGCACAGATGTCCGCATTCTCTACGGAAAAGAAAGCTGTTAGGAAGTGGAGTTTTTTGTTTAGACTTCTAGCATTGAGCAAGTAATACCCTTAGATTTTCTTAGTTTTGCTTTGCTATGTCGGAAGTACTTTCAGTTTGGCATTGCCTAAAAAAGGCAGTATGGGGAAGACACTGTTTTAGTTAATATTCAAAAGCCTAGAGGGGAGAGGTGCAGACCATCCCTGGCAAAGCACTGTGGTTTGTTGACCATCTTCTTCCATGCTGACAAATATTGCACCCCCTTAGAATGATACCAGAAACTAAGCCAATTATTAAAGCCAGTCATCTTTTGTTCGTATTGTGGCATCATCCTTGGGGAAGGTAAAGTGCTGCTCAATGCTAGGCTTTATTCTGAGAGCTGTATGATGTCTTTCTTCATATAGTCTAGGGAGGTATGTCTTTTGGTCATTTAGTCCCACATGGACTATGACTGAGTCATATTGGTACTTGTGGTCTAATGACCTGAGTGCGTGCGTAATGTGGTGGATCCTAGCCCCTGATATGCAACTGACCGTAACTTTCACCTTACTCAGCCTGGTGAGAGGTACATCAGGGTGAATAATGATGGAGTCTGCAATGACTAGAATGTTGGATTGTCTGGTGGCTTGCCTTATGGGCTTAGAGGTAGAGGCTGCATGAGACGTAGCTGTATGTGTTGATGTGGGTGTTGTTTTGAAAGAGCGCATGTGGGGCTGCTGAAGGGTATTTGTTATGTGTACTTCGTCTAGGAGGTCTTTGTGGTCTAGGAAGGTTACATTTCAGTGCCTCAGCATATCTGGGTCAATATGTCTGCATTGAATTGTGTGTGGTCGGTGTAGCTTGTGTACTACTGACAACCTTGTGATGTTAGGAGTACTTTTATGTGAGAACTTTGCCTCCAGTGACATTGATATGGTATGTTAGAGATTTATTTACACAGTTACTGGTTGTAATTAGGGATTCATCCGTCTACACTACAGAGCCAGAATCCCAGACCTCATATCTTTTTCTGTCGTATGTGTCTCTTTCAGCAAAAGTGCTAGTCATGGTGGTTGGTAATAATTATTGAGTAGTAAACTGGTAATGAGATTGATTACTCACTAACTTACTTCTCAATGCCTTTTAATACTGAATCTTACAAGTAGACTTATTCATTAAAAAGGCTATTGCAGACTTGCCACAAACTGTTTTGTAATGAGGATTTTGTTTTCATTATTTCAGTTACCCTGCTGTATGTGAGTTCCTACAACACAATAACTTGCTATCAGTAATCCGAGCTCATGAAGCCCAGGATGCCGGGTAAGTAATTTAACATGATTATAGTGATTCAGTATTTACTTATTTTTGTGCAGATCCCTGGTTTTAAGAGACTGTTTTTTTTTTTCTTTTTTTTGTTTTGTTTTATTAAATCTGATAACTGAAGTGCATAGAGAGTACATTATAAGATGGAGTTTGCATAAAATAAAATGAATCCATATGTGTAAAATTTAATATACATAATAAGCATGCATTATATGTGTACACACGCATACGTGTATATATATATATATATATATATATATATATATATATATGTATGTATCTATATATATATATATATATATATATATATATATATATATATATACATATATATATATATATATACACACACACACACATATGTATATATGCATGCACATGTCCAAAGTACACCTGGAAAGAATGATGACCCCATTTTCTTAGAAGTATTCAAAAATTACATTTTAAGAATAGATAGTGCATTGATGGCGAACAGACTGATAACTTGTTTAAATGGCAGTTAATGGACAGTTTCCCCTTTATTTTTCTTTTGAATGGTGTTATTCCATGGGAGAATGGTCAAGAAAGACCCATTGATTTTCATAAGTTTGCAAACCGTGTTTAGGCTAGCTGACCATCAAAGAACACGGAGTCTTCCAAATATGATTCATATACTTTTCCAACAGCCCAGATGTCCAAATTTCTCTTAAAAAAATCAAGACTCTTAGACTGTCTAACATTAATAGGAATATTGCTCCATTATTTTGTAACTTTGATCGCTGTGTATTGAGCTCTAACTGTGGTATTACCTTGATTTTAATTACAGACTTGAGTTTTAGTACATCTGTTAATTTGTATATTATAGATAACTTGGAAAATTGGGTCATGAAAAATATTATGCACCAAAATCAATTTGGCACGAATATATCTTTAAAATCCACACAAAAAGGAGAAAACTCAGTGAAAATGTGCACAAGTAATCCTAAAAATCACAGAGCCATGCCAGTTGTAGTCTCCCAGTAGTTTATAAAATCAAGTAAATATTCCTTTCAATAATAAAATCACAAAATATATAAAAAAGTATTTATTTGAACTCTTCCTATGACATACCTGCAAATTGGAGCAAAAGCCATTGCCTACCCCATCTCCATATTGATTAATAGAACCATAGAAGAAGGCACTATTCCATCACTCTGGAAAATCTCACACATCATTCCTCTTTTCAAAGGTGGAGACTCCATTGAGTTTTCCAACTTCCGCCCCATAGCATTACTATCTCCACTTGCAAAAATTATGGAGAAATGCATACACAAACAATTACTTACCCATCTACTTTGTCACAATCTTCTAGCTGACTGCCAACATGGTTTTAGGCCATTCCATAGTACTACCACAGCCTTACTATCCTTTACTGACTGTATCAATAATAACCGCAACAAAAATATTCTTTCCTCAGCATTTTTCGTAGACCCGTCCAAAGCCTTTGACATGGTCAACCATCAACTTCTAATCCACCGATTGAAGTCCCTCTCTCTTGACCACCTAGCTATAAACTGGTTCACATCCTATCTGGAAAACCGAAAACAAGCTGTTCTTTGGAATAACCAACTTTCTGACTTCCTCCCCACCTCTATAGGTGTCCCTCAAGGCTCTATCTTAGGCCCTCTACTGTTTTCCATTTTCATAAATGACCTTCGCCTAGCTACCCCAGATACAACTTGCATTCAATATGCAGACGACACTACCATCATTTGCTCTGGTTCCAACCAAACTGAACTTCATTTCCTCACACAAAAAGCCTTCACCACTATAGAGCAATGGTTCTCTAACCACTGTCTTCTCCTTAACCCAAATAAAACTAAACTTCTGCTTTTTGCACCCTCCCACTTATCTCCCTCCTTTAATTTCTCACTCTCATCTAATAATGGTACGCTAATCTCTCCTGATCTCAGCACCAAACTCTTAGGAATTACAATTGATAACCAACTAAAATTTGACTCTCACATAAACTCCACCATAAAATCCACTAACAAAAACTAGGATCTCTATAGAATCAAATCTTTTCTGACTCCTGAAGCCAGAACCACTATAGCTAGAACTCACTTAGTCTCTACCTTATCATATGCCTCGCCCATATACACTAATCTTTCTAAGCATAATCTTAACAAACTAGCTACAGCATTTAACCACATTGCCAGATTTGCCACAAACTCTCCATACAGGACTCATCACTGTCTCAATCTCAAAAAACTAGGCTGGCTGGAATTACCTCACCTGATACAATTCTACCAACTTACAATAGCCCATAAAGCCCTATACCACCCTGACAACACTCCAATGCTCTCCTCCCTCATTAAATCATACAATAATCTGGGGAAACTGCGCTCCTCTAACAGAATGCTGATTCATACTTCCTTTTCAAATAACGTAGCTGGTGACACTATATTTTCTAATTCTGTTGGCAAAATATGGAATCTACTACCACAAAACCTTACTACCATAACATCACACCCACTATTCAAAACTAACTTAAAACTATTTCTCACTAACCGCTGGCTATGCTCCTGCAGTAAGCCTGACTAAACAGCTTATTTGACTCTTTAAGCTAACCTTCTTTGCTTAATTTCCTAACTCTGTCTCTCCAGAGTATTTACTCACCATGTCTGAGTGCACTAGGCATTTTTTTCCTTTTCTTACATACTCACTAATATTTTTCAATTTTTCTGATCTCATAAATTACTACCCATCTGCTTTCTCTAACTTTACTTTTTTAGCCCTCTTCAATGACATTTGTTATTTTCTGCATGATTATAGTGTGTTTTTTATTATTATTATTTAGTGTGAGCTTTTAATATTATTATTATTATTACCACTTAGATGAATAGCTTTTAGTAGTATGTTAGCGGAGCTTTTCTCCTCGGGCCTCCACTGAAAATGGACATGTATCCAGCTGGACTAGCCCGGTCAACAAATGTAAAATAAATAAAATAAATAAATTATGTAATGGGCTATGGACATCTTTGTTTGGCTAATTTATGTAAAAAAGGACTAAGAGGTTTATGAATGGGGTTTTACATCTGAAGACGTTTTAATGTAATGGGCTATGGACATGTTTGATTGGCTAATTTATGTATAAAAGGACTAAGAGGTTTATGAATGGGGTTTTACATCTGAAGAATTTTTAAACTAAAATGTACTCACTTGCTGAGCGTTTGTTTTAACCTGGATTTAATAAACTGCTGGGAGACTACAACTGGCATGACTCTGTGATTTTTAGGATTACGAATATATCTTTAGCAAAAAGTAAATAACTTTAACATCTTACATTTGGACGTGTACACAATAGTCCTTAATATCATAATTATTTTAGTAAATTTTCTTTGAACACCCACCTTTTCAGTTTTCATTTAGTATGTACAGAGAATGAGTTGTTATATTACTTTGAGAGGCCTAATATTGATCTTGTACACTAGTGTTAATGTGTTTTCATCCTTTGTAGTCAAATTGCATAATAAATAACCCATAGAGTCAGTAGCTCTTGTTGGTGGTGCTGCGGTAGCATTGTCGCCTCATAGCAAGACGTTGTCCCGTTCAATTCTCAGCTAGAGTGTCTTCTGTGTGGAGGCATATGTGAATGGGGCGAGCCTTCATTGAAGGTTGTGCGTCAGGGCTGGTAACCCGGTATGTAAAAATCCACTATCTGTCATTAGCGGACTGGAGTTCCGCTGTGGCGACCCCTAAACAGGAAAAGCCGAAAGACACAAACAAAATAGTCAGTAGCTCTTGTTGTTATCAGTTCAGTATGTACATTAAAGGAAAAGCTTGATGAAATTAATATCCCTAAATCTTTATACTCCTGTACTTCACTTAGGGTCTAGTCATAGACTGTGGAACTAGTGTGAGGAAGTCTGCTGCCGGAGAATGGAATGTCAGTAACTACAGTATAGCATTTATCAAATTGTTCCTTGTTCATATCATACCTCTTAACTGTCCAGATTTTCAAATCATGGCCAGATTTTTGCCTCTTATATTTAATCTGTTATTCATAAAATTTGTGATTTTCTTGCAAAGCAGTTAGGATTGAAGTCACTTAATAATGACATATATCTGAGTTTCAGACTTCATATGCTTTAGAAAATACATGCTACTACAAACACAAACCATGTTATTCTAACAGCTTTCTAAGTTATAAGAGCAATATTTAAAATTTGTCCTTATTTTTGGGCATTTGTCCACCCATTATTTTAGGCTTTGTCTAGATTTCTTGCTCTAAGAGGTTGAGAGCTCAAATGTATATCAGAATAAAACTATTAACTACTATAAGATGCACAGGATGGGCAAGCTTGAATTTGTTCCAACCGAGACAGCTGAAATGCAGAAAATTATCAGACATAATCAGAAGGTTTTACCTCTGTGAACTGTATATGTTTATATGACAAAATGATTTCTTTTAGAAAGCTGAAGCGAAAGGTTGTGTACATTGTGCTTAGTTTTAGGGAGCATCCCAGGAGGACTGCATAGTTTCAAGAATTTCCTGAGTTGCACATCATGCTTGTTGAAATCCTGAGAACTGGCCCTACATCTCCAGGTTGCAAGTTGTTAATGCTAACACTTAGTTTGCCTTAACCTTTTAATGTATGCTGCCAGTGGAAGTGATTCAGTGAAACCTGTCTGTTTACAGAAGTTCTTAAGTAGTCAGTTGAAGTGTAAATTAATGTTGTAGTGTTTCCTTGTTCTTATTGACAGATGTCTTCAAAGGTAACAGAAAAACATTTGACATCTAGACTGATCACATCGACTGACATGTTCACATCAAGAGGTTTAGTGCATTTCAGTTGCACATAAAACTGGTAATGCTGATTCCATACACTTGGTAATATTACAGGCAGAATGCAGTTGTGACCCTTCTTGAAGTGAACCAGTTGCGTCCTACAGTTCAAACAGATGTCTGGCTGAATATATAGAGATGTCACCATAACTGCTTTGTTCCTGTCCTTTCCTTGGAATAGGCGAAAAGCCCAGCCTGTGTTGTATGCTGCCACTGTGTGTGTGTGTGTGTGTGTGTGTTAGGACATGCACACATGTATGTGTGTACATTCTGAGAATGAATTCCTCTTACAAATTTTAGAGAAAGCTATGCTTAGAGGACAATCTTCATGTGAAATTCTAATCTTAGTAGCAGTCCTACCGACTTTGTCTAGTATAACACTTTCCTGATTTCTCACAATTTATGCTTGATATGTTGGTATCATCAAAGCAGTACTTGATGCTTTCACTATAAATTCACATATCTTTCTTTGTGGATTCATGATGCATAACTAGAATTTCATCCCTAGGCTTGTTTCTCTCTAGATTTTTTTTTTTTTTGCTCCTTTTGTAATTAACTATAAGTAGCTCTGGATTACTTGTGCAAGTCCTTCCTTTATCTGGTTGACACGTGCTCCCTTTGAGTACACACCAGTTAAGGATGACTCCTCTGGTCTGGCTACCAAAGATATCTTGTATGCCTTAAAATTATGAGTTGCAGTCTGTGATTGGACAGTGGCAGCTAACAGTGCAGGTAACTGTGGCAAATCCAATAAGTTATGACAAGGTGTCAGATTGTCTTTATTTTCCAGACTCTGCAAACAGCTGATTTTTGTAGATCAGTGTGTGTGAGATATACCTTTAAGAAGCTTTCCAGTGAGTTAGCACATGCATATAAGTACTGAGCACATGCAGGCAAGAGCACCATTTTGAGTAAGCAGCCAGAGTGTGAGCATGCAAGTATGTAGTCAGTCAGATAGTTTAAGTTTAATGTTCCTGCCATTCATCCTGATGTATTTGTATACAACAAACTAATTAAACAAACACCCAAGCCTCAACGTCTTTTTAATGCACAGAATGGGATCCAGAGTTACAACCACGACCGGTTAAAGTTGGAGGAATATAAAGGAGTGGATCATCCCTACTCCTCAAATGACTCACAAAACAGGTCAGAAACAAATTCCAGGTAGTAAAACTTGCTTAAATTATTTATTTTGATGTGAAGCACTCAGAACACTCAAAATAGATTTCTTATTAAATGAAATGTCTGAAACTGCGACATATTGATAAAAATATTCAAAATACTTATGAAAATGTTTGAAACAATATCCAAATCATATAAAATATACAAAAAAGGGAAAACAACCATGTTTTTGACTATGTGATACTTTTTCATATTAAAATTATTTAAAGTATCTGAAGTGTGCAATATTACAGTGCAGTTATTTCGCAAAGTAAAGTTGTTTCAAAGAATATTTCACAAAAGTACATTTATTTCAATGCATATGTCATAGAGTACAGTATTTTGAAGAGCTTATTGTGCATTTAATTGTTATTACAAGTACCTGGTATGTGTGAATTTTAGTACATTATTACAAAGGCCATTTTGCATTGTGTTTTACTATACTCTGTGAGCATGGCAGAAGGATTTCACAGACCTGCACTACTTGTGCTTGATAACAATATTGCAGAAAATTGGAGAGTGTTTGAGCAGGGATACAATGTTTTCATACAGGCTGCTTTTTCTGACAAACATGCATGTACAAAAGCATTTATTCTGCTTTATTTAGCTGGTTCAGAGGCCATTGAAAGAGAGCATTCATTTGTGTATGCACCTGCTGTGTTTGCAGGGGAGGAGGAAGGCCACCATATAGTAGTACTGGCTGAAACAAGGGAAGACACAGAGTGCTTAAAATGTAAATTTAGAGAAATGTGTAACCCCCAAATTAATATTACAATGATAATGCACTTATTTTACACAATGGATCAAAAGCCTGGTGAAACATTTGCAGCATATATAACAGCCTTATTTCTCAGGGCTAAAATGTGCAGATTTGGTGATTTGAGAGATAAGTTGATAAGGGACAGTCTTGTGTGTGGTATTAATAATGACACAATGAGAAAGGTTTTGCTTCGAGACAGTGATTTAACGTTAAATAAGGCCATTGAGATTTGCCAGATTTATGGTTTTCTGTAAGCTTGTATATGTATGTTTACAAATGAGAATAGCTGCAGAAGGCACAGTGACAAGGCTCATGTTAATAGTATGTGGCATGTGGTTAACAAAAACAGGCCCAAGCACATGGCAACTACTGCAGGTCCTGTAACAGTCCCTGGGAAACCCCAGAGTCTTTCCAGCAAATTACAGAGCATGCTAAGTGAAGCAAAAGGTAAAGGTGAGTCATCAAAGTCAAAACATGTGCCCCCACCCAGCTTTATAGTCAGCTTTGGTAATTGTGGTGGAAATCACAAACCCAAAAGAGAAACGTGTGTAGCTTTTGGTCAGCAGTGTCATTCTTGCAATAAGTGAAGTCATTTCAAATGATTTTGTGAATCAAATAAGGCACATTCTTTTATTAAAAGAGGGCATTCCAAGAGGCAAATCGATCACTTAAAAAGCTGTAACCCTACTTTTTATATTGATGGTATGTCTGTGCTTGGTGAAACAGTTAATGCATTAGATTTGTGGGAAGAGAATTAAATATTTTGTACTGTTTGGATTAATTGGAGTCCTGGAGTCTGCAATGTTATGTCAGCAGAAACATTTGCTAGAGTAAAAACTGCAGAACAACTTTATTTGACGAAGTGTGCAAAGCTTGTTGCTTATGGTGATGAAGAGGTTCAAATTGAAGTCTCAGTGGTGCTTTCATGTTACTCTGCTGGGAACAGCTATGACATGTGATTTTTCGTAGTCAGGAGACATGTGCAATCATTATTAGGCCTCAGAGACGGTTTGAAAATGGGACTGCTTTCACTTAATAAAGAAGTTCACCATGTAAGCCTGAATGACAACAGCTCAAATTTCACTCAAACTGAGTATGCTGATATTTTTACAGACAAACTAGGCAAACTACCAGTTGTGTACTCTATGAAGTTAGATCCAGAGGTCAGACCAGTTGTCAGATCAGCACAGAAAGTTCCAGTAGTTCTGCAGAACAGAGTCAAAGCTGAGCTAGACAAAATGTTGCAGCTAGGAGTAGTTTGCCCAGTAGAAGAACCTACTGAATGAGTATCCTGCATGGTAGTAGCTCATACGAAAAGCTCAGATGATATCAGAATTTGTATTGATCCAAGAGATTTGAACAAAGCATTAAAAAGGCCTCATCATCCAATGTGCACAGTCGAAGAGGTTGCTGCCCTCATGCCAAATGCCACTGTTTTTCCTGTCTTAGCTGCAAAGTGTTCCCTTTGGCAAATTTTGCTTGACCAAAAGTCTTCGTTGTTAACCACATTTGTTACACCATTTGGCAGATAAGATTTCTGAGAATGCCATTTGGAATAAATTCTGCCAGTGAAGTCTTTTAGCGTGTGAGGGAGCAAATTTTTTCTGGCTATCCATGTACTTTTGTTGTAGATGATATTCTAGTTTGGGGCAGTGGCAAAGTCGAACATGACAGAAACCTCAAAAAAGTTCTGGAAAGAGCACGTGAAGTGTATCTTAAGCTGAATCCTCAGAAGTGCAAGTTTAGGCTACGAGAAGTTACTTATGTTGGTCACTTGTTTACCATTTCAGGTTTACAACCGGATCCTTCCAAGCAAACAGCAATTCTCGAGATACCAGCTATGTTCATGACCTACAATGTTTTCTTGGCATGGTCAACTATCTAGGCAAGTTCATTCCGGATTTAAGCCACCTTTTAGCACCATTATGAGAACTGACATGCAAAGATGTAATTTGGTCATGGTCAGAACAGCACCAAAGAGTATTTGATGTCCTGAAGCAGAAAATTGCTAACCCGCCAACTCTCGGCTACTATGATGTTCACAAACCAGTGATTCTTTCCTGTGATGCTTCTACATTTGTTCTAGGTACAGTCATTCTTCAACAGGGTTGACCAGTAGCCTATGCATCGAGAACTTTTACCCAGACCAAGATGCAGTATGCCCAGATTGACAAAGAGCTTTTGGCAATTGTGTTTGCATGTTTGAAGTTCCATGATTATGTTTATGGTAGACCTATCCAGATCGAAACTGAACACCAACCTCTTGTTACTATTTGAGAAAACCTATGCGTACAGCTCCAGCAGGACTGCAACGTATGATGCTCAAATTGCAAAAGTACAGTTTCAGTCTTGTCTATATAAAAGGCAAACTTCTTTATCTTGCTGTTACTTTATCCAGATTGCCAAGAAAAAAACGCAGAACAGCTTAACAATGATTTTAAGGTCCTGGAAGTGAGAATTTTTTCTTCCACATGTCTTGATGAGCTCAGAACTCACTCAGCTTCAGATCCAATTTTCCAGACGCTCAACTACTTTATCAGTCAAGGATGGCTGTCAGAGCAATCTTGTTTATCACTAGAAGTGCAACCATATTTTCCAAACAGAGATAAGATTTTGTCAGACAATGAGTATCATCAGGAAAGGTCCTAAAGTGATTGTTCCAAAATCCTTGCAACAAAAGTATAGTAACATCTTGCACTGTGGCCGCCCAGGAACTGATTCTACCAAAAGAAAGGTGAGAGGTCTAATATTTTGGCCTTCTATGTCAAGAGATATTGAGAAAGTACTTTCATCTTATTCACTATGTAATTGTACAAAGCTGCATCAACAAAAAGAGTGACTTCTTTTAAGCCAGATTCCTGAACTACCTTGGTCGACAGTAGCCACAGATATCTTTGATTGGAATGGTCAACATTACTTGGTGTTAGTAGACTCTTATTCAAATTGGTTCGAGATTGACCTACCTCCCAACCTAACTTCCAGTACTGTCATTACCAAGTTGAAGTGACATTTTTTCTGTCTGTGGTAGTCCACACACTGTTATTTCTGATAAACAGTTTACTAGTCAACAGTTCAAATAATTTGCAGAAACGTGGGTCTTTGTTTATATTATAAGTAGTCTTGAATACCCCCAGTGAAACGGCTTGGCTGAACGTGCAGTTCAAAGTGCAAAACAGTTGCTATTGAAATTCAGACATAACATTGCCAATGTTTTTCTCAACTTGTTAAATCTCAGAAACATTCCTCATGATAAACCTCTTAGTTCATCTGGCCAGAGACTTACATCTAGTCAGTCCAGAACCACACTACCAATCAGTAATAATTTTATTGGTTCCAATTGCTAAGAGCAACAAAGCAGTAAAAGCCTAACTGTTGAAGCGTTTGTCCCAGAAGTCTTTCTATGATAAAACCAGCAAACGGGACCATTCTTTACAAAAAGGGAAGATAGAGGGTGCAGACGTCAGAAGGTTTTGATCACATCGAATTTGTGAAAAGCTTGTTTCAAGAGCCGAGATATCATACATTGTGGAATCACAAGGAATGGAATTCAGATTAAATCAGAAGCATTTGTCACCAGTGTCCGAACCAGTGTTACAGCTTCTTGCCTGTGACAAAGAATCTAGTTCTCAGAGTGACTTGTCTAATGTTCCTGTTCCAGAGGACATTTGTCAGCAATCCCCATTCCTGAGAAAATCCCTGAGAGTCCTCAAGCAGAACATTCCCCAGTGACTGTCCTTGTTGCTATTCCTAGTCCTAACTATTATGTCACAAGATCAGGTCGCATCTCTAAACCTACTTCCAGTGCATGGCAACGTGGATATGACTGTTCCATTTCTTTATTAGTATCTGTGTAATTGCTTGCCTATTGAAATGTCATTGTATATATGAGATAGTTCAACAAAGAGGGAGGATGTAGATCAGTTTGTGTGATTTACCTTTAAGAAGCTTTCCGGTGTGTCAACACATGCATATAACTACTGAGCACGTGCAAGCAAGAATGCCATTTTGAATGAGCAGTCAGAGTGTGAGCATGCAAGTATGTAGTCATTTAGTTAGTTTACATTTAATGTTCTTGCTATTCATCCTGATGTATTTGTATACAATAAATACAATAAACTACTTAAACGAACACCCAAGCCTCAACATCTTAATGCACATAAGTAGAGCGACAATTCTGACCATTCAGATTTACTCTGGAGATGGACTGTTTTGCTTATTACTAGTGAGTATTTTGGTGTACATAACTCTGAGGTAAGTGGGATCAACTCCTCCCCTCTTGCTCTCTGTTATACCTGTCACACCCTTAGCCCAGTAATTAGGGACAAAGTCAAAAATTATGAGTGGGAAAAGGTCCAAAATTAGGACAGATGTTAAAAATTGCTTTTATAAACTTAGAAGGTTGCTAGAAATTGAATAACAGGTTTTGCATAGCATACATTTTGTGAAGGTTGTAAAATCTGAAACTAAAATGTTTGTCATTGTTTACTGACTTCAATCCTCAATGATTTGCCAGAAAAATCACAGCTTTATGTGAAAAGGACCAAAGGTAAGAAGCAAAAATCTGGATATTCTGCACAATTTTGGACAAGTGAAAGTTATGCTCCCCACACATAGTCATGCCTACTTATCTTTACTAATTATTGTCCCACAAGTATTTCAGCACTCGCACTTCTGTCAAATGCGGTTTATTTGCTGAGGGTGTCATAAGTGTTGGTGTATGAGAAAGTGGATGATAATCCCCAAGCCTACTCTCTCAGCTTAGACTTTTCTGTTATAATAATGGTTTAATGTCCCTCAACAAAGCAGATTGCCAGGACTGTTAAAGCATTGCTGGTTGGTGCTTTATCACCTTATGGCAGAACAACCTAGAATAAATGCTTCATAACCAAGTCATATAGTTCAGTTTAAGTATTTGTGCTTGGGGTTAGTACCCTTTTCCCTGTTTAGTTACTGACATTTTAATGTTTTACTCTTCATCTTATAAGTGAAACATATTTTCTTGGTATCCTAATTGTTTTATTTTAGATTTAAGGAAATGCCAGAGTTGTTTATATTTTCTCTTGGAGATTTAACATTCTGCACATCCCTCATAAAACTATTTCTCCAAAAGATTTGACTGTATTAATACCCCTGTTTATGTTAATCAAATTATACATTATGTAAAAGTGGC
Organism: Protopterus annectens; assembly: GCF_019279795.1. NCBI lineage: Eukaryota > Metazoa > Chordata > Ceratodontiformes > Protopteridae > Protopterus > Protopterus annectens. The sequence continues at coordinate 259,509,859 of NC_056729.1, forward strand.
AAGGCTTTAAACTTCTAAATTAGACGAGTTTTAAGAATTAAGTAAGTAGATTAAAGCCTACAAAATTGTCGTACAAATAACAGTCAGTGCTCATATCTCCTAAACTGCTTCCTATGTACAAATACATTTATATGGCATCAAGAAAGGAAGAGTCCCATGGTTTTTTTTCCATAAAAATAAGACATTATTATAAAAAAATGTAGTTGTACTGTCTTTCCTATCAGTAATACTAAGGGCTTTATACTGATTCCATTTATTATAACCATAAGCTTCTTGGATCTTTAATTGTAAACTACTTATTTAGTATTCATTGTTTTTTATTACTTTTTCTACAAATGTTTATTGTATATGGTACGGTACGCTCCACAGGTGCAAATAGATTGTATATAGTTATTCAAGTTTAGCCATTTTTTATCAAGATTGTCTCTTTTTGTTGTTATGTTGTACTGTTTCTTTTTTTAAATATGTTAAATATTTTACAATCTTGACAAATAGTTATTGCAAAAAAAAAGTAAAATGTATTATTTATGTGCAACTACAAATTCAGGCAGTTTTCATGGTAACAAATAACTAAATTGTTAAATGTATAGTTCCTATGTGGATTTAAGTGGATCCTCTTATAAAGGTTGTACTTATTGAGAGATCTCCTAATCACTGGCCTGGGTAATGGAATGATAGTCAGTTCTATTGATGATCTAAGAAGCCTGACGGGAGTCTAAGGCACAACCAGCTCTAGATAGTCTGGACTTAGATTATGCAAGGCTGATAAAGTAAGCATAATGATCTTTTAATAAACTACTGTGGCGGCCTTGCATATCCTGCAGTGTTTTGTGACAGGTGTGAGATACTTTGCCAAAAGCCTAGCTGCTGAATTCTGAACTTGATGTCCTTCAAGGATGCATCTGCAGTCCTTACAAATGGGGTTGTCCTGTCGTCAGGCAGCCCTTCGGTCGGCCGGATTCCAAAGTCTGGGTCTGGCCTCGGCTGGTGTCGCACTTCACCCGACATCATAGCTGCAGTTATTCGGGTATAAAGGCATCAGCCGACGCCATTTTCCTCAGTCTTTCTTGCCGCGTGGTGCCCGAAGCAGAAGCTGTTCGCAAGTGCCGGTCGGTCAGAACCAGAGATTACTACTTCCGAAGACTTCTAAAAAGCTAAGTACCCCGTTGGGGACTCTTTCTTGCCTCAACCGATGTCAGAAAAAGTGAATAACTGTTTAGCTTGTGGGAAACAAATACCTCATAAAGATTTCCACTCTTACTGCTTACCTTGTTTAGGCCCAGACCACGACGTAGCAGCTTGTCTAGCCTGTGCTTCTTTTAACCGACGGACGCTTAGACGTCGGTCGGAATTTGCTGAGGAGTTTTTCGGCTCCAATTTTGCTTACATTATGCCGTCGGATCCTCCGACTACGCAAATATCAAAAAGCGCAAGGAAAAAGACCGACACTCGCGGTCTGCGGTTTCGGCCGAAACCGCGGTTAGGCCAACCGCGAGTGTCTCGGTTTCGGCTGAAACCGAGCAAGCGGTTCTTCCTTCAGCCGAAAACTTACCTCCTACCGAGGCCTCTTCCAACCTCGTGGAATCGGCTTCTGATATCCCTCCTGCTCTTGCAGTTTCTCAGGAATTATCTGACACTATCCCCTTGGATATCTCTACCCCTGCACGTGGAGCTGCTAGGCCACCTGCATCCATGTCCATTAAGGCTTTTGCCAGGGCTAAAGCAGCTAAAACTACTAAATCTGTGCCTGCTAAGACCCCCTCTCACAGGCCTAGCTCTAGTTCTCAAATGCTTAGTCTAGCAGAGGATCTCATTTCTTTAATCCGGGGATCCCAATCTCACACAGACAGGGCCTCTCATCCACCTCCAGAGAAGAGGCCTAGAGCAGAGCCCCCTGAACCAGTTTCTACAGATGATTCCTCTGATGATTCAGATAATACAAACCCTCCAGAGGCTTCTTTCTCCCATTATGAAGACTCTGATGCTGAAGAGTCCATCCCTTCTGCCTCTCCGCCTGAGGAATTTTCCTTTGGGGAAACCTTACATGCTATGAGGGAACAATTTCAGTGGCAGGGCCAGGATTTTTCAGACTCTAGAAAGAGGCTTAGAACCTTTCTGCATTTACCACAACATAGGCCTTTAGCCATACCTCCAGTTCTCTCTGTTGTAGATGATGCATTTAATGATGCTTGTACTGCTCCTGATTCACTTCCTCCGGCCCCTGCTAAGCCCGATAGGTACTACAGGGTCCCGGACACACATTACCATTTGTATAAGGCTCCTTTTGCAGATCCCGAGACCATCTCCCAGGGTCCTAAGGCTGTAGCAGCTACCTCTGCCAAAAAAACCCTCCCCTCTGAAAGGGAATCCAGGTCCTTAGAGAGATGGGGTAAAAAAGTTTACACTTCTGCTACTCTTTCAGCTAGAGCATTGAACTGTCAATTCCACATGATCCAGTATCAAGAATTTATGCTAGACCAGTTAACCAAAAAGCTGTCCTCGGATGAACCATTAGACAAAAAATCTGTTCAGGAAATGGTACATAACATTCAGCAGGTCAGTAACCATTCCTTAAAATGCGGCTATGATGCACTGGAGGCTTCCTTTAGATCAGCCATGACTGACACAGTTATCAGAAGGCATGCATGGTTAAAAGAGCAGGCCTTACCAGACCATGTGAAATCAAAATTACTAGATGCTCCCATGGACAAGATCAATTTGTTTGGCTCTCCTGCACAACAGGTGCTGAAGAAGATGGAAGAGAAGGCAAAATCTGTCCAAACAGTGAAAGATTTCTTACAGGTCCAACCTCCAAGGTTTAGCAGGAATTGGCCCTCCAAGAATTGGTCCTTTCCAGACTCCTCCAGAGCCCAGAGAGGCAGGAATAGGCGTTCAAGAGGCCGAAGTCAATCCAGGGGTGCCTACAGGGGACACCAGTGGCAGGGTAACAACCAGCGAGGTGCAGCCACAGACACAGCCACCACCACTACTACAGGACAATCACAGTGACTTGGCTCTAGCACCGCCTACAAGGGAACAATTAGAAGCACCCTTGGGCGGGAAGCTAGCTTTATTTTCAGTAAACTGGCATTACATCACAAGAGACAAGTGGATTTTGCAGACAATAGACCAAGGTTACAGGTTTCACTTCCATACTCTACCAGGGAAGAGAGGAATGCCAAACCTACCTCCAAATCAAAAGGCAGAAGCTCTAAAACAAATAACTCAATTATTAAAAATGAGAGCTGTGGAAAAGGTACCATCTATGGAGCAAGGACAGGGATTTTACTCCAGACTCTTCCTGGTACCAAGAAAAGAAAGCAAATGGAGACCTATTCTCGACCTGTCCGCTTTAAACACATTCCTCATTGTTCCAAAATTCAAAATGCTGACCCTACAGCAGCTTCTTCCCATGCTGGGCAAGGAGTCTTGGCTGGTAACTCTAGATCTCAAGGAGGCATACCTGCACGTCCCCATACGACCAAATTGCAGAAGATACCTCAGATTTCTTGCAGGGTCAGAGCATTATCAATTCTCAGCATTGCCCTTTGGCTTATCTACTGCACCCAGAGTGTTCACGAAATGCCTGGCATCAGTAATTGCTTATTGCAGACTCCAGGGAATCCAAATCTACCCTTACCTGGACGACTGCCTGATACAAGCGAACAACAAAATCAAGTTAGCAGAAGACTTGAAAAGGGTCATTTACCTACTACAAGCCCTGGGATACACAGTCAATATAAAAAAGTCAAGGCTGATACCATCCCAAAGGATAACCTTCTTGGGTGCAGAGCTGGACACATCGAAGCAAATGGCATTCCTAACTGTAGAAAAACAGGAGCAACTCCCTCTATACTTCTTGGCATTAACAAAGCAGAACCATCTAACAGCAAGAAAAGTCCTGCAAGCCTTGGGTTTCATGGCATCCTGCATAATATTGGTTCCACATGCCAGACTGCATATGAGAAAGTTACAGTGGTACCTAAGGAATTTATGGTCTCAGCACAAGCACAGCCTAGAAACCCAAATTCCAATAATTCCATGCCTGAAGCAAGAATTCCAATGGTGGGCTCAGGCCTGTCAATCAAACAAAGGATTGCCCTTCCACAACACTCAACCAAGCCAAACCATCACCACGGACGCCTCAGACCTCGGTTGAGGGGTCCACATGCTGGACAAGTGCATACAAGGTTTATGGACTCAAGACCAGCTGCACCTACACATAAATCAAAAGGAAATGCTGGCAGTAAAACTGACAATTCAGACATTCAGACCATTTCTTCGACAAGGTCAACTGTTGATAAGGACAGACAACACCACAGTTATGTGGTACATCAACAAACAGGGAGGCACGCATTCGTACCCTGTATGCCGGATGGCAATGGACCTCTGGAATGTGGCCCTGAGTTACAACATTCAGTTACAAGCAATTTTTGCACCAGGAAAAGAAAACATTCTAGCAGACATACTAAGCAGGACTACCACGGATGCCCACGAATGGATGCTGCATCCAGACATCTTCAAAACCATTACAAGAAAATGGGGACTCCCACAAATAGACTTATTTGCATCCCCACGCAATCACCAACTAAAGAAATTCTGCACAAGGACGTACCACCCACTTGCTTGGAAGGTGGACTCCCTATCTTTCAGTTGGAAAAACCTGACAGCATATGCATTTCCACCACTTCCTTTGATGCACAAGGTGCTATTGAAGATCAAAGAGGACCGTCCAAGGATCATTCTGATAGCTCCAGACTGGCCAAGACAACATTGGTACCCATTACTGAGGAGCATGTCTCGGGAACAAATATGGCCCCTACCCCTTGTTCCCTTGCTGTTAACACAGAACAACTACAACACCCTGCATCCAAACCTGAAAACACTGCAGCTAACTGCCTGGAACATTGCATAAGAACAAATAACCCAAATTTATCCCAAAGGGTTAAAGACATTATCTTGGAGTCTCGCAGACCCTCAACAAGGAAAGATTATTCAGCAAAATGGAAAAGATATTCCATTTGGAGTAATGCAAAAGGAGAGAATGTGTCACTGGTAAACATAGCCAACATCCTGGAATACTTGGCAGAGCTCTTCCACAAAGGCCTGTCCTATTCTTCCATTAAGATTCATGCATCAGCTATTTCAGCAGAATACGACTTGGATCCTCCAGTCTTCTCACATCCTCTGCTCAGGCAGTTTCTGAGAGGAATTAAAAATGTAAAACCACCTAGGAAGCCACCATTGCCAGCATGGGACTTGAACTTTGTACTAGAAAAATTGACACTCCCTCCATTTGAACCAGCAGCAACAGCAGAATTACAATACTTATCATGGAAAACTGCTTTCCTACTGGCAATCACTTCAGCAAGAAGGGTATCTGAGCTACAGGCATTAATGGCAGTACAGCCCTTCCTGATCTTCCATCAAGATAGAGTGTCCATGAGAACAAATCCTACTTTTATGCCTAAGGTGGTCTCCAAAGTATATTTGAATCAGGCTATCCACCTACCTACATTCTTCCCCAACCCACAGAACAGGGGAGAAAGACTGCTGCATACCTTGGATGTGCATAGACAATTACGCTACTACCTGGACAGGACCAAGAGCAATAGAAAAACTGACCAGCTACTGGTAGCATATGCAACAGGAATGGAAGGAAAAGCAATTTCAAAACAGACAATCTCTAAGTGGATAGGAAATTGCATTAGATTTTGTTACTCCTACCATGGGAAGAAAACTCCAGAAAACATCAGGCCTCATTCTACAAGGGCTACAGCCACTACCACAGCTTTTCTTCGAGGAGTGGCTACCAAAGACATTTTAGAGGCTGCTACTTGGAGCTCCGTGCATACATTTGCCAAGCATTATAATTTACCTTTACACTCTAGATCCCAAGCAGGTTTTGCCACTGCTGTTTTGCAAGGGATCGTAACTACACCATAATTTTATTTCTCCTCCCCCCCAGTTTGGCTATGGTATTCTACCCATTTGTAAGGACTGCAGATGCATCCTTGAAGGACATAGTACAGTTTTGTACCTACCATAAATGTAGATGTCCGATAGGAATGCATCTGCAGTCAGGATTACCCACCCTCCTTCCCCTCTGTGGTACTCCTAGGGTATTTGCCCATCTTGTAGCTAGCTGGGGGAATCTATTATGGTGTATTTGTTTGTATATATATGTACATACATGCTTATTTTTTGTTTGCTCTCTACTATTTGGAATCATTTGCATTTATCCAAATTTAGCCTTCCTAGAGGGCACCTGGCATCTGGGGCAAGAAACACTGAGGAAAATGGCGTCGGCTGATGCCTTTATACCCGAATAACTGCAGCTATGACGTCGGGTGAAGTGCGACACCAGCCGAGGCCAGACCCAGACTTTGGAATCCGGCCGACCGAAGGGCTGCCTGACGACAGGACAACCCCATTTGTAAGGACTGCAGATGCATTCCTATCGGACATCCTCATTTATGGTAGGTACAAAACTGTACTTTCTGGTTGCATTAAATCACCATCTGTAAGCCCAGGGTTAACCAAAGTGAAGTGGCATTAATGCGTGGATCACTGTTGCACAGTCCAAAGAATAGAATATTCTTAAGATGAGACTTTTTTCATACTCTTTGCCCCCACTGCCTTTCAACCATCAGCCCTGTGAAGTCCCTGCTCTGGTCCAGTAATAAAGGAGCCTGAATGCTCACTGCTGACACTGGTGAGGGACCTTCACTTGGGACAAAACTAGATGCACGTAGTATTTCCAGATGCAGCTCTGTGCCCCAAGCACAATTTCTGTTAAGAGCACATAGGGAACACACTCAGTCCAGGTGCTGGGTTTCCCTCTTTCTCTCTCCAGGCCCCCAGTAAGATTCCTAACTGGCACAGCTGTAGAGTTGAGTCCTCAGCCCATTGTTCCAAGCCAAGTCCTCCACAACCCTCTTTGTGAAACCAGTGTTCTGTGTCCCTGCTCCAAGTAGCTGACACACACACACACACACACACACACACACACACACACACACACACACACACACACACACACACACACACACACACACACACACACTGAAATATGATTTTCTGATACACACCTGGGAAAGGCTGGCACAGATTTACCAGCTATGCCTCCTTCTGCCCAGACTATACGGTAGGTACTGCCATCAGAACACTTCAAAGCCAGCTAGGCTCTTATAAGGGTATCGAAGTATACTGAGTAGAATTGATGCTAATACAAATGGTAGTGTTTGACCAGTGTAGCAAGGCTTTTCAGGAGTGGCCACAGTGTCACCAAATAAAAATATAAGTACTCTCAAAAGTTAAAATATTCTCCAAAAGACCAGCCACAATGAAAAGTTGAAACATATTTAATAATAAAAGAATATGAAAATGCTAAATATCTATTTACAATAAATACCAGAGTTTGAGTCACATGAAATATTAAAAATAACGCAGATGGATAGATTCACACAGATACAGAAAAACAGTAGTTAACTAATCTCACTGTATTTTCCTGACTGATCTAAAGAATTGCTTTTCCCTGGTTACTTAATAAAGCAAGGCAAGATGAAGGGGGTGAGTGTTTTTTTTCCTTTGTCAGATTTCAAAAACAGAATCCCCTGAGACTTCTGTCTCATCTAGTGTTAAAACATCATTTCAGTGCTGGATTACAGTCTGACATCACATACATCTTTTCATCTGACTCTGGTTCCCATGCTTCCCCCTTTGCTAGAAACTGAACCAGAATTTAGAACATGCATTACTATACAGATAGAGCTGTGCTGAGATGTGTTACAGCATCTGGAAGCTATAAAACCATTTAAAAACTTCCACCATTCCAGGGTAGCAATTAATTCACACCTAAAGACGATACAGTAGGATTCCTAGTGCTGATTTTCACAGACATTTCGTCTTTGGCTGCAATCAAAACTGTAAGATGCAATCTTTATGGGCTAAACCAGGCAATTTAATTTTGGACTATTTTTCAAAGTTAGCTAGACTAAGAGTAACTTCTTCTCTTCCAGTATCCTCTGTTATAATATATTCATTTCAACAGTTACAATACAGTCTGGCATATGGATCTATTTCTTTTCTGTCAATAGGATCCACTGGTGGCACATTTTTGACACAAGCAGATTTACAAATACATTTTTCAACACAAGCATCTGTACAAATCAGCTTGAGATACAAATGACATATAATGCTTTGCAAAGCTCCACCTAGCTATGCTGGCATATGTTACACACTCACTGCCCTACTTCTGTTGGCATACCTGGCAGTACCTCAAATCATCCCACCTCCCTGCCCAGTCATTTGGCCCTTTCAATCCCCATCACCAATGCAAGGGTTGATTAGGAGTGGGGGGAGGCATTGTTTAAACAGGCACTGGAGGTGATGCAAGGGTTTTCTGCATGGCCCTATTCCATTTCCTGTGGACACTCAGGTGGAGCCAACATGGGATGTGCAACTGTGCTTGTCATCCCTCACTTCCACAAGGGACATAGCCAGCAAGAGTCTGTTGCCGTCTTATGTGCCAGCATGATCTGTCTTATTTTTTAAACATCTTTATTAAATCACAGTGTAAACAGTGGCATAGGTACACATACACATAAATATAAAAGAAAACAAACCTAAGCAACATTTGTAATTATTTTCTTACAGTGTTCATATGTTTTCTTTTTAACAGTAATCATTCACACCAGATTTATATAAACTGCTCACTTCCTGACTTGTCTTAAACCTCAGTCATCCTTTTGAACATTATTCTGAATGCATTGTTCACAAAATTCCATTTTGCTCCTCATATTTTCTAAAGATCCCACCTGCAGTTATGTTACTTCCTTTAACTGTATTTAGCATTTCACTTGCAGTTGGTTTAGGTTTTGATTTCCATTTTTGAGTAATTGTTTTTTAAATAAAGCTTTACTATATCTAGAAAAATTAGATCATATGCTGCAACTCAAAAGAACAATTTCCATAGTTATAATCACTTGCTCCTCCAATATTTCAAAGTTCTCTGTAGACAGTTTTTAAAATATGCCAACTTGTTAAACTCCCAAAAACGTGTTTCTATTTGTTTCTCTCATTACCATCCTTTCTCCAGCATTCACTCTCAACCTGAGGAAATACTCTCATAAGCCTGCTTGGCATATAAAGTACCTAAGCATACATTTTTAAGTGAACATCCTAAACCTTCTGGACTGTCCATACTTGGGATCTATACAGATATCCCCCAACTCTTCCTTTGCAAACTGTCTTTCCAGTCTCTCTTCCCAAACTTTTCTAGATTCTTTTAATTCATGTAGTTATCACATAGTATTTTATATGCTCTACTAATTATCCATTTTTTTAACAGCGACTTCTTTACTAGCTCGCCTAAAAACTGATAGGACTGGCCTTTCACTTTACACTTCCCTATCCCTTTCTATTTGCCTATACTCTAATATGAAGGCAGTATCTAACGTACAGTAGAAACTTCAATTCGACCTCATTCCACTCTATTACCTTCTGTCTTTAGTTATTTGTTTCCTATCACCATGGTTCTTTTGCTGATTTTGTCCAGTAAATTCCAGTTTCCTTTTGCATATTTCTATACCCCTACTTGCAGTCATTCCTTCTGGCAAAATCTCCTTTATCTTTTCCTGTGTTGTCCTAGGTGTTAGAATACTTCCTTCTACTTTATGAATATAACTTTCTGAGTGGCTCTCTCCTTCTTTATTAGACTCACCCCAGCTACTATTTCATCATCATAATTCCTTTCCACTTTCATTTATGACCTTCTGCTTGTGTTATGTAAATGAGCCTTTAACTCTGGTGCTCTAAAATTTCGATTTAAATAACGTAATCCTTAACTACATTGGTTTATGGGTAAAATCCTCTTATCCCACTTAACTTGCATCCTCTTCTTGTGCTTGGATGTTGCTATCCATATACATAATCAACAGCTACCAATCTCTCAGTTTTTTGTTATTCTCTTCCACATGTCCTTAGCTGCTTTAACAGAATCCTTTTTAATCTGTACACTTAAGTACTTCATCTTATCATGGTTTTATAAATGTTGGTATTGCTGAACGTATTCATGTGTGGGCACATAGTTTACCGCTGTACCCTTTGTTTTGTCTGCATTAATGTATCTTGAAAAGACTTGAAACTGTCGTAAGAATGTTCCACAAACCAAAATGTCATTTTCTAGATCTTTCAAGTATAAAGTAATGCAATTTACAAACGAGGCTAACTTTTCTTGATTACCACACCATTTATATCTTTGAATTATTTGCTTTGCCAGTTGCTCTTAATATAAGTAACAAATGAGAACACCTCTGCCTTGTTTCTTTGTTCAAGCAGAGCTTGTCAGAGAGGAACCCTCCCACCTTAATTTTTAACGAGCAACCTTCATATATCCTCCTAATTAACCCTATATCTCTCAACCTCCTAATACAAGAAATCTGGACAAAACCTAAAATAATGTGGGGAAATACTCCCAAAAATAGGGGCAGATTTTAAATATTGCTCTTATAAAACTTAGAAATCTGCTAAAATAACAGGTTTTGTGTTAGCATGCATTTTTCTGAAGGATATGAAATCTGAAAATTAAATGTATGCCACTAGTTAGTGAATTCAAGTTAGTGAATTCAGTCTTCAGTGATTTGCCAGAAAACTGCAACTTTTATGAGGAGCAGACCAAAAATATGAGGGAAAAATGTGGACATTCTGTGAAAATCTGGACAGTTGAGAGGTATGCAGGAAATGCAAAAGCTACCATTAATCTGCTCACAAAATTCCTGCTGATTGTATCAAATGTTTTTTCTACATCAAGGCTCTCCAACATTAGTGTCATTTTCTTTCACTCTGTTTCCTTGCTCTTTCCGAGCACTAAGGACTTGTTCCATAGTGGTAATATAAGGAGTTATATTTGATGATATTTCCTGAGGGAAGGTTGAGGTGGAGAGAGGGGTAAAGCTCAAGCTGAATTTATCATGCAGGGTTTTTTTTCATCTTCTGGTTCAGTATAGGTGGCGCCATTTGCAATGAGCTCTGCACACAATTGTGTATTGCCTTTTGAGGTTGCGAGCATAGCTAATGAATGCATTGTGTTTGTCCTTGGCCTGGGAGGCCAAACATACTGACTTTTTGTTCTCTTAGTTTGTTTGATGAGAGTGATGTTATCCTGCTGGGTGCTGTGCCTCCTAATTCTTGCCATGATTTTCTTCCTCCTGTTATGTAGCCTATTGATTCTGTGATTCCACCAGGGAGGCTTGTTTTTAAGTTAGCTCTGTACTACTACCTGGTGGGTACAGCTGCCTCAGTGCAACATTTAACATGCTTGTACAGGTTTATGTGAAGAGTTCTGCATAGGCAGCGGTGTTCTCGGGGTTTATAGAGGCTTGACATTTTGCCAGGTTCTCCCGTAATAGCAGGAGGTTAGCCTTAGAATAGTTCCTGAATATTCCAGGTTTAGCTGGGGGTCCAGGTTTTATTTTTATTTGAAAGGAGACCATTTTGTGGTCTGATCTTACCAGGGAAGGCATTACAGTAGAGGGTGTGCAGTACTCTCCCATGTTAATGAGGACCAGATCCATTATGGTTGCACCCCTGGTTAGTGTATTGACCGTCTTGTCCAGGGACTTTGTGTTTACAAAACCCAGGAGTCCATGTGCGTGTACGTATGGTGTCGTACAGAACTCCCAGTTAAAAGTGGGGTAATTAAAATCCCCCATGAATATTGTATTGGGTTGGATGGTTAGTGTTTCTAATGTTAAAAACATGGTATGGGTTTCCTGGGTCAAAGAGGGGGGACCTATAGCTTGCAGGGAAGTGGTATTGGATTTTGCCTATGGTGATTTGAACATGGAGCAGCTCAAGTCCTGTTTGACCACCCTTGAAGTATATGTATTTTTGATATAAATAGTGACACCTCCACGTTTAGTCCCTACCTGTGCAGTAGCTGGCCTAAATTTGTGGAAGGCATTGTAACCTTGCACTGTTGATGTGCTGTCCGCAGCTTTAAACCATATCTTGGTGACCTCATAGACGTCAGCATTCTCTAGGGTAAAAAGAGCTTCTAGGGAGTGGAGTTTTTTGTTTAGACTCCTAGCATTGAGCAGTAGTACCTTAGATTTTCTTGGTTTTGATTTGCTATGCCGGACATACTTTGTTTGGCATTGCCTATAAAAGGCAGTATGGGGGAAGACACTGTTTTAGCTATTATTTGAAAGCCTAGAGGCGAGAGGTGCAGACCATCCCTGGGAAAGCAGCATGGTCTGTTGACCATCTCCTTCCATGCTGACAAATATTGCACCCCTTAGAATGACACCAGAAACTACGCCAATTATTAAAGTCAGTCATCTTTTGTTCGTATTGTGGCATCATCCTTGGAGAAGGTAAAATGTTCCTAAGTGCTAGGCTCATACCAGCCTGAGATACATATTCTGAGAGCTCCATGATGTCTCTCTTCATATAGTTTGGGGAGGTACGTCTCGGGTCATTTAGTCCCACATGGACTATGACTGAGTCATATTGCTAATTGTGGTTCAATGACCTGAGTGTGTGCATAATTTGGTGGATCATAGCCCCTGATAAGCAACTGACCGTGACTTTCTCATTACTCAGCCTGGCGAGAGGGACATCGGTTTGTCTCACGATGGAGTCTCCAATGACTAGAATGTTGGATTGTATGATGGCTTGCCTTATGGGCTTAGAGGTAGAGGCTCCATGAGAGGTAGCACTGTGTGTTGATGTGGATGCTGTTTTGAAAGAGGGCATTTGGGACTGCTGAGGGTATTTGTTATGTGCACTTTGTCTAGGAGGTCTTTCTGGTTTAGGAAGGTTACATTTAAGTGCCTCATCATATGTGGGTCGATATGTCTGCTTCGGATTGCGGGTGTAAAATGTGTACTACTGAAAATCTTATTGACATTAGGAGTACTTTTGTGTGAGAGCTTTGCCTTCAGTGACATTGTATAAATACATCTCTCACATACCATATCAGTTTGTTGGAGAATTAACTGGTTGTCAGTAAATGTGAGGCAATTTCTCCATTGCTTCAGGATGCCCATATCCACCAAGCCAGTGACAAAGACTGTAGGAAAGTTCATATCCCTGGCAAGAGACCTTTTTATTGATTAGACAGTTGGAGTGAGAATATCAGTCACTGTCAGATGTATCCAGTTTTGTAACTATGGGGATAGAACTTGTCACTGCAAACTAATGTCCTATGTGTGACTAGGTACTGGAGAAATTTCAGTTGTGCTTTTACAGGAAAAATGTCACTCAGGGTGTCCGAGTCTGTACAAAGCACCGCCAAACACTTGAGGGGAAACTAGTATATAGACCCTAAAAATTTAAAGATGAAGTATTTAGGCAGATATTCTGAAGTTAGATACAAATCAAACAGTACTTACTGAAAACACAGAATTAGTTTGTCAAGAATGATGAAAAGAGGGGAGTCGCATGAATGGCTACTACCTGGGAACTACTCATGCTGGACTTACTACAGCTTCACTCTGTTGTGATACAATGCTCCTTTGCTTCTTCTCTCACCAGAAGCAAAATGTTAGCATCCGTCTCAAGATGAGAAGTAGGCCACAGCCTGGTAATCCTCAGTCTTGTCCCAGATAATGCAAAGGTCTGTAGGCTTGTAGCCTTTTCCTGGTAGATGCCTTACCAATCAGGAACATTAAGCACAGACACTCACTGTCTAACCAGAAACAGTCAGGAATCAATGCACTCTGCTCCTTCTCTCACCAGGACCAGAATATAAGCACAGATTGCAAGCTGTCCCCTATAAAATAGTTGTTAGGCTTTCTGGTGATCAACAGTCTCCAGGAAATAATGTCCATTTACTCCTCCTCTCAGCAGGAGACAAAAGAAGCACTAATCCCAGGATGACTACTGAGAGGCAGAATGTGGGCTCTCAATAACTGCTGGTCTTGCCATAGATGTTTAAAGGTAAGATAAAAAAAAAAGGTTTATCCTAAACACTGCAGTGTGCAATAAGCAGGTAGATATGAAAGTGGGTAACTTAAGTTTTAGCTAAGTGGAGAGACACTATTTTTAAAAGGGCAAGATAGATTGAAAGAGGTAGGCACTTTTGTGTTCTGTAACTATGGAATACAGTGGGCTGGCCAATAAATTTAAATAGTTGAAGGGAAGTGATTTCACAAAATGATAATTTTGTGCTTACTCATACCAGCCAGTAAAAGGAGAGAGGGAAGGAGATATATGGTCAATTTTACATAAGGGGCAGGACACTAGAAGGACCGTGGTGTTTAAGAACACAACAGTAACAGGGTGTGAGGGTGGGAAAAATTGTCAGACTCACAAGAGACACAGCTGTGGTCTCCTTTCAAATTTTAATACACAATTAAAAACATAAAAACAGAGTACAAGTAAATACAGTGTAAAGAAAACAAATCATAGTATACAAAATAGAAAAATACAATAAAGTAGTGCAAAATGCAAGAAATCAAAAGCAAACTAACCTTTTCCTACAGCAAGCTGTGGCAGAGTCTGAGTGAGCTTTTTCCAGTAAAGCTTTGAAATGTTTTATTTTACCCCTTGAATTGAAGATTTAGTTCCTAGCTCCACCCCTCAATACACAGATGATTAACCTTAACTGACGTGTTCTGACGTCTGTGTGACTCCTTAATTGACCTGGTCTAATTTCTACCTGACTACTGACAAATCACAGTATACAAAATAGAAAAAAGCAATAAAGTAATACAAAATACAATAAATCAAAAGCAAACTAACCTTTCCCTCATAGCAAGCTGTGGCAGAGTCTCGGTGAGCGTTTTCCAGTAAAATCAAACTGTTGAGGTGTAAATGTTTAGGGTGCCTTCTGAGCACTTAGGCACCATTTGGCAAGGATTAAATGAACACTTTCATTCAGCTTATCTGCCTGGCCTTTTCACTGTTGCTCTAAGTACCTTGGACCATCTTGCAGCCTGTATGGTTTCTCCAAGCCAACTTGGCATTAGGGTTTGGTCCCCTTGGAATTCTGCAGATGGCATTCTACTGAGTAGCTCAGTGTGGAAATGTACTGTAGATGCAGGAATGATTGTAGTCCAGAATTTCCTCATCTGCAAGTTGAATAAATAGACCATGAGAATTGAAGCTTAGTCGAGTCTTAAGAGTCTTAAGGATTTTTCTTGCTGTTACCTGTTCATGTGTATTAGTCTTTGAGAATGAACTAAGCACTGCAGTCTTTTCTATAAGAGAAAGAGAGACTATTCAGGTTGTGGTGTCCAGGGTGGTCCCAAAGAAGAAGTTTATTGAGAAGAAGGGATGAAGTTCGGATCATTTAGAGAGAGCTCCCATTTAGAGAAGAAATGTATTGTATAACTTATGATCCTAGACAACTTTTTATGAAATTTTGCTTAGAGTAGGCAGACATCCATATTTGGGTACATGTGGGTGCCATTAACCCTGTTGTGGGTAAAAACAGGAGCTGAGAATTTTGAGGATACTTAGCATAAAGATCAAGGAAGAGAATTGGAAATGATATTCTTCATGTTTTACTGTTGCAGTCTTGACTTGTGGGATTTCCTGCCGTGGAAGTACCGTGACTGGTCAGACTACCAGAGAATATTTTTCCCGCCTCCTGAAGCTGGCAGACACCCTGTCCAATGTCGCTATGTTTAAGTATAAAAGCAGTCGGCTGGTACCATGAGCTTAATTCTTTCTTGCCTTGAGAGCCAGGGGCAGACTGCTTGTCAGTGCATTGGTTGGTCTGCAGCAGAGAAAGATGACAATTAAAGATAATTACCCCATTGGGGAATGTTTTATGTTTTTTGACTAATGTCAGAGAAAGTTAATAACTGTCGCCATTGTGGCAAATGGGTACCACTCTAGGACTTTCATTTGTTTTGTATGACATATTTGGGACTAGAACATGATGTTCCTGTCAGGTTTATGCTCATTTTATTAGCAGAACTGTCAAGAGTAGTGCTGAGATTCTAGTTAAACATTTCAGTGAGTCAAGAGGACCTTCATCTAACCAGGTGTCTGCCAGTTCAGCTAAAGTAGATCACTGTGGGCAGAAAAAGTGCTTCAGATTTAGGGCCTCAGACAATGTTTGCCCACCGTTAGCCAGTCCTGCTAGGCTTGTAATTGTTGAAGAAAGAGAGGCACCGTTGCAGCTCCCTTCGGCATCTGAGGTGGTGGCACAGGTCTCTATTGAAACCCATTCAGAGTTTTATGTGCCACTGAGTCCTTCTACTTCCTTACAAGCTGAAGGACTTAACTTGTCAGTTGGAGGACCAGTGCCACTTCGCAGGCTCCAGCTTCTGATGACTACTCAAAAAATGACAACAGCTCTTCGCATCATCAGGAGATCTCCTTGGGGTATTGCTCACAGGAGACTGTTGTTTGGCAGAGTCCTAGTGCATAGGTCAGCCTTAGGCCAAAACCTAAGGGCTCTCACAATAAACTTTCACCCACCTTACCTCAGAGTAGGCCTGCTGACTCCCACTGTCAGGCCTACCAACAAGACCTAGTCAGGCTGGCTGAGGATTTGATTTTCTTGATCAGATCCAGATGCCCCCCCCGACACATCCCCTGGTAAAAGAAAGAGGAATACCCCTCCCCAGGAGTTTTCTGACTCTTTTGACTTGGAGGATTATGTTGATAATGATGACTCCACTTTGAGAAGGGTGCATTTATTGCTTCCTATGGGGATTCCAATTCTGAGGAGAACCTTGGCATCTGCCTCTGCCCACAGGATATTTCCTTTGGGGGAATGTTATATACCCTGAGGGAGCACTTCAAATGAGAAGCTCAGGACTACCCCAGTCGAAGAAGAGGGTTAGGTAATTCCTAAATTTCCATGAGCATAAACCCCTTGCCATTCCCCCAGTCTTAGAGGTGGTAGACAATGTCTTCTTGGATTCCGACTCTCTGCCCCCTGCCACTCAAAAACCTGAAAGATTTTACAGTGTTTTAGATTCCCAGAAACCTATTTTTAAGAACCCTGTGGCAGATTTTGAAGTGGTGACTCAGAGCTCTAAGGAAGTAAAAGCTAGCTCTTCCAAAAATCCTGTGCTTACAGGCAAGGAAAGCAGAGCCTTGGACAGGTTTGGAAAAAATGTTTACACCTCTGCTCCCCTTGTAATGAAGGCTTTGAACTCCCAGTTTCATATGGAGAAGTACCTTTTTTGACTAGATGAAAGAAACACCAATTGGGATTGAAAATAAGACCTTGTCAAAGGAATTACTGGATTTATGAAACACCTGCTCTCAAGTGGCTAAGCATTCTTTACAAAGCAGCTATGATGCCTTGGAAGCCTCCAACAAGGCAGCAGCCACAGGATCCACCATTGGAAGACATGCTTGGCTGAGGGAGAAGTCCCTTCCTGAACATGCCAAATCCAGTCTCCTTGATGCACCCTTGGACAAATACTTGCTTTTTGGTCCTAAGGCTGAAGCTGTGCTAAAGAAAATGGAGGATAACGCCAAGTCCATGCACCTGTCAAAGACTTCCTTCAGGTCCAACCTCCTCATTTAAGTTGGAATTACCATACCAAACATTGGTCCTTTCCAGCACCTTCCCCCCAGGCCTAAGCCTAGGCAAAGGAGACCTTGTAGGGAAATGAACCAAAGACAGCACTAGTGGCCTAGAGAACGGCAGTCTCACCCCAATAGGTCTGTGGGATCCCTTCCCCTGGTGGTACCTAGCAGGAGTAGTCATGACTCTTATATGGCACTCTCTTCCCCCACTCCCCTACCCCTCCTCCTCACTCTCCCCTCAAGGCTGGGGGGTAGACTGCCTCTGTTCTACAAGAACTTGGCCCTAATTACCCGTGATGTATGGATTCTTAACATCATTCAGAGATGTTACAAACTCAACTTCAAACAACCTGTGATTCAGTCAGGCTAATCCAAATATTCCTCCAAACCAAAAGGCAGAGGCCTTAACCCAGGTAAGGCTTCTGTGCACTCAAGGCTGTGTGGAACCTGTATCAATCTATCTACAAGGAAAAGGCTTTTACTCAGACTTTTCCTAGTCTCCAGAAAATAAGATACCTGGAGGCCAGTTCTAAACCTTTTGAGAGTCAGCCAATTTGTACGGGTCTCAAAATTCAAAATGCTAACTCTGCAAAAAACTACTGCCCATGATTTCCCCCAACCTCTTTATGGTAACCCTATATTTAAGACATATACCTCCACATCCCCATGTAAGAATCACACAAAATGTTCTTACACTTCAGAGCAAGTATGAGGCATTGCCACTTTTGTGCTCTGCCATTTTACTTGTATACTGTACCCAGGATTTTCACAAAATGCGTAGCCCCGATGATAGCCTTCTGAGGGCAGAAGGGACTTCAGATTTACCCTTACTTACAAGATTGCCTCATTCAGGCAACAAGCCTAGAAAATCTCAAAGCAGATCTGCTTTATATCAAAATGTACTAACCTCGGTGGGGTTCATCATCAATGCCCAAAAATGTCAAACAAATCTCATGAACAGGATTGTGTTTCTGGGAGCTTTAGTGGACTCGGCTGTTCATAAGGCTTTCCTCCCTTCAGACAAGGTACTTTTCTAACTCTGTACTTCAGAAATTTCTTGGTCAGGAAATACTTCACAGACAGAGGGTATCTCAGGGCTGTGTGTTACATGGCTTCTTGCATCCTCATGATCCTCCTGGCCAGACTGCATATGAGAAAACTGCAATGGTATCTCAAAAATCTGTGGTGCCAACATTCTTAGTCTTTCACCTTCAGTATAAAACTGCTTCCTTGCCTCAGGAAAGAAATTGCCTGGTGGGTCCAAGCATGCTTTCTCAATCCATCCTTCCCTTCAACTTCATCACTCAGGACCAAACCCTGACAGTGGATGCATCATAAATAGCCTGGGGAGCCCACTACAACAACTTCCAGACTCAAGGCAGATGGGACTCCAATTTCAGAAACAAACACATCAACCTGAATGAACTGATGGCAGTCCCAAAAGGCCTGATTGCCTTTGTAAAGAAATAGAAACCCAGAGTCCTCCTGGTGAAGGCAGATAAGGCCACAGTTATGTGTCATAGTTATGTGGTACATAAACAAGTGGACGGGACCCACTTATACCCCCTTTTGCTGCCTAGGTATGGACCTTTGGGGAATAGCAAACTCCTTAAGGCTGCACCTCATGGCACAGAACCTACCAGGAGAAAGCAGTCAGTAGTGGATCACCTCAGCAGGAGCCTGTTAGACCCTTATGTTTGGAAGTTTTTTTCAGCATAGTCAAAAAATGGGGTGCGGTACAGATGGACCTTTTTGCCATTAAAAAAAAAAAAGGCTGGCTTTTTGCTCCCAGAGCAAAATGGAGTCAGCCTGGAAGGTGGATGCTTTTTCCTTTTTTTCCTTGGACAAGGCCTATTCCTCTGTGCCTTCCCCCCAGTACCACTGCTACCTAAGGTATTGCTGAAAATAAGGGAAGTAGGGCCAATGGTAATTCTGATAGACCCATATTGGCCCAAGGCAGCGCTGGTACCCTCAATGGCTCAGTCTAACCAATAGAGGGCTGTGTTTGCTGCCACAGAAAGTGAACCTGTTAATGCAGAACAGGGGCAGAGTCATATACGCCAACCTGTACACACTCAAATTGACAGCTTGGATGCTACCATGATCCCATGGAAGGGCCATTCTAAAAGAAACCAGGAGACCTATCACTAGGAAGTCTTACTCTGCCAAATGGAAAAGAGTCATTACTTGGTGCCAACAAAAGGTACAAAACCCTGGTCAAGCTCGGATCCCTTTGATCCTGTCATACTTCTCCAGCCTTTTTGAAAAAGGTCTCTCCTACTCCTCTGTAATAATCTACACTTAACCTATTTCTGCCTATCTGCCTTCTCATCCTCTTCTCTTTTCACATCCCCTCATGAAACTGTTCTGATAGGGGTTGTCTACATTAGGCCTTCCAAAAAACTTCCTGTTCCCCCCTGGGACCTCTATTTCATTCTGGAGAAGTTCATCTTTCCACCCTTTAAGCCAGCAGCTTCTGCTGATATAAAATTCCTTACCTGGAAGACTGCCTTTCTACTAGCCATTACCTCAGCCAGAAGGGTGTCAGAGCTTCAGACCCTTGCATGTGTGAAGTCTTTCATCATTTTCCACTCAGAGTGTCTCTTAGGACCAATTCTTCCTTTATGCCCAAGGTGGTGACAGAGGCGTCTTTAACCCAGATCATACGCTTACCTACATTCTTTCCTAATCCTCAAAACAAGGGATAAAGGATCCCTCATTCTTTGGATATACATAGGCAACTGTTTTACTGCATAGACAGAACCAAGAATGTCAGGAATTCAGACCAACATTTTGTGGCCTGTGCCAATAGCTCTGAGGGGAAACCAGTTTCTATGCAAACTATTTTCAGATGGATCTCCCACTGTATCTCCTTTTACTACAGCCATTATGGTGAGAAGCCTCCTGATTCTGAGAGGACACATTCCACAAGGGTTACTGCTGCCTCTACTGTTTTCTTAAAGGGGTGACAACTAAGAATATTTTGAAAGCAGCTACTTGGTCCTGTGTCCATACCTTCACCAAACATTACTATCTTTCTGCCTTTTCCAAGTCCAGAGCAGAGTTTACCACTGCCATTTTGCAGGACATCCTTTCCTTAATCCTTCCATCCACCCTCCTTTCAACTTTGGGAATCATTCCACAAGTCAGGACTGCAACAATGAAATGCGAGGAGCATAGAGTTGTGTACACTTACCATACAGTAAATTTAGATGTTCAAGTGTATTCACTATTGCAGCATTCTTTCTCTCCCTCCTTCCCCTCTGGCATATGGGATAAGCTAGGACATTCACCTTTTCAGTCAGAGTGGCCCTCTCCTGCTTCCTGTTTATTCTGTTATCTAGGGTCCCAGATCCCTGACCTCAGGGGCGTACTGGGGGGCTCCTACTGTTGGGGGCAGGAAAGTACTGAGGTCATGGCCCCAGCAGACTCCCGTTATACCCAAACATAATGATTTGGGACAGGACTTCTGCTGGCTTCAGATAGAGGTGAAAATATTCTCTGGTAGTCTGGCTGGCCAAGGGCTTTCACTGCAGGAAATTTCACAAGTTAATACTACAACAGTAAACACACTTGAGTGTCTACATTTATGGTGAGTGTACACAAGTGAACTTTCTACCTCTGGCTTAAGTCACTGGTACGCAAGTAATGTTTTTCCAATGTGACTATGGAAGTGGTCTGGCAAGAAGGTGTGTGTGTGTGTGTGGGGGGGGGGTTGTGAGTGTACTTTTCTGGGTAATAAAAAAAAAGCCTGGAAACAATTCTTCTTGCTTTGGTAAAGTAACTCAGTGTATGGCTGAAAAAGTAAGCATCTTATTTAAGATGAGCTCTGCCAGTGCATTCTATTTAGTGGAATGGGTTGAATTTCTGTGAATGGTAGAAAGATGTGAATTTTCTCTCTCATTCATAAATCTGTGATCATCTTGCTGTTCTGGCCTTTAAAAAGGAACAGTTTTCCTCCTAAATGATTAGGTTTGGAAATGACTGAGAGAAAAAAAGGGGGGGTAAGGCTATCAAATTTTGGGAGGCACCCTCATGGCTGGTCAGGGGATTAGTGATCCTGCCAAGCTACCTGTCTAAACCTCTGCCACCTCTCTACTGGCTCTTTTTATTACTATCTTTTCTAGAGTTTGTCAGTATTTACAATAAAATTACCACTGTTTATGTCGTTAGGTAGGGGATGAATCCTTAGCCAAGCATGCATTTTGATTCCTAAACCCAAGGTGGTCTTCTGATAGAAGTGCCTGTGTATTGTAGACACATTTAGTAGTCTGCTTATTAACTTTGAAGAACTTCAGAGATGCTTCCAGAACTTCTTCATATATAACTTGGATATGTGTTGTAGTGTCATCTTGATACTGGAGTGTGTGGGTTTGGCATTTAACAGCTACTGTACCTGACTTGAGTGTCAGTCGTATCCTTTTTGTTAGATGTATTCAGTGTATGGCTTTCTTGTTATTAGGCAGTGTATTGTTAGGTGACACCAACTTTGATCCCTTGGCTACATCCAAGGAGACTATCATTGGATGGGCCACTGAGTTCTTGTACAAGTTTTTAAATGTCTCTTCCACTCAATAAAAGTAACCTGGCTTTACTAAACACGGTTTGTTTATGCCATTTTTAATTTCTCCAAGTCATTTGGGTTTCTATTACCATGACGGGAATGGACCCCATTCCTAAGTCGAAGTACGATTAAAGTTCATGAAATTAGTATTGTTTCACTCTCTGATGTTAGACAAAAGTGCTCTTCGCAGCACCCGCAATGTGCCCAATAATGACTGCTCCTGCAATTCGAACAGTGATACATGAATTGGTAACGTATCTAAATACGATTGCAAATTCTTTTTTTTAAGACCAGTTGCTCCTACTAGTATTGGAACTGTCTGGGTATCTTTCTTCCACATGGCTCTCCTTTCTGCCTGCAGATCAAGGTATTTTATGACTTTGTGTCTCTTTGTACACAAGACACTGTAGCCCCTGGGTGTGGTGATTTCACTGATCAATGCTACGTTTGTCTTCTTTTCTTGGACCATTATATCCGGTTTTCTAGCATCTATATTTTGAACTGTTGGTGTTGGGTGATTCCATGTGATATAAACGTCATCATTTTCTATGATTATTTGTGGCTCATGTTTCCAGTGTTTTTCAGCCACTTCGATACCATAATGTTTGCACAATCCCCAGTGTAACAGTCTCGCCACATTATTATGCCTCTCAGTATACAGTCCCTCTGCCATTAGTGCGTCGCAACCAGCAACAAGATGTGTGATCGTTTCCAGTTCGGTTTTACAAAACCTACATATATCTGTTTCTCTCGCATGTTCAATGGACTTTGTAAACCAGCCTTTACATAGTCCAGTATCTTGGGCTGCCAATATTAACCTTTCATTTCTTAATGTGAATTCACCTCTCCTTAACCATTCCTGCTTTTGTTCTTGATCAACATGAGGTTCTTCCAGAAGTTTTCTATACTTGCAAGTATATTTATGTTTTCTCCACATTTCTTGCCTTTTCATCTGGTCCTTCACCTTATATTCTTTCTTTTGTTTTTTGGCACATTCAGTTGCTGCCTGGTTTTTATCCACTTATGGTTTGATTTTGATTCCTGCTTGACGTCTATATGCTTCTGCTAAATTAAGCAGAGATGTCATCTTAGATTTAGTCTCCTCATGTTTCAAAACTTTCACTACATTTGGATCTTGTGAGGTCAGTAAATGTGTGGAGTCCCACGATTGCACATCTCTGCATCTAATCAGTTTCAAGGAGGTCCATCCCTCCTTCGGAATGGGATATATATAATCTTGGTATACACTGATTTGCATAAATCATTTGATGAGCATGAAGCATCCTGTTGGTTTAGAGTGAGGCTCTAATGAGGTACTTCCAATGGAATCCTCAAATGCTTGTATTACTGAAGGAATGGTTGCTGGTTTAGGTTCTTCGATACCTATAAATCTACAGTTTATAAGAACTGAGTGATTCCTTCCCTCTTTTCTGTAATCAACTGCTGCAGCAAATGAAAAGTTCTCCTAGAGGGCACATCATTTGTAAGGGGACCTAAAGATAAAAATTCATCATTGTTGGTGTTACAGCTGAGGGTGGAATATATCTGGACTTAGTAGATCAAGTCATCCTATTCACTGTTGCCCAACACTGTTGACTATTTGGAAGGTGGAACTTTCCTTCTACTGGTTAGAAGAACTGTCTCTGATGTAGAATGTTCAAGTGGAAGAGGGGGACATGAACCCTCTGCAATGTTTTCATATACTCTTTAACCACAAGACTGGCATTAGTGACATGGATTCCTCTTGCAGTCAGGTGTTGTAAGTATTTCTGTCCTTCTGTTTTATAAGGTAAAGGTAATTTCTTCTTAGGGGTCCATAATCTCCTGAACAAAGTTTCTCAGTGTCCACTAGGGGAGTGTCTGAGTAGCTCCCAGAAGCAAAAGGTTTTTAATCTAGGTGTCTCTGAGCACATGGGAACCAGCACCTGTCTGTAGCAGGTAATTCCCCAAAGACTTGGCAAGATTGAAGTGCCTGTATCTTATCGTCTGCCACCACAAGGATGTCAACAATTATTTCCACCACAGTAGGAGGCATTAGATCCAAGTCTGGCAGATCTGTGCTTCTCTGAGACTGTTGTCCTCAGGTGATTGCAAAACTTACATAGTTGCAGAGACCGTGTGCTGTCTGCCCTTGGATTCTTTGCCTTCTGACTTTTTGTCTGTTGTATGTACATACTGTACCATCACTTTTTGAAGAAGACTGTTGCACTGAAACAGGTGTGACAACCCCTTATGCTTTAGAGAAGCACTCATGTTATGCTCTATCCATGGCAAAGTCTTCTTAATAAATTAAGCACAAAGTTTGCATGCAGCTACTTTGTGAGATTCGTCAAGACAAAATACTCACCGAAGATGAAAGTCCTCCAGTGGTATCTGTCTTTCCCAAGTGCACTTGTTGCTGACCTTTCCTAGGGATGTAGTTTGTTCTATAAAGATCTCCAGGTCACAGTCATATCAGAAACCCTGTAAAAGACTATAGTAAGGATACAGTAATTTTTGAAAAAAGGAGTGTAAATCACAAAATCGACTTTTCATACATCTGTGGAGCTGTCCTGGATGACACCAGTGGACTGACTTAAGATCACTTGTGCAGCAGAAAATAACTGAAGATGGAGCAAGCATATACCCTTCCCCTTTATACTGTACATCCTGCTGACATTCACAGTGTGTGAGAGTACAGGTCACTGGGGAGGTGAGGGGAGATTTCATATTAGAATGTATTCACTGTGGCGTATCTAGTCCATAGCAGGCAGCAGTGTCAGTAGATGTACTGTTTCCAGTCCCTTTCCTTATTTCAAGCAGTGGTTTGTGTGTGCTGTTGTGTGGGCATGATGGTAAGCCATCTCTGTAATATACTGGCTAGTAACAGTTTTGGGACCATTGAGTTTGACACCACTGTAGCAAACAGTATAGTTCATGACAACTTCTTTGCTTTTGATTCACTTTGAAGAGTAAGTGCTTTCTTTGTGTCATGGTCTGAATCTTTTTTTTTAATACTCTAGTTAAGCTAGCAGCAGTTCTACAGACATGCCAGTGAATGCTAAGAGAGTAGAGTAAATGATGGTATGCATTAGAAGTACAGAAAGATTCCTGCAGTGCTGAAGAAAGTCAGTCAGTCTTTACACAAACATATTGTTACTGTCCAAACAGCAACACTTGGCACATAGCTGTGCATTACCTAGCTTCATAGTTTTTTTTTCTTAAGTCAGCCTTGCAGTCACTTTTGAGGTTTTTAATTTACTGTCCAAACAGCAACACTTGGCACACAGCTGTGCATTACCTAGCTTCATAGTTTTTTTTTCTTAAGTCAGCCTTGCAGTCACTTTTGAGGTTTTTAATTTAGCATAAGGCACCATTCCAGCAGGGAGAAATAACCACATTAGCAGATTTGTTACACACTAGATAAGCTAGGCTTGGCATTTAGAAGCTGCTAAATTCTAAGAAGCACATTAACATGATAAATTAGTGTGCCACAATGCTTTCTGGAGGAGTGATGTGATAGATTTAAACTCATTACCACTACACACTTCAGATAATTGTGTAGATGCTGCAGTGTAACAAGGCATTCTGTATTATCTTATCTACCTTGTTTTGGAGATGAGTGCGTGTGCGTGTGTGTGTGTGTGTGTGTGTGTGTGTGTGTGTGTGTGTGTGTGTGTGTAAAGACATGTCGTGAGCATTTCTCCCCGGGTTTCCACTGAAAGTAGGCTCTGTCCTAGTCCTACTTTTCTGGTCAACAAATGTTAAATAAATTGATATATATATATATATATATATATATATATATATATATATATATATATATATATATATATATATACACACACACGCACACACGCACACACACACACACACACACACACACATATATATGGCTCTACTTCAGAAGCTCAAAACTTTAAACTGCCAACGTCCGAGACCATAAGATCGAAGTTTTCAAACTTTGAAAACCTAGTTACAAAAAAAAAAAAAAAAAAAAATTTAATGTTTTTGCAGTGAAGCAAGCCCCCTGAACCCACCACATGTGGTGGGGGGGGGGCTGTGGCTCCCACTAATTAAAGATACTAGCTCCAAGATTGCACTACAATGAGGAAAACTGTAAATATCCCATTCCACGCTGTACAGTGATCTCCATTCAAACCATTAGAAGTTTCAAAACTTCAATCTTATGTTCTCACCCTTTTGAAGTTAGATGTTTTGAAACTTTGAGCTTATGAAGGGGATGCGAAGATATATATATATATATCTACAGTACACATGCACAGACATGTATGTATACACAGATGTATTTATTAAAAATTGTAAGCAGTGTTTTATACTATACAGATAGGTAAATTGATTTAAAGACATTTTTCAACTGCAGGCAAATTTTGCTGTGTTCACCAGTATCAGCAGTGCAAAATCAATGTGATATAAATGATGCAATGCAAGCCACAGGCCTAAGGAATCATAACATATTGTAATGCAGTAACCTACCCAGGATAGATTACAGAATTTCAAACCACAAAGGCAAAGTATTTAAGTTGGCCACAGCAGAGAAGATAATTAATAGAACAATTGTAAAATATGTGTGCTTTGAGAGAAGACAAGTACATAATGCTGCAGTTCGGCACAGTGCATTAAGGGGGGGGGGGACGGGAATGAAAAATAAGGAAAGTGACACTGACACACACTTGGGAAAGTAAGGAGGGAACGTGAAGGAATTTTCAGTTCTAATCTGGATAGTAGGAAAGATTTCAGGATACAGCATTGTTGCCCATCCACAATTTAAATCATATAAGGATGAAGTCTAGTCATTAAAGGTAAATAAAAAGACTGAGACGTTATGTTGCAGACCAAGTTAAGCAGATAGGAAGCCTGAAGAGATGAGAACTGAGGAGTCTGTTTTTACTAAGAGAATGCTCGGAGTGAAGTATATGTGGAAGTAAGTAAGTTAGGGTGTTGGTATGGTAAGACAACTACATTCGTGTCTGACAGATGAAGTTGTGACTCATGTAACACGAGTGCAGCACTTGAGGGCAGAGGAAGTCAGAGATAGTGTTTTAGTGAGGGTAGGATGTTGGAGGTAACAACTTCTATTATCTGGCCAGGATGGAATTCTGGTGATTAGTGAAACTGCTGAGAAAGCAGGGCTGGCACTGGGGAGTTTACAGACAGCAGCAGAGAAGCAGAAAGAACCTGTACTGCCATAAATCAAAGTGCACTCTTTTCTAGTTATGCCATTTATACCGAATTATTATTAAAAGTATGTGCACTACATTGGAAGGAGCTGTTCTAAATGTAAAGTGTAGAACAAGGAGCTCCTGTAAATGTAAAGTGTAGAACAATGACATAACAGTTCCAAGGTAGAAGAGCATTTTTATTGGCACAACAAATCAGCATTTTCAAGCTATCTTGAGGCTTTTACTTCAGTGTTTTCCACATCATGCAGTTGGTAACCAGTTCAAATGTTGAGGCCCACTAGAGCAGGACACAAAACACAGACTGAATCGCCAAAAGGTCAGACTGACTTACACCAATTTCTCCAAAGTATGGTGATCTTGGAGTTGGTGTGTGTATGTGTGTATATATATATATATATATATATATATATATATATATATATATATATATATATATACATACACACATACACATACATACATACAATGTTTCGGACTCTGATACCTATCAGACCAACTTTAAATCTATTAAACCTAAAAGCTTATACAATCCAGCTCTAAACAACACCTTACTAGCTTATCTTAAAATTTGTGAAAGAGATGTAAGACAAATTTGTAGCTCTAATGACACCACAAAATGGCACAACTTAACTTTTGAAGAAAAAATAGCATTACAGGAACTTTCTGATGATAAAACATTAAGAATTATGTGCGCAGACAAAGGCACAGGTCTTGTACTCTTGGAACAATCTGTATATATTACTAAAATGGAGGAAACGCTGAATAATAATGAGTTTTTTGAACTAGTTGATCTTAAAACTGTTAAACATTTTTCATTAGTCGACAAAAAACTTAAGAATTTAGAATATTATGAGACAATTTCCATTGAAGAAATACAATTTTTAACTAACAAATGCACCTAATATAGGAAGATTATTTGGTATTCCTAAACTACATAAAAATATTAATAATCCACCATTTAGACATATATCTAATTAAAAAAAACAAAAACCGAAAGAATTACACAATTTGTGGACTCTATTCTTAACCCTTTTGTCCAAAAAACAGATTTTATCTGAAAGACTCATGGGCATTTCCTGATGAGCTTCATCACTGCAGCAATGACATTCTAGTCACACTTGGTATAGAAGCACTCTATACTAACATACATCATGATAAAGGTATAACTTTGTTTCTTTCCAAATATGCCATGTTATCAGACAACAAAGTGAAAACCATTATCACTTTAGTATAAATTGTACTTTCTAACAACTTTTTTTACTTTAATAAAAGGATTTATCGTTAAACAAAAGGTGTTGCCGTGGGGTCCAAATTGGCACCTGCATTTGCCAATTTGGTTCTTTCAGCTTGGGAATATGAGTTTTTCACTAATTTAAAAGGTTTTGAAAACATCTTGTTATATAAAAGATTTATCGACGATATCCTTTTTGCTTGGTGTAGTGACACCAACAACTTACTGTCTTTCATTTCTTTAATGAACAAAAGTATTGCATTCCTAAAAATGACCATTTCTGGTTATGAGAAAACAGTTTTTTGGATACAAAAATAGACATTCTTCCTTCTGGTAAACTCTCCAAGTGTGTACAGAAAGGATACTTACAAGATAAATTTTTTGGACTATATCAGCCAACATCCTTTGTATATGAAATGAAATTTAGTCAAAGGACAGTTCATTAGACTATCTAGAAGGACAGTTCATTAGACTATCTAGAATAGTCATGACCATGAATTCATTAAACAATCTTGTTTGTTAACAAAAATGTTTCACACAAGAAATTATCCCACGAATCTTGTTGACAGCTTATTTAAAGAAGTTGCTAGTAATAGATATTATAAGATGCTCTTCGTGTTTCACTGTTGCAGTCATTACATTTGGGTTATCTGCTGGCAGGTTGCCCTCAGTCGGCCTGATTAACAAAGTCTTGGGTCCTGCGTTGGTTGCTGTCCCTTCTTCCATGACGTCAGGTCATCAGGGGTATAAAACATGCAGCTGACGCCATTACATCAGTCTTTCTTGCCGTGCAGTGCCCGAAGCAGAAGCAGTTTGCAAGGGCCGGTTGGCCGACTCCTGAAATATTCGTTTTCGAGTTTCAGAACCGAAGTCTTCAGCTTAAAGCTAAGTACCCCGTTGGGGAAACCTTTTCTTGCTCCTTACCGATGTCAGTAAAAGTTAATAATTGCATTTTTTGTGGAAAGCAAATACATCATAAGGATTTTCATTTGTACTGTATTCCTGGCCTAGGCCCTGACCACGACGTACCTTGCTGTCGGTTTTGTGCTTTATTTAATCAGCGCACTATCTGTCGTCGGTATATTTTTGCCTCTAAATATTTCGGTTCTCTGTTTAATTATCCAGAAATGTCATCTGTTAGCCATCCGACTACCGGGATTCCAAAAAAACCGCAAAGATAAAGACAGAGATAGGCCGCCGAGGTCCAAAACTGCCGACGACACTTCTCCTAAGCCAGTCGCCAGTTTGCCGGTATTCAATGAGGCGCTTTCGCAGCCCCTGATACCCGCTACTTCTGATTCGCAGGCCTCTACTGAGACCCATTCAGAGTCCGGTATGCCGCGAGATACTTGAACTATGGATCCAGCGGATGTCTCTACCTTGGATGGGTCTGGAGCCGCTGTGCAGGCACCGGCTTCTGAGGGTGTATTCAGGCCTACAGACTTGCATATTAAAACAACATCTCCTTCATTACTAAGGCCTAAATCTCGATCCATGTCTAAAAAAATGACGCCCAGGACACATGCTCAGGCCCCTATGCCTAAAAAACAAATGATAAAAATGGCTGAAGATCTAATGACTCTAATCAGGGGTAGTCAAACCCCCCCCCCCCCCAACAAGAGGCCTAGGGCTAAGTTTGATTATGAATCTTCTGATCAGGATTCTGTTTCTTCTGACCTTTTGATGACCTGGATTTGTCCATACCTACTTATGAGGATTTTGATGCAGAGAATTCCATTCCCTCTGCTTCCCCTCATGAGGATTTTTCTTTTGGGGAAACTTTACATTTGTTAAGGGAGCATGATGAAGCAACATTAAATTGTGAAAGCACTTACCGTTTGTCTTCTGCAATAAAGTACAGTGACTGATTTCCAGTGTGTAACTTTGGTGCCTTAATTAACTTTTGCTGTTGTTGTGTGTTTTGGGCACCTCAGTGTACCTGCAGCCATTTGGTTTTTGCATCTTCAGATACTACAGGGTTCCTGAGTCCCACAAGTTCCTTTTCAAAAATCCTGTTGTAGATCCAGAGACTATTTCTCAGGGGCCCAAGGGCATTAAGGCTTCTACTGCTAAAAATGCTACCCCTTCTGATAGAGACTCCAGGGCGCTGGATAGATGGGGTAAAAAGGTTTATACTTATGCAACCTTGGCAATCAGAGCTTTAAACTGCCAGTTTTATATGTTAAAATATTGGACTGCTTGCATAGAAAATCATGTTGATTCCTGACTGTGTGGAAAATAAAGATTTACAGGACTTAATGCATTCTGCTGAACAAGTTGGAAAACATACTTTGCAATGTGGTTTTGATTCTTTAGAGGCCCCTTGCAAGGCTGCTGTTACTGGGTCTGTGCTTAGAAGGCATGCTTGGCTTAAGGAGCAATCTTTGCCTGATCATGTTAAAGCTAAATTGTTGGATGCTCCTTTAAATCAGGACCATCTGTTTGGCAACAAGGCTGAAGAAGTTCTTAAAAAGATGGAAGATAAAGCTAAATCTATGCAAATTGTTAAATATTTTTTACAAGTGCAACCTCCTAGATTTAGTAGGCACTGGCCTACTAAGAACTGGTCCTTTCCAGTCTCTTCAAGGTCTTCTCAAGCCAAACCTAGACACAGCAAAAACCCCAGGTTTCAGTCCCAGGGCACTCTCAGAACTAAGCAGTTGGGGGCCTCCACTTCCTAATCTGGAAATAACAAGACACCCCCCTATGGTAACAGTCTCTATGACTTCCTTTTAAAATTCCCACGCACTTATCTTTTGACCGCCCCTTTGGGGGGAAAGATTGCTCTTCATGCAAAGAACTGGGAACTCATAACCCAGGACAAATAGGTTTTAAATATAGTGTCCTAGGGATACAGATTTCATTTCCACACGTTGCCAACACCAAATGGGTGGCCAGACCTGCCCCCAAATCAGTGGACAGAGGCTCAAAAACAAATACTTTCCCTCTTAAGCATGGGGGGCTATTCAACTGGTACCAGAAGAGGAAAAGGGACAAGGTTTCTACTCCAGACGTTTTCTGATACCCAGAAAAGACAAATCATGGCGTCCAATCCTGGACCTGTCTACTCTAAACACCTTTCTGGAGATTCCAAAATTCAAGATGCTGACTCTTCATCAATTACTTTCTGTGCTAGGCAAAGACGCCTGGTTGGCAACACTAGATTTAAAGGAAGCATACCTGCATATCCTAATCAGGGAATCTTGCAGAATATATCTCACAACACCAGCTCTTCAGCTCGAACAAACCTCACTGCACAAATGTAGGATAAAACAACAGCCAGTTCACCAAAAAACAATTTATTCTCTATAAAGTCTCTAGCACCTCGGCTTAACAAAGCCTTCAAGGACTCCTTGAAGGCTTTGTTAAGCCGAGGTGCTAGAGACTTTATAGAGAATAAATTGTTTTTTGGTGAACTGGCTGTTGTTTTATCCTAATCTTGCAGAATATACCTACCCTTCAAAGCAGACTGCACGCATTATGATTTCTCTGCACTGCCCTTTGGCTTGTCTACTGCACCCAGGGTATTCACAAAGTGCCTAGGTCCAGTTATTGCATTTTGCAGGCAAAGAAGTATTCAAATATACCCATACCTGGACGATTGTCTAATTCAGGCAGAAAGCCAGGGCATACTTTTAAATCACTGGTGTTTGTAAAAAGGGTTCTAACTTGTCTGGGGTACACCTTAAACGAAAATAAGTCACATCTGGTACCCTGTCAACAAATTATATTCCTGGGAGAAAGCTTGAATACAACTTCCCAGATGGCTTACCTTATGCCAAAAAAGCAAATTCATTTGGTAACCTATTTCAAACAAGTGGCCAGAAAAACCCTGCTATCTGCAGTACAAATACTGCAAGCCTTGGGGTTCATGGCCTCCTGCATTCTTCTAATTCCATATGCAAGACTGCATATGAGGAAACTACAGTGGTATCTAAAAAGCCTGTGGAGTCAACATTTTTACAGCCTGGAAACAATGATTCCTATCATACCTTGCCTACCTCTGATTCCTCTGGTGGCCTGCCACCAAAACAAGGGACTACCATTCACACTACCCCCTGCTGCCCAACCCCTAACAGCAGATGCATCAGACTATGCATGGGGGGCTCACCTGGCAGGGAAGTGTATTCAGGGCAAATGGAACCCAAGTCAAGTGCACCTACATATCAATCAAAAAAAAAATGTTAGCTGTACAGAATGCTCTGACAGCCTTCAAGGACTGCATTCTTTCAGGACAACTAATGGTAAAGACGGACAACACCATGGTTATGTAGTACATAAACAGGCAAGGGGGTACACATTCCTACCCCCTCTGCAGACAAGCCATGGCATTGTGGAAAACAGCCTTGAGCTACCAAGTGCACCTACAAGCTCAATTCTTGCCAGGAAAATTAAATATACTGGCAGATGGACTAAGCAGAAATCTCATGGACCCACACGAGTGGAAACTGGAACCAAGGATTTTCAACATGTTGACAAGCGAATGGGGGAACCCAGACATAGATCTATTTGCCGCCTCCCGCCAGTTGGACAAGTTTTGCACAAGGACTCCCCACAAACAAGCCTGGAAAGTGGATGTTCTGTCTTTCGGCTGGAAAAACCTGTCAGTTTATGCCGTCTCCCCTGCTGCCTCTGCTCAACAAAGTTCTCCTAAAAGTCAAACAGGATAAACCAAGGATGATCTTGATTGCTCCTGACTGGCCGCACCAACACTGGTAACCCCTCCTGTGCATTGTGTCGCAGTTATCTCCGCAGCACCTACCTCAGACCCCTTCCCTGCAGTCCCAGCAGGAGAACCAATTTCTGCACCCTCAGCTTCCAACGTTGAACCTTGCAGCCTGGCTAATCACTTAAATTCACCCTTAGCATCCCTCGGCAAACCTGTGATGTTTATCATCTTAGAGGCAAGGAGACCTAGTACTATAAAATCTTATGCTGAAAAATGGAAAAGATTCTGTGGTTGGAACCACTCAAGGGATGAGCATAGCAGCGCCCAATTTACCTCAGATTTTGCAATACTTAACCGAGATGTTTCACAAGGGCCTTTCTCTTTCCTCCATTAAAATCCACACCTCAGATATTTCAGCTCATTATAACACAGAACCTCCCCTCTTTTCTCATCCTCTGCTCAAGCAGTACCTCAGAGGGGCCAAAAACCTGAGACCACCCAGGAGAGCTCCAACCCCTGCCTGGGACCTTAACTTTGTATTGGAGAAACTCACTCTACCTCCTTTTGAGCCAGCTGCTACTGCAGACTTAAAATTTCTTTCTTGGAAAATAGCCTTCCTTTTAGCAATCACTTCAGCCAGAAGGATATCTGAATTACAGGCCCTTATGGCAGTGGAGCCTTTCATCATATCTCACGCGGACTGGGTGTCACTCAGGACCAATCCATCCTTCATGCCCAAGGTGGTATCCAGTGTGGCTCTTAATCAGTCCACTCATTTGCCAACATTCTTTCCCAATCCACAGAACAAAGGGGAACAGATTCTACATTCCTTGGATGTGCACAGACAACTTAGATTCTACTTGGACAGAACCAAACCTCAAAGAAAATCTGAACAACTGCTGATAGCATTTGCTGCAGGGGCAGAGGGGAAGGCTGTTTCAAAACAAACCGTTTCTAAATGGATAAGCCATTGCATTCATTTCTGCAATAAGCATCATGGAAAATCCATCCCCCAGGGGATCAGATCTCACTCCACCAGGGCTGCATCTACTTCTGCAGCCTTTCTCAGAGGTGTTCCTACCAGGGGCATCCTAGAAGCTGCTACCTGGAGTTCTGTACATACTTTCACCAAGCATTATCATTTACCATTTTCTCTAAATCCAGAGCTGGCTTTGCCACTGCTGTCTTGCAGGGCCGTATAGCTGGTCTTAATGCTATATAAACTCTTCCTCCCAACCATAGCTTTGGGAATCTACCCAAATGTAATGACTGCAACAGTGAAACATGAAGAACATAGTACAGTTGTGTACACTTACCATAAATGTAGATGTTCGAGTGTATTCACTGTTGCAGTCCTGGTTACCCTCCTTCCAGCCCCCTAACGTCTTCTGGCTATACCTCTACTTTCCTTTACTATGCTTAAAAGCCTTTTTGGTGTATTTGCTTTTTGTTGGAGGTATACCTTTGTGTTTTTATGTTTATTTGCTCCCCATTAGGGGGGCACCTGACATCTGGGGCAAGAAAAACTGATGTAATGGCATCGGCTGCATGTTTTATACCCCTGACGACCTGACGTCATGGAAGAAGGGACAGCAACTGACGCAAGACCCAAGACTTTGTTAATCAGGCCAACTGAGGTCAACCTGCCAGCAGATTACCCAAATGTAATGACAGCAACAGTGAATATACTCGAACATCTACATTTATGGTAAGTGTACACAAATGTACTTTCCAACCTATTTTAAGATTTGGTATGCAAAACTTAACTTCTACACAAGATAAATGAAAAACATGTCACTCAGCTTTCCCCTTCCAGTATACAGAGATATGTAGCACATCAGAAATATCTTAACCAAGAACTGTGATGATGTTTCCAACATACCACATGCTAATGTTTTTTTAGGCACAGCTCCTTTGTTCTCTTATAAACATACAAAAACTCTACCCTCATTTGTAGAAAATAGAAATTCTCACTTTCTTACGCACACACACACACACATATGAGACTAACAGCAATATTGGTATGAATAAGTGTAATACTTGCGTTGTATGCCAATAGATCCTTACATGTGATAAATATACTTTCAGACATTGTAATTACACAGTCCATTTTTCCAAATCATTTCACTGCCATTCCAATTTTGTTGTTTATCCTGGCATTTGCATCAGTTGCTCAAGTTTCTATATAGGCAAAACAAACGCATGACTTTCAGATAGAATAAAGGAGTACATGCGTGCTATCAGAGCAGGTAATTTGAATAATGCTTTGGCCAAACATAGTATTTCATGTCTGAATTACAAAAAGTTTGAATTTTTTGTTCTGAAGTAAATTGATTTGCTTTTTGCTAATTATGAACTGTTTTGGATTTCAGAGAACTCAAATGGCAACTCTTATTAAATGCTGAAGTTCCACCAGATCTTAATGAAAGCACTAATATTAAATGTGCCTTATGTTGGTTAGCTTAGATAACACTTAGATTACTATGTTTTCCTAGGTAAAACACTGTTCTCTCTCTATTTCTTATGTTTATTCAATAGAAGTCATGACTATTCATTGATTTACAGTATCTAGTTTCATATTTGGGTTATAGGTATGCACATTGGTTCAATCAAATATGTGCAGTCTGTTTTATTGGTTTATTATTGAACAACATTATTGGTTTCTGTATGAACACATGTTTACTTTGTTCTACTACCATGCTTCTGTAAAGTTATTCTGAAGAAGTTCAAGCATCAAGAATGAATGAAAGCACTTAAGCCATCTAACTCAGTGTCCTTGTCGTTTCTTTTTTTATTCTACTTTATTTTACCATATTGTTGTAACAGTAATGTGCCATTGAAGTTTTAGTGGTTGTATGTGTGTGTGTGTCTGTGTAAAAACACTATTTCTGTCACCTCCAGGATAAACATCAGCATAACCCAAAGAAATTTTGGGCTGGATTCAATAATCTCCTCCATCCTGGCAAATCCACCACTCCCACCCCTGAGAAACTCATTGGGAAACATCCAGAAGTAATAGCCAACACCTTTAACTCTTTTTTTACCGAGACTATTCAATCACTAGCCAGTCAACTTTCCTCTACCCCCCCACCAGCAACCCTAACTAATGACCAAGACCACCCCTCCTTTAACTTACAGCCAATATCTACCTCCTATATACGTACCCTTCTGAAAAAGCTCAAACCAACCACCCTGGCGGCGGACCAACTCCCAGCAGACTACTTACAAATCGCATCAGATGCCATAGCATACCCCATATCAATCTTGATTAACAGAACCATAGCTGAAGCTACCATTCCCTCTATTTGGAAAATTTCCTATATCATCCCTCTTCACAAAGGCGGGACCTCTACAGACACATCTAACTACAGACCCATTGCTATACTGTCTCCACTAGCCAAAATTATGGAACGGTGTGTTCATAAACAGCTCATAAACTACCTCACCCTAAATAGTCTATTGTCCCACACCCAGCATGGTTTTCGCCCCCATCATAGCACAACCACTGCCCTTCTCTCTTTCGTGGACTCACTCAACAGCAACCGTAACAACAATTTAATATCCTCCGCTCTCTTTCTTGACTTGTCAAAAGCCTTCGATATGGTCAATCACCAACTCCTGCTCCACACCTTGAAAACACTACGTCTTAGTAACCTCGCTATCAGCTGGTTCAATGCTTACCTCACTGGTAGAAAACAAGCCGTCCAATGGCAAAACAAGCTATCCGATCTACTCCCAAATAACATTGGTGTTCCCCAAGGCTCTATACTTGGTCCCCTTCTCTTGTCTGTCTTTATAAATGATCTT